>NW_001889875.1:1954960-2023485 GCF_000143565.1 Laccaria bicolor S238N-H82
GTTCACGCGTTTTGCGCTCCTGCCCATTTCAATATGGGTACATCTCCTTGATTTGGTGAATAGAACACGCTTTTGACTCGGCTCTCTGTAGGGAAAGAATCAATCTCGAAAAATTCAAGAGGTGGTAATGCCAGAGGTCGGCAGAATGAAGCCCATCGTCGCAAAGGAAGTCTTCGAAGAGATGAAAAGGACAGGCATTCGGGGGGACAAGGAGTATCTCAAGCAATACCATGCAAGGAGATGCGAGGCAGATGTGGGTCCTTCACCAAACCGTGTTGACCCGATCTGTGACGCCTTTCTCGCAGTTGACTGCATTGCGAAAGAAACTCCTCCAGAAACATAAATGTGGACCCCTGAGGACAATGATACTTCCGCCACTGTCCCAGCTTCCTGTGTTTATAGGCTTTACCATCATTCTCAGCAGGCTGTCGCAAGACCCGACACCTTTCGATTCGGAATCCTTCTTGACCTTGACCACTCTGGCGCATCCAGATCCAACCATGACCCTTCCCATCGTCTTGGGTCTTATTACCATGGCGAATGTGGAATCCAACAACTGGCTGATGAATGCAACTGAACGTGCGAAACTCCGCAGACTTGAGCAGGAAAAAGCGAAGAGGATTACGGAGAAAGGCACAAGAAGCATCAAACTAGGAAAGGTCGTCAAAACTGCGCTCAGAGGACTCTCCGTCCTCCGCATAATCATTGCTTCTGTTACGCCTGGCGTGGGTTTTTGTTTTTATACATTGAACTGGCACTTATGTTAGTGTATAGAGCATTGCCCTTTATTGGGTGACATCTGCAACTTTCGGGTTGATTCAAACATATGTTATGGATTGGATGGATATCCGGCGAAAACGACTGCTAACAATGCCAGTTCCGGTGTCAGACCAGCATAACGAAGGGCACAGGGTGAAGCAACAACATCAGCCAGCCCGGAAGCGTTCGTAATTGTCGCAAGGTCACATATGTGAGCTATCATTTCACCTTGTGCTGGAATGAAAAAAAAAGTGGTTGCGAGGGACCCCTTCTTAGGAACTGGTGGATGCCCGGTGAACCTTCCTTGATCTAATATGACCCTACGACGTATGATTGTCGTTGACTCGGACTGAATGCCACCCTTCCAGATTCTTACTGCCATGGCACCTCTCGCCTTGACGAGATTTTTGAAATGGCCAAGTCTCCAACCATGGACAATCGAGCACTTGCGCGACGAATAATTTTTTGCGGTTACAATACAAGTCGCAACTTTCGATTTTTCAATCTCTCTAAATAGGGTTTGTCAATACATACTGTAATAATAATCAAATACAGAAGACGAGGATTTGAATGCTGGGTATATGAGATGATACAACAGGATGTCCAAAGAATAGGGATGTTAGGCTAAGCCACCCCATGGCCCACGAATACGACGAGCAAGTTGAATATCCCGGGTCATGATCGTGACGCGTTTTGCATGAATCGCACACAGATTTCTACATGCCTTCAACAAAGGAGCTTTTTAGAAAGAAACCTTTTAAACTTACGCATCCTCAAACAAGTGAACGAGATATGCCTCGGTCGCTTCTTGCAAAGCAAGGAGAGCAGAGCTTTGCCACCGAAGTCCCGAATCACCATAGTCATTCATGTCTGTCGTCATGTTCTCCGCAATCTCTCGAACCTTGCTCCGATTTCAGTGCATGTTTCACTGGCGCAATTGCGAGAAGACATACCAAACGAGAGAATGGTAATTTTCGTAGTAAAAGATCAGTGCTTTTCTGATACTTCCGTATCTCTCGCAAGGCAACAGTTCCAGGGCGGTACCGTCTGTTCTTCTTGTGACCTGGTACAGGTGCTGTGACGGCCATGTCAATTGAATTGAAACCACACGTAAGAGTCAACAGACTTGCTAACCTGTCGCCTGGTGGACGCCACTTGTTCTGCGAGGTGGTTGCCCTCCAGTACTTTTCCGGGCAGTTGCTGTCTTCGACTTCTTAGCCACAGGAGTGGGAGGATCTGAACCTCCAGCCGGGGCCTTGCGCTTTGAGGGATTCCCCCTCTGTACTGTCTGAGCCATTCTAAGAAGAATTGAAGAACGCGCAGAGGATGCGCAAACAACAACGCGCAAGAATCAAGATGAACGCGGGTGGTTCAGTTTTGCCCGTAAAAGGAAATTATTTGGATCGTGATGCACGCGACTTGATAAGGCCAAGTACTTACTTATGTAATCAGCACTTACCACCCATGGCCAGAGACACAGTCCTCACAGGATACTACCGATATACAGACATCTGGTTCGAGTGGTATGGCGCATTTCAAACATAAGAGGCTATCAGACTGAATATATCCAGGGCACAAGCTTTACCAGACGTCGAAGACCGAGAGCCACTGAAAGCGATACTCGGTCAGTTTGGCTGATAATCGCACACCCCCGCATTGTGCACTTATCTCCATCAAGCCCATGATGCTTTGGTGGATCCTGAGCATCCGCTTCACATTGATGGTGTCAATGGCGTCCAGCTGTACATCGGTATGTCATCGTGTGTTACATCCCTCTCCCTTCTGCTTATCTCGATTATTCGAGGAACGTTCTCTTCTGGAGAAGCCAGGCTTTTGTTTTCCTCGGCACAAGTAGACTACGTACGATACTGGTTGCATGCCATGGGACTTACCAAGCATACTATTTCCCTGCCATACTCCGACTGTCTTTTGACCGAGTCTAGTCTACACACTGTTTCTCCGGTCGTTTACTCAGATGGTTCTGCTGTGCGGGCGGCGATCAAGGTCAGTGCATCTTCATTCGAGTGGCTTTCATTAACCCTGTGCTCCATCTCCCTGTAGACTATTGACAAAAATAACAAACGCTTAAAGGGATCAAATCCGAAGCTTACTCACCGTCGACATGTTTTCGAACGTGTGCGTAGTCTTTGGGCAGAAAAGAAGGGCGTTTGGTGTGCCATTGACTTTGAGGCATGGGAACGTGACCACACAGTCCTCACAGAAGTTGGCTGGAGCTTCTCGGGTTGGAAGGATGGCATACAAGTTGAAGGACGTGAGCATTTGATCGTTGAAGAGGCAAAAAAATTCACAAACTCGCAATATGTTCCTGACCACCGCTACGTAAGTATTTCCTCCCTTTGCGGGTTGGTTGGTTCTCGATCTTGTATTCGTAGGACTATCAATTCGGCTCAAGTACAAATGTCAAAAAAGTAGAGTTCAAGAAACAAATCGGCGACCTTCTGTCTTCTTTAACGCAATATGGACCAGTCTTCCTCGTCTTCCACGACGACAAACAGGATATTAAGTGACCTTCTACCTACATTGCCGCTTTAAGACTAGGGTTGACATACTCAAAGATATTTGCAGTCAGCAAGCGTTAATGCCCCACTGGTGGGGTTGTCGTACACCTTACCTGATGGCATGCCCGACGGCGGCTTGTTTGTGATCGACACCGCAGATTTGATAGGTGCCCTTCTCGGAGATGCGTCAGGCAACACGAGGGGACTGGAGAAAATGTGCAACCTGCTTCAGATTAAAACAAGCTATCTTCACAATGCTGGAAATGATGCTCAAGTTTGTTCATCTCTCTCTCCTGCAATGTAGCCTGAATGTTTAATTTGCTGTAGTTCACGATGATGGCACTGAAAGATATGGCTAATGGTGACCCCATCGATATACAACGAGAAAAACGTTGGCCAAATCAGACTAGCAGTGGAGTGACAGTTGAACTCCAGCCATGGCAAGAAGACAGTGACTACTCTGATGAAGAAGGTGTGGTTCCCCCGATAGCTGGGTATGACCTCGAGACAGGTGAACTTAATAACTAAGATCGTGATATCTAACATCTGCTCTTGAACATGTAAATCTGGATTGAACAAGTTCTTGTGATTGTCTTTTAGTCTTCCTTCTTGGCCTCAGCCCCCTCCTCATCCTCATCATCAGACCGATCATCATCTACTTCGCTGATAACAATTGCCCTAGAACGTACTCTGAGAAAATTATAACGCGGGCTATATTGTTAAGTGCTGACCTGACCAATATCTTCATTATCAGATAATACCAGAAGAGATTGAGAATTTGTAAGACAAAAATTGATATGAAGATGATTGCTGGCATCCAAGATACCATATAAACACCTTGCGACCAACTCCATTGCTTGGCAAATTCTCTGGGTAGAAATGTTAACAATAATCTGAGTCGGAGAGGGGTTGATCTGCATACGGGACGAGATGTGTCTCGAATAGTGCGGACCAGAGCATTATAATGTTTAAATAATGGCGGAAGTATCTACAAAATGAGGTGAGAGGACCAGATGATTGCAAACGAAGAACTTACGTCCAAATTCCAACGAAAATGACAAATGAAATGACTTTGGCCCGCTCCCATTGGATGTAATTCAAAAGTTTGGAAAACTGTAATGCGATGAAGAAGACGTTGTAACCGAAAGGAAATAACGCACCGCTAAAAATGTATCTGGGATATCCATGCTCATATACACCGCATTTCCAATGTATGTCATGTTGAAAAGATAGCTCCATCTGAGGTGAGGTGAGTTCCGCTCAAATAGAATTACAAGATTGACACCGACCCAACCAACCACAAGGTGACAAAGTGGTGGGCGACAAGTTCCGAATAGTCCTTACGTGGCTTCTCCAGTCCAAGCAACAAAACCAAGAGCTGCTGGCACCAGTAAGAGAATTGCATGAGATAGTAACGCTTCAAGTTCAGGTTTAAATTCCAATGTGGATAGTCTGTAGGTGCACAATCAAACCGGCAAAAAATGGATTGTGAACGTGCTAACCAATCCAAAAATACTCCGTGCGATACCAATAGGTTGGTAGGTGTGTCATTACTGACTGTCATGGAATTAACATATGTGGGAGCGCTAAATTGCCCAACCGATTCATACTTACATAACCCCAAGTTCCAAAAACCGCGAAATAAACCATTGCGTATGCCTGTTCGCCAAATCTGTCAATCTTAGCTTCACGTTTCAGACCAAAGTATTTGGCAATAGGTCTAGACACGTTGATGGTTATGAACTGCCGGACACCAGAAAAGAAGATAATGTGGTAGGCCAGGAAGAGTATATCATAATAAGATTTCGCGTAGCGGTGATCGCCTGGATCGGAGGTATCGACGTGACCAGATATCTGGAAAAAGGGAGCAAAGGGGTTTTTGAAACCTGGGGAAAGATAGGGCGCGAGAAGTTCCCAATTGGCATAGAGCACAAGAGGGAGTGTTAGAAGCTTCAGGGCGTCAACTGTCCAAAGATGCAAGACTCAGTGTATGGTGACGAAGGATGAAAGGAGCGTACCGGGGCTGACCGCCCAGCGCAACCAAGGAGAAACATTGTGGTATCTGGGGAGGCGTTTATTATTCAACGCAGGGGAAGCACTGCGATCGGGTGTGTGGACACCAAAAGGCCTGGAATATAATGTTAGGGTACATAGAGTCATTGACGACAAGTCCTACGTTTGGGGGAGAAAAGGGCCTGCAAGGTGGTGCGTTGGATCATCCCTGGTGTCCTATGAGTTTTTGTCAAGGCGGTCAACAACGAAACCCACTGGATGCGATCTGTGATTATTTGAAGCGACCCCGCGCCCTTTCTGGTGTTGACGTTGTTCGAATGCATGCAAGCACGGAAGACAGCTGGAGACGACTGGGAATGACAACAGCGTCGGCGCCAAAACGAAAATTCAACCGACACGACCCTTGTTGCTTCGTCATTAAACTTTATTCACGGGCACATCGTCACCGTCAGTGCCAAGCTCTCTTCGTCCCAAAATGTTCTCCCCCTTGGGCCTGTTTCGATCCTTAGTCTGTCCTGAGAAGGATAAATGCACGCGCGTTCCTTGTATTTTCTCTCATCGTGATGACCTTCCACCACCACATGCTCTGGACCTCACCATTCACCTTCCGGAAGTTCCAACGCAAGCACGGCCGTGTATAGCTCCAACAACTCATCAACCACAACCGCAACAGCGTCTTTCGCTCACTCCTGCAAAGCGTCCGCTTCCTCACACTCCACTCGGAAATGATTCCACTGTGGCGGCAGAGCCTCCTCGAAAGCTGCAGAAAGTTGGTTCCGCACAGCGTCCTCTTGCGATACCCTCTGCGTCTCATACTGAGGTGAGGTGATTTGCACGTTCAAAACGAACATCACGAATGATTGTCGAAGACTGGAGTACCTATTCTCAGAGTTCTTCCTGCGCAATCGCTGGTTCCGATTCCCATTCGGCAGGCAAGCCTTTCCCCTCGTTCTTTTTATAGTCTCATCTGTCTAATATTTAGCGCACAGACGATGCTGAAGACCTTATACGATCACTTTGTCATCCTCTACAAACCAATTGCTCCTAAAAATCCTGCCCTTGCCTCAGAACATGCCCTCAGGCAAGAAGAAGAAGTCTATAAGAAGTCCAACAAGATGTCTTATCGTAATGTAGGACTTGATCAAGATACCAATTGCTCTGACCATGATGCAGTTTTTTCCAGGCCGTCATAAACTGTGTTGCTGCATTGAAGCGACGACGACCACCAGATTCAGTTTCTCATACTTCCGTTGGCACGGAAGATGACATTTTCGCCCGTGCAGAGGCTCAGAAATTGTTGGTGTCGCTCCGTGTATCTCGCCTCAAAATAGAACAGCTCGTTCACTCGATAGCGGAACTAGAAAAATGGGGATATATTGTAAATCCCCCTTCAGGCCCAGGAGGTGACCAACCTAGTCTCGAGGGCAAGGTTTCCAAATGTGAACGCTGCGCTCAGCCTTTTCAAGTGAAGCGTATGGAGAAAGCAGACCAGTGTGTTTATCATTGGGGTAAACCTTATACCAGCCGTGTAAATGGTAGGCTTCATGTTTTTCCCTTGTGTGTCAGTGCAATTGAATCGGTGCAGGAGAGAAGACACGCATCTATACCTGCTGTTCGCGCCCTGTTTCGGACTCAGAGGGATGTGCTCATGGGCCACACGTCTTCTACGAATCCAAGGCGGAGGACCTACACGCCCGACATCCTTTCTCATCTTTGCGTCCCCCCGGCTCAACTGAGGTGTTAGATGTAGTTGCGATGGACTGTGAAATGATATACACTACCGGAGGAATGCGTGTTGCTCGAGTCTCCGCGGTTGATGGATCTGGTGTCCAGGTTTTTGATCAACTCGTTCGAATGGATGAAGGTGTGCAAGTTATGTACGTGGACTTTGACTGCTTGTTTGACCCAAACATTAATTGTGCATGACAAGCGATTATAACACTCGTTTTTCGGGCATCACGGAGGAGAGCTACAAGGGTGCGATCCTTTCCCTGGCGAAGATTAGAGAATCGTTGAATTCACTGATCGATACCGACACCATTCTCATCGGCCACGCCCTTGACAACGATTTAAAAACGCTTCGCATCATTCACCACAAATGTGTGGATACGGCT
The DNA here is from genome assembly GCF_000143565.1 of Laccaria bicolor S238N-H82. Lineage (NCBI taxonomy): Eukaryota > Fungi > Basidiomycota > Agaricomycetes > Agaricales > Hydnangiaceae > Laccaria > Laccaria bicolor. The sequence goes on from NW_001889875.1 coordinate 1,962,366, forward strand.
TTACTCTTCCCTCACCGCGCGGGCCCTCCATATCGGAGGTCGCTGAAGGACTTGTAAGAGTTTTACCCCTGTTGCAGACATATACTGATCATTTCACCAGAGTTCGAGAAAAGCTGGGGAAAATGATTCAGACGGGCGATGCGTCAGTCGGGCACTCTTCACTTGAAGATGCCAGCTCGACTCTCGATCTCGTGCGGTGGTATATACTCAATGAACAGAATCCTACAGCACGGATAACTGACTGAATATAATTGCCTAGTACCATTGGAGAGGGGGATGGGTAGCGTACTGTACATTCCTTATGTCCGACTACCACGAATGGATCAAAAGAGCATCACAGCTGCAACTTGCGAAGATTCAGTGACCTCAAGAATAATTCCGTCATATCCATGCACTAAACAGCTCAGCGAAGTTTCGAGGTAAATTGAATATACGACATACAACGAGTTGTTGGGCTTGGTAAAGTCAAGTCATCCTCTTCGTCCGTTCTGTCCAATAGCATGGACGGAGGAGGCTCTCTCGGGCTAAGAAAATGGCTAATCGTTTCAAACTATGAATCAAGAGAACGAAGTTAGACGGAGGTGAGATAACAGGCAGTAGCGGATGTTATACTCTGTCGTAAAAACGTTTCCGAGGAGGTGTATCTACAGTCAAATCAATTGAAAAAATTGGTGCAGTGGAAGGCTACTTTTACTCACCATCTTCATCATCCTCTGGCTTGCCTTCTATTTCCCAGTTGCAACGCTTATATCGTTGGAACATTGGCGACCCAGGCTGGAAGTCATATTAGTTGTATGTGGTTTGTTACGGAAAACAACTTGCCAGATTTGTATGGAGAATTATTTTTATTACTGTATGAGAGGTCCCGGAAAGAAGGAAATCCATTCCGTGTTGAAAATAGTTATAGAAATCTGGAAAGGATCGATCGTGCCTTCTGGTCAAAGAAAACCAGTCACGTACACCCGTTGCCCATTTCTGGTCTCCGAATTGAATGAATTGTCATTCTTTCGTCATCCTTATAGTGGACTCGAAGTGGGGGGCCAAGGTCATTGGTCAGATCTTCTGCTGTCGTTTCCCCTAATCGAATATGCAACAACTTTGATGGTGCCGTTCCGTAAAAGTGTATGGTGATACCGTCATGGACCTCGATTTTTGTCACGTAAAAAGGGGCAATGCGTTGGAATGAAGGTTGTAGCTTGCCTTCACGACTACGCTCGCGACGTCTCCTGCCATAGCAGAACACTCCGCCACTTCATCTAAAGCATCCTGACCCTTACCATCATTACCCTTCTGAGATATAAGAATGCGTTTGACCTCTTGCATGCGACCATCGGTAGCACTCCCCTTCAGCCCTTCAGTTATCCCTTCCTCTTCGAAGCTAAACCAGAGTCCAGGGTATCTTAAACCGTTACCAGGGTATGTAGGACCGAATGTTCGACTGACCCCAACCCGTCTCAATACTTCTTCAGTCGACGAGAGAACGGTATCTTTGTAACGAAGGGTCACTGGGGGGTGTGGATCCCGGAGGTTTCTTACACAGATGGTATGAAGCCTCTGGTTTTTACCCGAGAACAATAAATCAAGATGGGGGCGAATGTGAAGGACAATTGGTGTGATGGCCGACGAATCTGGGTCGTATTTTACGTCGACTTGAGGAAATACATGTTGGAGATGACGGAGTCTATCCAGCAGTGTCCAGAGAGATGTTCCTGTTTTATTTACTTGTCTAGATATTCCCCAGAGAAAGGAGAATAATTTACCGATTTCAAAGATACCAAATCCTAATCCTGGCCTTATATCGACATCAAGGGTGGAGTACATTGGATATTGAGAGTCGGTCACGGCGCAGTTCACCACATCTGTCACGCTCCCCTCCTTGCACGAGATGGCAGATACGCGTCAACGGACAATCATCAAGGCATGTCGTCGTATACGCCATTCAATTCAATGTTAATGCGAACGTCTTTTGTAGGTTTTTCGCAAGTTTAGTAATTCTATCGGACCCGACGCCCTTGAACTGCTCAACGAAATTTTGGATCGTCATGAGATCGCCGATGCTGACGTTGAATCAAGTCTCGAAACTCTCGCAAAGGCATACAATAAACAAGATGGTGCCCTAACATTCCTATATACTCTACCTGCTATTTTGCATTAACTTACTGGGCAACTAGACGCTGAGATGAAAGTCTCGGTGGAGGTTCTTCGGAGAGTCTACGATTCCTTCCAAGATGAAAACGAACATGTCGAGAAAGAGTCCATAGATCCCGAAAATCACTTATTCGTTATTAACGCGTTTGAAATGCCACGATGGACGTGGTCACAAGAAAGAGGTACCTTCGAGAGGTACATTTGTGTATATATGACGGTTGCCACAACCTAATGATAATATATATCCAGGTCAGGTGCGCCTCTAACTTCCTCTGGTTCCGCAGAGTCTAGGATAGCATCCATACGCGACAGGCTGAATATCATCAAACAATGCGTCCTAAGAAACGAACATTTTGCTCCATCCACTTTGCCTTCGCGCGACCGCGAGCGGCTGGTCACCGTACGAGCATCTAGTCAAACCAGAAGCACTATCTATTTAATTCTCACTTTCAGCTAAGATCCACCAAACAGCTTCTTGGGCGACCCGGGGAACGTTTTCTGTTACTTGGCATGCTTGCGCACAACAAGGAAGGAAAACTGTGCATCGAGGACGCAGATGGTAGTGTAGAACTCGATTTCTCCAAGCTCGTAAGCTCGAACCCCAGGCCTCATATTCTTCTGGTCAATGTAGTTTGACAGGACGAACCAGGTGATGGCCTCTTTACGGACGGATGTTTCGCACTGGTTGAAGGAGAGTATACGCAGGAAGCTACGCTCGAGATAATTGCTATAGGACAACCTCCTTGTGAGCCCCGAGAGATAGCGAGGTCAATTTATGGCCATATCGACTTCCTTGGCAAAGGTTCAACCTCGTTGCTCGAAGACGTGAGGCGGATCTGTTCCTTGTTCGTCCGCTTTTTACGAATTCACAGTCACAATTTGCAACACGCATCCGCGAAGAGCTCTCCGAACTTCACTTTTTCTTCCTTTCGGATGTCTGGCTTGACCATCCCCAGACGCTCCCCGGTCTCCGGAAAATGTTTGATAATTGCACCGAAAACGACTTCATTCCAGCGGTCATCGTCATGTGTGGCAATTTTACAAGCAAATCTATCTCGCATGGAAACGGGAGGGAGGTGCAACGATATCAAGGTTAGATATGCACTCTGTTTCCAAGCCGGGATTGGGTCTCATTGAGATTATCAGATAATTTTGATGAACTGGCCGATTTAATTGCATCTTACCCATTGATTACGCGAAAAACCCATTTTATACTCGTTCCTGGACCTCTGGACATCACAGTCAACTCAACATTACCTCGTAGGCCTTTATTGGCAGCCCTTGTTGCTCGACTTGAGGCTAAGGTTCATAAAATACATTTCGCGACAAATCCTTGCCGCATCAAATTCTTTGACCAAGAGATTGTGGTTTTCAGGGAAGATCTGATGGCGAGGATGCTGCGAAACGTTGTTGGCGTCAAACCAGACGTCAGAAGCGAGGATTTAAAGAGATTCGTAGGCATGAGCCACCCTTGCCAAAGATGCCGCTGACAGGAGAACCAGCTTGTGCAAACTATTCTAGACCAAAGCCACCTCACCCCCTTGACCATCAATATCCAACCCACCCTTTCGGACTACGATCACAGCCTGCGACTTTATCCTTTGCCAACAGCGGTATGCATCCCACCACTGTTGCAAAGTTTTGATTTTCATCGATTTAAATAGCTCATACTCGCAGACAAATATGAAAGGTACAAGGTGACATACACTGGCTGCCATGTCTTCAACCCAGGCAGTTTTGTCGGTGGCTCTCTCGTCTTCTCGACGTACAAGCCTGCCGAACTGAACTCGGAAGAATGGTACGTGTAAGTACCTGCTAAATTGAACCTCATTGAGATGCCCGTATCAGTATTTTAGATTTGGATTCTGAGGACGGTTGATTTTCAAAGTACTTACTGAATTTCGAGTTTAGAACGACAAGTTCTTGCGTTATGCATGTAAATGTTACAACTACAACAGTCTTATTTGGCGAAGGTTTTCATACAAATGTACAATTTCATCAGTATTGGATCATTTCCATTTGGATGAATTCCAACTGGTCACGGGTCAATTTCAGAACACGCGTGACAAGTCTTGGGCAAGTGCTACCAGCACGACATAACCACTACTGTTCAACGTTCAACGTCCACACACAGCAGTGGTCGACGCCGTATCAGGGTTCATGTTGGGATAAGGCCTCAGGCACATCCCAATTGCCATTTGCAAACAACGCATTCTCGACAGTAAGTCATCATCAACTTGTGTGTCGTTTATATCTTCACTAACCCCTTCCAAATAGTGGCTCCATTTCTCTCCCATCTTTCATTCATCGCTTCTATCGCACTTTTTGTTGTCTTTGGGATCCCGAATAATATATCGTTTAGGCTTGCCTTGTGGTTCCTTAGGCTCACAATCTTCTCACTATGCCTACGCACGTACTTCGGGCCCTGGCTCCTTGCCTCGATGTCTAATCACATCCGGGTACGCAGCATTAGCTTTAGGTCTATACGGGGCCTTTATTTTCGGAGAGGGCGTTGCACATGGCGCGTCGAACGGGTTGGTTATGTCTGGTCTTCCTTCGAAGGCTCCAAACGTCTCGCACTCAAACTCGACGGATTGAGTCTGGAAATAGGGATGGCCGAACCCGAGAAAACAGCTTCCCCGCCACGACGTCACATACGCAACCTTACACTCGCGGATCTCAACCCTTCTCCGCTTGCTCATCGCATGTGGTCTCTCATATCGACAGTCGCCGTTTTCCTGGAGCCATTTTTTCGCCCATTAATCAGAACATACGTGGTGGCATGCCTCCGCATTGGAATTCAACTGCTGCCGATGCTTTCACAGGCCCTTTCTTTCGACCTCCAGTCTGTTGTTCTGACCTTTGCCGCCGTGCCTGAAGCGAAAATCGTGGCTGAGCAGATTTCCATCCACGCGTCAGTCGACTTTACGCAACTCGAACCCGTCCTAGATTTAGTTGAGATGGAGGAGGCACCACGCCCCAGAGATCCTCGAAAAGCAAGCGGGATGTCCATTTGGAAGCGGCGCCTAACAGAGAGTTTCCATCGATCGCTGGATAGGGCATGGGGCATGACAAAGGGAACTGCCGCCATCGCGCTCAAAATTCACAACATATCGGGAACGTCACCAGGCTCTTCTCTTGGTACGTTTGCCCTTTCGGATTCCAATATCACCTAATGTATGTTTTCAGATAATGGAATCATGATCCCATTCCTTCTTTCGACTGGCGTTATCGATCTAAGCGCGAAGTTACAGTTCAGTCCCAGAGCGGGGACGGTTGAGCCCCACAGCTTTGACATGAAACTTGCGACTGGACACTGCTCCGCAAAGGTAGATACCTTGAACGCACTGCTGAAGAAGTTGATTCCAGATTCCACACGAGGCGCACCTGCCAGCACTGTGCCAACTTCAGTGTACCCCTCCTCACCATGTGTGGATACCCCGACTTCGTCATTCCCATTTTCGAGAACCCAACCCTCGCCAAATTTCTCTTCTGCTCTCCCAACATCTTTGACTCCGAATTTCTCGCCAACCTCAACACCACCCCTATCCTCTATGGGCCAGTTGTTTTCTTCGAAACCTCTCACATCACCAATAAAAGCACTATCAGTAAGTGGTTTGCTCGTCTACGTTTATCCATCTAACTTGCCGCCGAGGCTAAAATGCGCCCTCGATCTCGTTATCATACGCAACCTTGCTTTCGGTTAAAGAGTGCAAAAAACTCAGTACGTGGCCTTCATAGTTTGGCGTCCCCATTTCTTAACTCCGGCTAGTCCTTATTATCGATTTTGAAACGGGTCGAGGTTTCCGTTGCTTCAATTGCTTTGTCTGTATCCCCCGACATAGCCACAGGTCCTTACAAAGCTGTCATTCAAGATGCACAAGTAACCATAGATCAAAGTGACCACAATCAACATGATCTACAGCGGCAATTCCTCGGCCGCAACGCAACCTGTGAGAGCTTTGACGCTGAGTCCTACGCTATCAGATTATCGTTGCGTGAAACGACAATTGAAAGGCAAAGGAAGCAGGGTTGTTCCCGCCTCCTGAAGCTAGGTGTTATCGAAGTAAGCACCTTGGTTCATCAATGGCCATCTCCCTGGCTTGTCACTTCCCCGTTCATTCGAGGCGATCCTAACGCGGCGCTACTCGCCATCCAAATGAAGGTCGAGGGCATTGAAGTGGTCGAACAACTGGATCACGTGCGTCAGTTGATTGACGACATTCAGGATCTACAGCTCAAGACACAAGGTGCCCCTCCGCCCTCCCTTCCTGCGCCATTGATGGTTCCACGTATATCGTTTGCAATGGAGTGTGGTCCAATTTTTGGCCGCATAATTTATCAGGTTAGCGACAGTACAAGCTGCAACGCGATGGAAATGAGAACAAGAGGCTTCACTGCCTCCCTTCAATCCAATTATACACACTCCCTTATGCGCCAAACTTTTCCTGGGACATCGGATGTCCCAGTCCGACTGGAATGCAATATTTACTACGGCTTGGAGCCTACTTTTTTTAGAACTCGACTGCAATGGAACTCCGACGGCAAGGCAGGGAATCATTCCCCCCAAGACAAATTCATGGACGACCCCCCGATGTTATCCATTGGAATGGTGGAATTATTTGGCACGATTCAAGGTTTCGCTGAAGTGGATGTCGTCTCAGGAGTCGCCATTGTTGATCGAACATCGCTTATTTCGGATCTTCATCTTTCGATTGAAACTATCTGCATTGAATTCTGGCACCAAGTGGTCGTTGATTCCTTTCACCATCTCCTATCAATCCTGCCGGAGAAGGCGCCATCAACTGTCACAGCTTCCCCGACGAAATTCAATCGACTTCCTGTGGGATTGGCGGCCAAGGTGGCTGTATCTCGTCTAGTAGTGTTTGTCACTGCACCAGACATTAATCCTGGTGATAAGTCGGAGCTCTCGCGTGGCTTGGCACTCCGAGCTGGGGTTGGAGTGGAATATTGCTCTCTACACACCTCTCACGATTATTGGTTTGAGGATCATCGCCGCACGCAAACAAGAACACAGCTGTCTCTGCCAGCAGAACCGACTGTTGATGCCATCACTGCGGCCAGAGCGTCAGGCTCATCGCAAGACGTATCGGCTTTCATCAAGATACGCACTTCAGACCTGATCTTAAAGAGTGCTATTGCCACGCAATTTGAACCCGACGAACCGGCAATTGCTGGCCGAGAGGATGTTATTAAAAGCCCCCATGAATTCTTGTGTGTTGGAGCTGTACAAACAGACGTCTGTCTGTCTTACAAAGATTCATCCTCTTCATCTCAGGCAACCGATACCTGCAACGTTTCCATTCACATTCCTGATATACGCGCAGATTTTCAGCTGGTTCATATCTACAGTGTCCTTCTTGCTCTTCAGACGCTGCGGTCCCTGTCTCCTCCTCTGCCACCCCGTCATACTAACGAAATTCCCCTCAATCCTTCCTACCACAAAGTGCAATTTATGATCCAGACGAATATAACAGTAGTTCAAGTATTATGGGCCCTTCCCCAGAAGATTATGGTCACTCGTATCGATGGACTTACCGCCCACTTGGCTTCGGATGGGCCGCCTCGGCTTCGGATGCACAAAGCCGTCGCTCTTGTACCACTGCCTTCACAAGCCAATAGATGGGAAGATATTAGCACGACTCGTAAGTGGGGGGAACTCATCGATTTGCATGTCTGGGAGATATGTTTTTCTCCTCATGCTGGCTCCCTCTCCGCTGCCATTGAGGGGGAGAGCCTCCGCCTTCGAATTCCTCCAGGATTTGTTGTAGCTGATTTGATTTATGACGCCATTGTCACCGTCAAGGCGTTGCGTCATATAGCCCACATGGCGACTGTAGGCTGTTATTCAGACATGCCACCTCCCGAACCGGAAGGCCCTAAAATTGTTCCCCATCTTACCTTCCGCCTTAACTATGTTTGCCTGGAAGCACTTGACGATCCCTTTGAAAGTAAATTGAGCCTAATTTGGCAGGCAGGCGCAGAGGCAGTCAGGCAACGAGTGGACCGTGAAGAAGCGTTTTTAGCGAAAGTGGCTGCCATCCAAGCCGCCGAACCTGGCATGTCCCCCGAACCCCTGGTATCTAAGATTGAACATGATTACCAGTTTGGGGCCAAGCATTCAATCTCTATTCAGGAAGCCCGTAAGCGGCTTGATGATGTTCATGCCCTCGATTGGACTCTTAGATTGGAGAAGCTACGAGAGCGACGGTCGAAAGAAGAGGGTTCCGTTCTCCATAAGGTCTATGGGACATACCCTTCCCTTTCATCAACTCCAATTCCTGATCTCGTGAGTCCTGAACCCCTGATAGCCGCGCCACCGTTGCTTCGGGTCGCCCTTCACAATTTGTCTCTCACTGTTTCCCCCCCTTCATTCCCTACTAAACGCCTTGCCGATTTTCTGCACGATCAAGGGGGTGGTGTCCCCAAAAATACGCTTTTTTCGTTGCTAATTCCGATGCACATTCACTTTACATTGTCAAGTCTGCAAATTACCCTCAGAGACCATCCCCTTCCTTTGGTTCACATTCCTTCTCACAGTGATCCAGGTACAACTTCCTGGACCTTCGATTCTGATCTGGTTGTTGGAGAAGAAATGGGTACCTCAAAGTCGGTTGACTGGGTTACTTGTCCGATTATTGAAAAAGACCACGCACTCCACGGAGAAGCGCCACTCTCGATCAAAGTCCCAAAGACGATCATGCCCATCAAGACCTACGCAAATCCCGTTGTTAAAGTGAATACCTCGGCTACAACTGTTCTTTCTTGGGGGGTGAGCTACGGTCCAGTAATTCAAGATGTTATGCGAATCGTAGAAACTTTGACTACACCACAACGAGATTCGTCGCCACCAATAGGGTTTTGGGATAAAGTCAGTTGTCAAACAACCACAAATCCCACTTTTTGAATTCCTTTTTAGATGCGCCTCGTTTTTCATTGGAGCATCAAGGTAACATTCGCTAGCGATGTCCAATTATATCTCAAAGGTATTAGCAATGATTTTCGAGTGTTTTTTCGCCGTTTGTAAACATTGCACAGGCTCTCGAGATCCACACAGCACCAATGATGTCGGAGCTGGATTTGTACTGTCCTGGCAGGGAAATCCAGAAATACATATCGCTCACCCGAATGAACAACGAGAGCTCATACAAGTGATGAGTGATGTGATGCTCATTGCCGTGCCCGAGTAATTTTTCTTTGCTGTCCTTCCTTTGGTATTTCAACTTACATGTCGGTAGCTTTGAGCACATATCTCCAAGTGTTCACACCCCACATCACCACCGAGCTTGGGAGCGTACGAAACGGTTTCAAAAGGTCTGTGCACAGCTTAGCTCAGGCGTACGTTACGGGATCGGTTTCGTGCCCGAAAGGTCATGCGGGCCTGAATGCACGAAATGCCGTGGAACACCTTTTCATCGTAATTGCCGACATTTCAATTTCCGTCCACATTTTGAAGTCAAGCTGGAAAGGAAGATAGGCACACCTATTGAAAAGGTCAGTGAAATAATACTCTATCGTTAAAATGATCGTCGAACTCACAAGCACGGTAGGGACCAGAGGACTCCTTCAATGGATTTCGATCAGACTTCGTGCATCTATCGGTCTCTTTGGCCTCGTCGATCAAACCTTCCCAGCTAGAATCTTCCAGGGAGTTCAGTAGTCTTCATCTCACGCCAAAAATTTTCGCCCACTTCTGGTCATGGTGGGCTTTATTCGATGGCGTGCTTTCACTCCCAGTACGCCAAGGTACATATCATCCAACACGACCGATCTCACCGAAACTCAGTCGACATATTGCCACAATTAAGTATCGAATATCAGTTCCTCGCCTCTACTTTATGCATGGTTACATGGACAATTCACGAGAAAGTAAGTTGGGTCTCCTCATAGACACGCAGATCACGTGGCTGACTTCGTGTCAGCTTGGGTTGACGGCGTTACAAGTTGGGTGGGTGTGAAAGGTATGGTAGATGAAATCCAAGCAGACATGCATCAGCGCGAAGAAGAATTGATTGTTCCTGGTGCTGTCCCGAACACAACCAAAGTTCTACGGCGAAAACCCTTCTATGCAGCGCAAGTGCTAATGAGAGGACTCGACTTACGGACACTGTTAGCAACCTTTGTTGATCCAATGAAACAAGAGGTTTTGATGACTGCTCCCTCCCAACGAAGCAATTATCGCAAACACACTGAACTGCCGCTGACGCCTTCAAGCTCTTGGTGGTATGATCTCAAGGATTTCGTCGAACTTGATTGGGACGCACCGACAGCCCCAACCTTGCACCTCCTTCCTCTCGCGACGTGTCCACGTTTCACATATTTTAAACAGAAGTCTGCTGGTGTCAATGACACGGAATCAAGTAAATTTGGTTCGGAGAAGTCCCATGGGTGTTTTCTTGGAGAAGAACCTTGTAACTCCGTCGCTGCTTCAATGGCCTTTGAAACTCACGCAATATTCCAGCTGTTTCTCAAACCCAAATGTCTCTTGCACTCGCACGCGCTCAAGAACTGAGACAAACAGTAGAGACAGAACATACCTTGCAAAAGAAGGGAAGAAAAGGGGTACGTAACACCACATATCACAAAATGATATTCTGAATCACACAGCTTCTTAACGTTGCGGCCACGGAAAAGATGATCATCCTGCTGGAAAAATATGCCAAGGCTCTGCGAGATAGCGAGTCTGGCTCTAATGATCCCAGCGCTCAAAGTTACTGCATGGTGTCTGAAATTGTTTCTCCTGCTGAATGGGCTGAGTTCGAGAACGTCTATCAAATACATTGCCCGAGTATCCTCATGGATGACGCGATCCGTGATGTTGGCCTCCCTTTCTTCTTTCGCATGATAGAGCCTGAAATTTGATCTAGATAATGATGCAATACTACTACTGCTCCAGGGCGAGAAGGGGTATAGAATACCATATGTCTACACGGTAATCCCTCATCGGTCCGAAATTTGCTCAAGACTCACATCACCCTAGAGCTGTCAAGTTTATTCGTGATCAAGCCAACGCTGCACTGGCTGTTGCGCGAGAAGAGGTGAATCAAGATCGTGTCAACATAAGTGCAGCGCAGGTCGCAGCGTCGGCATTGCTCAAGCTTCTGAAGGGAGACAGCACGAAGTCTTCCATTGATTTGATGCGAGAAAAAAATTATGTCCATCCTAGCCAGCCAGATCCATTGGAGGGATGGGATGAAGGCGTTTCCCTGCGCAAAAGCCACTGTTGTCTGTTGCTCAAACCACAGATTGTTTTGCGAGGAGAAAGCACGAAAGACACTTGCGTCGTTGCAGCAGCTCAAGCGAAACTGCAATCATTCGCTATCATGGACGTCTCTAATTTGGATGATCCTGTGAGCGGGAAGGTGATGTCACGGTATCACAATACATTTTCTCTCTTCAACCGCTCTCTCATTATCATCACATAGCAACTACACTACACTTTCGGGCCTACAATCATTCTCACCGACCCACACGGAATTGGGCAGTGCCATTGTCCCTCTTGAAGTGTTGATAGATCTTCGATGCGAGAGCAGTCGCTTCGAGCGAATCGTACCGCAAACCGATGCGACCTTCCATTACGACAAGTTCAACAGGTTGCGTTTGCGCAATCAAGTTACATCGATTGCCACCAGGGTATCGACAGAGAGTACAGCCACCGCCAACAACCACTTACAAGCTCAAACAGTCAGTTTTGTTTTTTCACCTGAGTTGGAGGTACACTGTCTGAGTTGCTGTAGGACCTCATCCGTGTTCACATTCCACGGTTTACTGTAACGGCAAACGAAGAGCACTTTCAGGCCATCTCAAATATTCTGACTAAACTTCTTCTCTTTTCCGATGCAGCTCACAAGACAAGAACAGAAAAATTAGAAACTTTGATCTTTACATACGACTTTACGGATCTTGTTACTGCTGCCAATGTGGTGACCAGTTTGCAATGCCGCCTCCGGGATGCACTGGAGACAGATCGAATGACCGCCAGGAACTCTCGACGACTTGGTGGTAACGATACGAAACTGAGTTTGTTGAAGCTCAGGGCTCATATTTTTCACCTCGCCGAAGAACTTAACCTGTTATTCGATGCCATTAAACTCGCTCAAGACCGATTCAATGATCAATCTGAACAAAATTCAGCTCTCCTGCTACACACATCTTCTTCGGAGATATCATGGAAAATGCTAGACGAGCGAAGGAATCTTCTGTCCAAGCTTGTCGTCCAAAACATTGATTTTCGCTGGCTCAGTAGGCAAGATAGCTCGACTGTCAATCACTTGGCTGTTGGTAACTTGACAGCATTCGATGGTTCTCGGTACGCTATCTGGGCTGAGATATTATCGAAGCACGACGAACCAGCAAATCACCCCTTGCTGAAGGTAATATTATTTTTACCAGATGATGTATTGCTTACCCTAATTTTAGAGAGGATTATTCCTTCTAGCCGACTGGACGGTTCTCGCTCCAGTAGGTGGGATCACGATATATGAATCATTTGAACTCTCCTTCCATCCTTTGCGGCTCCAAATTGATGCGAAAGTTGGGCGAAGAATCATGGAATATCTTTGGCCCGACCGAAAACAACGAATTATGGAGGTTGAAGGCGCGGGGTCGCAATCACCATTTCCACAGATACAAGTAGCCCAGAGCCCTGTCAGCCCTGTCCCTTCAAGATCTTCTCTCGATTCGCCGAGGGCACTGCATAACTTCCGAAATGCCGAAGATTCGAATGGAAATAACTTAGTTCTTCCTTTGCGCAGACTTGGGACATCTAGATCGTTCACTGATCTCCGATCAACAAGAGACTACACTTTTCTCTTTCAGAGAAATCAATCTTCGGATTCGATTGATAACGTTCCTAGCGCACCATTTCTTGGCCCGCCATTCCTGACGACGAGCAACGAGTCGGATGCAGACGTTATAATCCGAAAAGCTGGGGATGCTGCTGAAATGAAAACGCGTTCGTCGCAAAAAAGCTTTGTCCTCGTCCGAGTTTCAAGGCAGGTCGGGCCTCTCCATCTCTATTCCGTTGCTGAGTTTTGTTTTTTCTCAGTCTCAACCTTCTGCTAAGCATTGTAAAGGAAGGATCCTTCGAGTGCCATGACGCCCGTATCCGAACTCGAGAACTCGAGTATCGCAACCAAACATGGAGTGTGAGTTACCAGGCAACTTGATCCTAATTTTTGTTTACTTTGCGATCAGTTTGAAGAATTGGTGAATCAATTCATACCATCGAACTTGAGCTGGAGGGGTTGGGTCAAGATGGCGTTCCACCAACCTTTGCTTCCAGTGTTGCCTGTGGCCAAAGAACTGATTTCTAAAACGAAATGGACGAAAGGTGGAAGTCAGGCCCATGAAAACCTCCAGAGATTACTTCACTCGGATGAGGACCCTCAGCTTGATTGGATGGAAGAAAAGAAAAGAACATTGCCTTTAGTGCCAAATCGTGGATGGAGAAACGGCATGTGGTCCAAAACCGACCTTGCGCCTGATGTTGCGCCAGCTTTGAGCACAGAAGCAGAGGCTTTACCAAAAGCGGAGGGCTCGACGGGGCGTAAGCGAGTTATGAGCTTGTTTAGAAGAGGAACGAAAAGCGGATCAAAGGAGGGGATGGATGGTGGATGATATGTTATAATTCTATTTATAGATTGATATTTATGTTGTTGTTTAGTATTTATGTTGCTGAGTTACTCTGATGCCCTCTATAAGAATCAAGAGCTCATTTTATTCTGCTCTTCGTGATTCAAATGATGAACTTGTTCCTCCCATTCACACAGAACTTGTTCCTCCCATTCACACACAGACCTCCTTACCTGATCTGCGACTTCACAATGCCGAGCCTTGCGATCCCACCAATTCCCGTTCCTCGCCCCTTTCCCCAATGAATCTTCACCTAACCACACTGAGGCCCCGCGCTTACACAGCTTCAAGCAGAGTCCATGCGCATTGCATGAGGAATTCATTGAGAAATTCACGCCCAGGAATCCCAGGAGAACAAATAACACGTCCAAACTCGCGCATTGAAGTTGTCCACGTTGACAACCCACCGTCACGCCTATCTGACGGAGCGCGTACGCTGGAAGGTCTTCAAGCCGATGTCATAATGGATCGGTCTTCTGGGGAACCCGGCAGGATTCAAAGTTCCCTCAGCTTGCCTTATCCTCAACTTGAAGGTCAAGAAGTGCGAATCGTGGATGTTCATCATCACGACGATATAGTGGAACATTTAGACGTCATCGACTCGCAAATTGGGGCTGTATCTAGTTTAACTAATGCTGCAAACTCAATTATTATGTGCGTTAACCCATACTTATCACGCTCCACTTTTTGTTCTTAGTCCCCTCCAGCCCCCCCTCTTCCTTTTACTCAAGAAAACCTGTTATTGTGTTACCTTCGATACCCTTCAGCGACAGAGAAGAGTCTGGCCGATTCGAGGACTCTTTGGATCGGCATGTTGATGACGTTCTCAGGAGGCCGACAAAGCTTCGGCGCACCCTCATGGGTGTGTGGTCCTTTTTGAAAACACGTAAAATAAATCCCTCGAAGTCTCTTGCGAAACGCTAACGTTACTGCTTAACAGCGATGGGAGTACGTTATGTTACACTGTGCTTCGTCGCCAGCTCATTCTGTCCTAGATCATCACTGGAATCTACGGTTTTTTAGTCGGTAAGTCTTGCAATTACGTCGGAGGATGTTATGCCGATGTATAGCTTATCAGTGTTTTGGGGGGCGGCTATTGTTATATTCCTCGTCAAGATCATAAACTTTCACAACGCAAACACCCAGGGATTCTGGGTAGAGGTCTCTTCGCAAGTTGAGACTGGTTGGTATCTTCGCCCTCCACTTCAATTCACTCCCACCTCCTAACGAGACTTTTGTAAAGGTCTTTTCACCGTCACCAGCATTGGACTGATTCCCTTTCGAGTTTTGGACACATATCGTTAGTACCCTTCCACCTATAATATATCTTTGATTACGTTGTATTCGGCAGGAATATGGAAGATATGGCGACATAAACGGAACACCATACGTCTGAGAGAACAAGCTGGTCTCCCACAGCTGTTTGACGTGGACGATCTTCCTGATCCGATGTATGACCCCAATTACGTCCACGTTCTTACAGAGCAAGAACAACGAGATTTGCATGATCGTAAGCTCTTTTTAAGTGATGCGTGCCTTGAATCAATCTCATCTGCAGAACAATCAAAATTTCAGCACTCACAAACTTGGTACCGAGCCCATGGGACAGAGACGCACCGTGTCAGCAAATTCTAATTGTATTATGTCGTCACTCTGACACTTTATATAGGCATTTCCAATCAAGTACGCCCCTTCACTCTGGCCGAATATTCAGTAATTTATGCCATCACTAGCATAGCACTGCTCATCTGTTTTCTGAATGACGGAAACTCTCTCTTTCAGGTTAGTCATTCAATCTTGCAGGCGGCATCGTTTTCACGCATGCTTAGATCTTTCTTTGTGGGACTATGTGGGGTTTGAATCGGTGCCTTTTTTCCCTGGGTAAAAGACATCTACAACATTAATCATAGTTCATACAGCTTTCAACGACCTGCATGGAGTACCGGGATTCTGATTCCAGCCAGTTTTCTTTGTGGAATTGGGGCTGCAGTGCTCATTTGGAGGGGAGGGGAAAAGACGAAACGAGTAGAGGAGGTCAGGCGAAGGCTTCGGTCCGCCCTCGCTTCAGAAAATATTCCAGACGACCCCATCTCTGGGCTCGGCGCAACGATAGATCGTAATCATACCTCTATACCAAAGATCAACATATCGCAGAATTGGGAGGTACCTCCCGACGACTCCTCCATGATCGAGGAACACATGACGATTCGCCGTTGACGGAAACAACGACAACGATACCTTTTATTCTTATACCTGCGCCCATCTGCTTGTTTATTCAGATGCTTATACCAGCTGGTTTTCGTGTTTTCGGAATTATCTTCATTCACTCATACTAAACGTCTTAAGTACGCCGCCCAGCCTTCGGCCATATATCTTTCAGCACGAGCGACAATAGCAGCTGTGGCCTTGAGATCGGTGCCATACACGCCACGGCCAACAATGATCACATCACAACCAGAATCCAAAATGACTTCCTCTGGTGTCCTGTATTGCTGGCCCATTGCGTCGCCTTTTGAGTCAAGCCCCACCCCGGGCGTCAAGACAAGGAAATCCTCGTCAGTGACATCCTCGTCTGGGGCTGCACCGATCCCGTCCATCCGATGTTGGGCGATGAAGCCGACAACAAAATCTCGATTTAAACGGGCCATCCGTACCGCATCTTCTGTGTATGTCCCAGTTGCAAGGGACCCTTTGGTACTCATTTCGGCTAGCAAAAGTAAGCCTCGACCAACGGGCAGACCAACTGACGCGAGTCCCTTGATGATTGAGGGACCGGGGACTGGATGTGCATTGGTGAGATGGGACCATCTAGCGATCTTGTAGACACCGCTTGAGTACTGGTGTGCGACGGTATTTCCTGTTACCGTGTCAGATGCATTTTCGGTGACACACTGTCGGAAACAAACCTATATCCGCGAATTTTCTATCCTCAAAAATGAGGAAATCATGCTTGAGGCTTAGATTTTCTAGTCTTTCAATAAGGGAATATTCGAAGTCTTCAAGGATATCGATATGTGTCTTTAAAATAGGAAATTTGGTGAGAATTCGTGATTACCGCCAACGAAAAGAGACGGAGAATGCCTTGATAAGACAGACAAATGGGCCGACGGCGTCGACGATTGTCAAGAAATCGGCAGATGTGGTGACGTCGACACTGACGGCGAGATTAGTTTTTTTCCGCTCCATTGTCTCTAGCAAAAGAATAGCTGCGGGGTTTGTCTGTTTAAGAGCCCTTTGTCCATAGGATTTCAGATGCGCTGAAGGAGCCATCGTCGATGTAGGTAGGATGCCAAGATAAGATTGGGGAGATAAGATATAGTTTTGTTTGTCGACCGCGTTTTTATTTGGTTCTCGTAATGTCGGCTCTCATCATCCACGAACGAGAACAGGACGATGCAGACATCGAAAGATACTCGAAGCGCTCAAAGCTCGATGTCTCTGATCAAGATTCCAGCATGGACGTCGACAACAAAGCTGCTATCATCGAGCCAGATACTGAGCACGTCCTTCCTCCTAGTCACGCTCTCTTGGGGATCCCCCTGCCTGTTGCGGAAGAAGGAGCAGCCATGAATTTTTTAGAATCCAACGTTGGAATTTCAGAATACATTGGACACGGCACGTCGAAAGTTGAAGGGATCATAAAACAACGGTACTCAATTACCTCCACCAAGCGTCCCAGCTTACTGAACCACTGAATGCAGGTTTACTGATTTTTTGGTATACGAGGTCGACTTGGATGGAAAAACTCTACGTATCAAATCACTTGACAAGCCTGAATCACCTAACAAGTCCGACCCTCCCGGAGAGCCGTCGGCGACTACAGACCCATCATCCAAGGGTGAAGAGGCAAGGCTTGAAGAGAGCGAAACAAAGGAAAACTCAATCGTTTCGTCGTCGTCGGGACAAAATAATCGTAAGGATGACGGGGACAAGGGGTCAAACGAGCCATGGCCGGAGCACTTTACCACCGAACTTTCAACCTTTCTCTCCGAAGGAGCCATTCTTCAGATCAAACAGATGTACCTGGAAGGCCCCGAGCCTCCCAGGGTCAGTGACAGTGGGTGGGGAGGTCGTGCAAACAAATCCTCGGAGGGTATAGAAGTCGGCAATGCCGAGGAGGCTTCTGACGCAGTGATGGCAAGTAATCAAGATGGCAAGAAGGACAAAGGGAAAAATAATCGTGGTGGGCGAGGTAGACGTGGTGGTAGGGCAGGCGGTAGAGGTGGAGGGCGGGAAGACCACCGAAAAGTACTATCCGAAGTATGGTCTCCTAGTCCATTGTTAATTCTTTTCTCACTTTATCCCTTCATCCAGCCTATCACGTCAAAAGTAACGCGAACTGCTCTTCACAAAGCTATTCGAGAACTTTTCCTTGGCAAACTTGACAGCGAGACAGATTCCACGGGGCCTCCATCCGATGAAGGCTCGCGAATTGTCATAAAATGGGGTAGAAAGGGCAGTGGTCGAGGAGGGAATGGAAGGGGTGTCGAACCTGGTAACGCAGATCAGTCGGATGCTGTTGTGGCCCAAAAATTTACCCTCATATTGCAGGTAAAGGTCGTACACCTCGAGGTGTTTACCCTCCATACATTCATTTCACCCTTCAAAAAACAAATCGCGACACCCAGGATGCCCTGGGTCATCTTTCTCGCCTTTTGCACGTCAGCATCAAGGATTTGTCGGTCGCAGGAACGAAAGACAAACGTGGCGTTACTGTTCAACGAGTTTCACTCAAGCGCAACAACAAAACAGTTGAAGATGTTTGGAGACTTGCAAATGGAATCGATAATCGAAAACCTGCACAAGAAGTTTTAACCAAACGAGGGGATCGAGGTGTGAGAATAGCCGATTTAAATTATCGTAAGGCTAGCTTAGAGTTGGGAATGCTGAAAGGAAATGCATTTGTCATTACCTTACGGTGCGTTGATATCCCTGACCGCTCCATTCTTCACTGTCTCAAAGTAACTCTCTTGTAGGAGCGTCAAAGTACAATCAGTGGAGGCCATGAACCAAGCCCTCGATACGATGAAAAACAAGGGTTTCATCAACTACTACGGTGAGATTTAATTGTACTGAATGGCCTATTGGACTTACGATTCCTAGGAATGCAAAGGTTTGGGACTGCCTCCGTTCCGACCCATTCGATAGGATTAGCTCTCCTGAAGTCAGAATGGCAAAAGGCTGTTTCTATGATTCTGCGGAAACGACACGGAGAACATCCAGATGTTGCGGCAGCTAGAGATGCATGGTTGGTTGATGGGGATTTGGATACTGCCTTGAGGCTCCTTCCGAAGCGTGTCGTGGCGGAACGGTGCCTTCTTGAAAGCTTCAAGAAACAAGGAGGGGACACAAGGAATGCCATGGGAGCGTTATCAACGGTCAGTGGCGTCTTTATATCGACTGTTCATCCTGACATTCTTATAGATTCCACGAAATCTTCGTTTAATGTACATCCATGCATATCAATCGTACGTCTGGAATGCAATTGTATCGGAGCGCATAAAAAACTATGGGGCCGACAAACCAGTTGTCGGAGATCTTGTTTTTGACAAGGAGGGGGATACAGAGCAAACCGTGGATGTAGGCCTACAGGATGACACTCCCCTCTTCGATGGAATCCCGGAAGAAGTTGATGAACCAGGTATGTGGCATATCCCACATCCTTCTTTAGCAAGCTCTGACACTCGTCTGATCTGATAGATGACACATCTCGTTCCAAGAAATCCCGCAAACCCTACGTTCCCCCTCGGATTAAGACCTTGACTGAATCTGATCTGGACAAGTATACCATTTTCGACGTGATTATGCCTCTACCGGGTACAGATGTTGCCTACCCTGGGGGTAAACTCGGAGAACTCTACAAAGAATTCCTGAGAATGGATGGACTGGATCCAGATAATTTCGTCAGAAAGCAAAGGTTAGCCTTCGTGCTTCGCCGCTAGAGCTCAAGATTGATGAGTTCTAGGGAATATACATTAAACGGTTCCTATCGGGCGATCATCCACCTGCCTCGAGAATTGTCGTGGTCTGTTCTTCGGTACACTGACCCCGATGTTCCTCTCGCACAATCCGACGAAGACGGACTACTTGGTTTCGATCCACCATCAATAGTGGATGACGGGAAGTTCATGGCTCTCCAGATCAAACTTAGCCTTGGGACGGCAGCGTATGCCACGATGGCATTGCGTGAGATAACGAAAACTGATACAAGCTCACACATCCAAACGAGTCTCACGCAGGCCTCTGAAGACCAAAAGTACCGCGGAACTGATTGATTGAAGGGAAGAGAGGGAAAAGCAATAAGTATTTGTGTGTACCTGTACTGGCAGTGGTAGCTTGGCAATTATAAGTACCGGATAATAGGTCCAGTCAGTCGTGTGCGCAGCGTGTGTCAGTACAGTCTGAGGGATCCTGATACAAAAATAATTTTTGGGTGATTCCGAATTCGGAGGCAATCACGGCTGGTAGCGAGCGTAGTTCCCGCAGTGCATAATGTCCTCTACATAAATAAGTCTTCACACAAGAGCTACATTCAATTTAGATGGCGAAGATAGAGACAGTCGTGTTTCTATCTTTGGTGCTAGACTTATTTGCGTTCACAATCCCTCTACCCCTCTTTCCACGTCTCATTGAATGGTATACACTGGTAAGATTACCTTTCTGCTGAAGGTCATTTTTTTTGGACTGACCAAGGACTTCTAGAGGGAGTCTTCGAATCCAACTGGCTTTCTTTCCCGAACGTTGCAGTTTGTGTCTTCAGTGAGAGGAACATTCTACAAGCCCGACACCCACCATCAGAGATGGGATGTCGTACTGTTAGGTGGTGATATCGTTGAGAAACCATTCAAAATCTTGCTGATGACTGTTTCTTGCAGGTGGTTTAATAGGATCTGTTTTCTCGTGCGTTTGTAGATTATTGGATTCAAGTTGGCACTGAACAACACGGATGACCAGGACACTCCAATTCTTCGTTTCACCGAAAATTGGTGCACTGTCCGATAAATATGGGCGGAAACGTATCCTCCTGATCACCATGATTGGCAACATCTTGTCTGCGGTAGTGTGGGTTGACTAAATTGACTTTTATTCGATTCTGATGCTCTAGATGTGGTGTTTCTAGTTGGATACAGTCAACTACATTTGCGACCTACATGCTTTCTCGCGTCATTGGCGGGCTTAGCGAGGGGAATGTGCAACTGGCAATGTCCGTTTGATTTGCAACCACCTCTCCTTCGTTCTCAGACCCTGTTTCAACAGTGCTATTCTTTCAGATGTGACATCACCGGCCAACCGATCCAAGGCTCTGGCTCACGTTGGCATCGCATTTGCGATCTGCTTCTGCATTGGGCCTCCAATCGGGGCCTACTTTGCCTCTCGACCCGTTCCCAGCAACTCTTGGGGCCCGGAGTTGAACATATATGCTGCACCTGCCATTCTGTCACTTGTACTTCTTGTCGCAGAAACGGCCTTCCTCATGATTGCGCTTCCTGAGACACTTGGGAAGGGCGCACCTGGAGAAGAGAAAACACGGCTATCGAATGGCAAAGATGACTCCAAGCCATTAAATAAATACCCCTTTGAGATGCGTATTAAAATTCTCAAAGATCTACGCACCCTCCACTTCTTATTTTTGGTGCTCTTCTCGGGCATAGAATTTACGCTGACATTCCTCACGTTTGATTGTGAGTGGTTTTTGCTAAGCGTGTCTCGTCGCTTTTTTGACCTTCACCGCGCAGTGCTGGATTGGAATAATGTGCAGAACGGCAAACTCATCGGCTCCATCGGCGTTGTCAGTGCCCTTCTTCAAGGCGGCTATGTCCGCCGCTCAATTTCAAAGGTTGGCGAAGGTAATATGGCGCGAAGGGGCGTGTCGAGCTGTGCAATCGCACTGGTCTTCCTTGCGATTCTCCCTCATTATGTTGGAACCAATCCATCAATATCCATGAAACTTCTCCAAGCCGCGGCGATATGCATGGCTTTTACAAGTGCAACCGTCGTCAATTCCTTAACGGCTTTTGCCTCTTTGCAGTGTGACGACGACTTAAGTGCGGATATTGGTAAAAAGGGGCACCCAAAAATAGCGAAGGG
The DNA here is from genome assembly GCF_000143565.1 of Laccaria bicolor S238N-H82. Lineage (NCBI taxonomy): Eukaryota > Fungi > Basidiomycota > Agaricomycetes > Agaricales > Hydnangiaceae > Laccaria > Laccaria bicolor. Next base: position 1,984,257 of record NW_001889875.1, read on the forward strand.
CAAAGCGCTTGGGGAGTTCAGGTCGTCGGGACAACTTGGGCGTGCAATTGGACCTTTGTTGGGTGAGCTTTCAGCATAGTTTGGATGTCTAGTATAAAAGTTAATATTTTCACATCAGCTTGTGCCTCATACTGGACATTTGGCCCATCACTGACATACGCAGCTTCTGCAGCTGCCATGGTTGCTTTATCGTTCAACATGAAGTCAATAGCAGCGGCTAAATCTGTCATGGACGAATGATTATGGTATAAGTAAGTATATTTAGTGGTTCAGATGTTCCTATGTATCTGGAGGAGGCGATGATCAATTATCGGGGAATAGATAAAACCTATGCAGGGTATCCGATTTATTGTTTCGTAGCATAGGAAGACCATGACAATGTACCCTAATTGTCCCAAGGGTCCCGATGGGGCGATGAGTGCCTCGATGATGAGCGATTTCTGGCACGCCTTCCTCGTGGTGGATCGGAAAGAGTCAGGGGGAGGTCATGTTCTTGCCGTGGGTGGGGAGCATGAGAAGCCGATTCGCTCACCCCATCTAACGCGATGTCTCCACGTTCCACATCTTGCTGGTTTTTTTCTAATGAAAGCCGAGGTTCCCGCGATATTGGTACGTCCAGGGAGGAATACGATGGTGGCATAGAGGATGAAGGTGATGCTTCTTCGAGCTCGATATCCTGCGACTGTGTAAAGATCGCGGGGAGGAAAAAGAGCACTCCCCAACTGTAAGGCTGTCTTCTGGGCCGAATAGGAGTCATTGGAACTGCTTCTCGAGGGCTTGTTGCCATCATTGACATACGATTGCGCACTCTCCGGAAAGCGTCGACGATGGGGCTTTCGACGCGGCCAGCAAATGGATCCTGAGATGATGACTCCCACGACGAAGAAGAACGGCGAATATTCAATGGCAGATGAAGAACAGGGACGTCGTTGTCCATCGGGGAATCGATTTCGCTTGGGATAGGAGAAGGAAGTTGGGGGGACGTAGAGGCGGATCTTCCGAGATGAAGGTGCCAGCGACCTGATCGGGACAACCGTGGCAGAAGAATTTCGTAGCCACCGATTCTTCGCAAACTCCTCCGCTTTGTTGTTGGCAACCTGATGACTCCTATCACAAGCACCAACAACCCAAACCACATAAGACCTTTGCCCCAAGTTCCCAGAAAACCAATGAAGGCCGCATCATCAGCATGCCAGCTGCTACCATAGAAATGCGAAAAGAACGAGTGAGGCACTTCCTCTGGTTTTGCGTTTTTTCCATACAATGATTTTGGCAGAATCCTGATCTCTGTCCCAGCAGAAGTCGGATGTGATGCAGTATAGAGACCATACTGAGCAGAAAGGAACATGGGTCCCGTCGAAAACATGACGGTAGGATAGTTGAGAATCCAAGAATGGTCAAAGGTGACCAGGTTGTGAATCGTCTGCTCCAGAAGGGGGTGACCTTTCTCTGCGAACATCAAGTCATTTGATACGCCTACAGGAATTGTCTTCGGAAGGATGACTGGGTATATGAGAAGCGGGTCCATGGGTCGCAGACACCCAATGTCTAGATCCATATAAATACCGCCATAGTAGTGGAGAACGAAATAGCGGATAGCGTCGGCGCGTTGTATGGCATAAGTGTAATCGTCAAAAGTGTCAAGGAACCACGAGTAGTGTTCTGCGATGAACTCGCGAGAACTGGCATCTGTCCAAAGCATATATTCACTACCGTAACAAGTTAGATAAGCAGAAGGTGGGGAGCAAGGAACGCACTAGTCTGGCATCATCTCTCGACAGGCGTTGGAGATACCGCTCCAACGAGCTGGTAGAGTCTCTGATTTCCATGTCTGATGAATAATTCTTGGAATACGCTGTACTTTGCCGTGTTCTGCTGGGTTCCAGCGGGTGGAGTTGTCGAGAAAAGGAACTTCTGATTCTGAGAGGTAAGCGCTGGGATCGATGGCGAGATAGTAGGTTACTGAGGAGAGAACGACGACGGTGCCGAGGAGAAATAGGGCGAGGACGGAAAGGAAAACATAAAATGCACGACGTCGGTTCATGAGGGAGAGGAGAAAAATAGTAATTTTTTGCTATCTTGTTTTCATTTAACCTGTGGCTGCATATTCTCCCTGCTGACTAAACAGCGACATGTCATCATAAATTATCTAAAACTACTACGTCGGCCGCAGTTTCAACAGAAATATTTCATTTACATGATGCCCAAGAAAGAATAGAGACTCCCGGATAGACACGTCTTCCCATGCTGCGCTAGTCTCAGCCAAGCTTTCCAACGCAACTTGCCAATCCTTCCGAGACCAGTCTTGACCTCGCCGCGCACCTCGTGTCGTATATGGCTTGCTGAGGAATAGACCTGCCTGCGGAGTAACCTCCTTCACACCTCTTTGCCCATTCAAATATTCAAGGCAATCCGCAGCGTCCCACTCCGTCACATCTCGGGTTTGATGTCTTGGTGCGTGCAAAGATTTCGCCACCCCAGATCGATCCATATCGAAGCCTCTTACTCGTCCGATAAGGTCAACGAGCAATCGCGTAAAGTGATCAATGACCTGTAGATGAAGCAAATCTAGAGCATGATTTGGTTGCAGGACTAATTCTGCGGCGTCGTCATCAACCATCATCATATCTTCGTCTACTTCTGTTGAGTGAAATGTAGTTGGAGCAGATCCATTTTGTGCATTTTTGTAGCTGGCACTGTATGAACCAAACCGCTTCACAGTCAAGCTATTTCCATAAATTTGTTGCGCGATCTCCTTGCTGTTCCAATTCCGAGACGGTGTGATGGTCGGAATACCTGAGCTTTTGGTTTCGGGTTGTTGACATTATGAAGAAACTATTTCTTACCTTCACTGTGGCCACTGAGGCACAAATTGTTGTCCGCACTGCACAAGAAAGTGTGGCGCCCACGACGAAAGTACAAGCAACAGTCTAAAATCAGATTATCGTTTCTCATCTCCGAGTCAGCGATCTGCCATGTATACCTTGTAAACAAGATGATGAGAAGTAGAAGAGAAAAACCTACGTCATTTGGTTCTCTTGATTTCCATTTGCCCGAGGCTTTGCAGGTTTCTCCGTTCGCTTGACCTCTGACAGATTTCCTTCCTTTTATACGATCCAGAAGCCATGACGAAGCGCGACGTGCAAACCACGCCAATCCGTCCCTATTCTTCTGCCTTCCATCCATACGTATTTCAGTTAGCTTCACTTGCAGGACGAAAACGTTGACATACCCATCCAGTTCCAAGATCACGGCGCCTGGAATGACAATCACCAGAGGCAAGGATAGACGTTCAACGTCCTCTAAGAATTGTGACAGGACATCGAAATGATGTAAAAGGATATTGGTGTCTACGACAAAAAAAATTGCGTATTCTGACGGAGGAGGCTAAAACAAAGGGTCTCGTCAACATCTTAGAATCAAAGCGATTGTCTCTCACGAGCATCTCAACATCTTGGGAAAGCTGGTCGATTCGTTGCAGAGTTGCTTGCAGGTAAGAGTCCTTTATATTTGTATCTGCATTCCCTTGGTCGATGGGGCAACCAAAAAGTTGAAAAAAAAGGGCGCACCCGAATAGATTGGGGGGCGTGAGCTCTCGCCGCTGTGAGAATAATCAGTGAAAGCCATCAAACGCACCTTGTACGCGTCTTGAGCAATATAAACCACAAGAAGAGTTTGAACTTGGCCCGGAGGTAGTGGCAAGCAATGTTGTCATTGACCTGTGAGTCAAGGAGGTCAGTGAAGAGGCAAGTCGATCAGAAATGATTTTCGTGGGACAGCCGGAAGCTCGGGCCGACACGTTATGTTTGTCCTTCACTATTTTTAGTCCCACTCTTCCCCCCACGACACGCCTTTCATGTGCGACGAATTCTGCGCCCTCCTTCGCTCTTCCAACAGGCGGCTCGATCACCATGATTTGGGGTTAGGATACGATCACTTGTCAACGGGACGGTCCTCCTCTGCCAAATCACCACTCCCGCAGAGACTAGGGCCGTACAAACACCCGTAGCCCACTTTGTGTGCACCTTGAAGGCGCTGATCTGAACCAAGGGGAGTGTTTCATTATGCGCTCGCTTTAACCAAGGAAGCTAGCCGAATAGCGTCTCGTTACAAATTCTTAAAAGGCGGTTGTTTTTGTAACAAGACCTGAAACGACGCTCACCCAACCTTGAGCTTCACTCGGATATACGTATATCTACACTGTTCATCATACACCTGGAATATTTTTTTTGCACTAGAGATAGAATACGGATGAATCTGGGGATTGTTGAAATCCGGAAACTACGACTAGAAGCAACGCGCGAAGTTCTCTGCCTCCCATCGAAGCACTCCGCATCGCAGCAATGACACCCCGTGTTGTCGACCTAGACTACTACTGCACCAATAAATCGCGCGCAGTCGAGACGAGATCTTGCCACTTAAATTAACCAAATTGCGAGAACAGACGCTGTTGAAGCGGAAGGCACATGGACAATCAAGCATAGTTCTCGCGTGCCCACTTGGCACCTTCAACGAGGTTGATGAGGGAGGCTAGGACAAGGATGTTAAAATGTGAATAGGATCTTTGAGAGATAACCAACCTTCAGTCTCCTTCCAGCCACGGGTCTTAAGACCACAGTCCTGTCAACGGGCATTAGTAGAGCTCCAGAAACTAGAAAGTGGTTACGAACAGGGTTAACGAAAAGGAGTGAGTCAGGTAGGATATCAAGCATGGACTTAAGGCGATCCTTGATCTCCTGGCCTCCGGGTACACGAGGAGAATGAATATCGTAGACACCTGGGCCAATCTGGTTGGAATAGCCGTAATGTTTGAACGTATTGAGCAGTTTCATATCAGCTTTAGAGGCTTCGATCGAAATGACATCGGCGTCAAGGCGCTGGATGGAGGGGAAGATATCATCGAAGTCAGAGTAGCAGAAGTGAGAGTGGGTCTGGAGTTGATCGGTGACCCCAGCAGTGGAAAGTTTGAAGGAATCAACAGCCCACTTGAGGTACGCGTCCCAGTCAGAACGACGAAGAGGCAACTAGGAAAAACAGAAGTTAGCGGCAGAAAGAGAAATATATTTTGGATTACCGACCCCTTCGCGGATTGCGGGCTCATCGACCTGTATAGCGCTGATGCCGGCCTTTTCGAGATCCACAACTTCATCACGAAGAGCGAGAGCAAGTTGCTTAGACTGCAGCTCACGAGAAACATCGGCACGAGGGAAAGACCAATTGAGGATGGTGACAGGCCCAGTAAGCATACCCTTCATCGGCTTCGAGGTAAGGCTTTGTGCATAGCTGCTCCACTTGACAGTCATAGGCCCGGGGCGGGAAACATCCGAAACAATGATAGGAGGGCGGACATAACTAGAGGTAGACTCGGGATTTAATCACAACACCTACTAATGATTGTGAACGTGCTCACCGAGATCCATAGCTTTGGACCCAAGCGTTCTGTGTAAAAACGAATCCATGCAGCTGTTCACCAAAGTACTGAACCATGTCGTTCCTCTCGGGTTCACCGTGCACCAAAAGATCAAGGCCTATCTTTTCTTGGAAACGAACAACGGCCCCAATCTCCTTCTTGATGAACTCTTCATACTGCTCTTCTGTAAGCTCGCCTTTGCCGAGCTTGGCACGAGCTTGACGAATCTCTTTAGTTTGCTGTGGGTGACCTCAGTAACACGCCTATGATTGTAAAGCCCTTCGACATACAGGGAAAGAACCAATGGTAGTGGTTGGGAACTTAGGTAGTTTAAGATGTTTGGCTTGAATTTCTCTGCGAGTGGTGAAGGGGCTTTTGCGTTCAAGCTGATCATCCGTAATTGCCGCGACGCGCTTACGGACTGTGTCATCGGAACTAGATTCGAATTCACGGCGCTTCGCAATAGAGGTATTGTTTTCCTCAAGAGCGGCAGCCACCTTGGGGTCCTGGGAACCTGAAAGTACGGCTGCGATGGTAGCAACCTCGCCCGCCTTTTCGAGAGCGAAGGAAAACCAGTCCTTTTGTTGAGGGGTCAATTTGGTCTCTGAAGCCAGTGTAACAGGGGTATGGAGGAGGGATGAAGAAGTAGCAACAATGACGCGATCAGGACCAAGAGCATCTATTGCCTTCTGTCCAAGCTTGATTGCAGCTGCGAAATCAGTCTTCCAGATGTTGCGACCAGAAACGACACCCAGAGACAGGATGATAGGAGTAGACTTCACAGCGCTGATAACTTCGTCGAGTTGAGCCGGGGCACGGTCAAGGTCGATGTGAAGTCCGGCCACGGGCAACTTGGCGATGAAAGTAAGGTTAGAGTCAAGGCGGGAGAAATATGTGGTAAGAAGGATCTTGGGTGCGACGGGAGCGAGCTCAGCATAAGCAGTGGCGAATTCATTCTCGAGTGCTGCGGCGGTATCTAGAACGAGAATGGGTTCATCAACCTGGACCCACTCGGCACCAGCTTGCTTGAGATCAGTGAGTAGAGTCTTGTAGATGGGGAGAAGCTTGGGGAGAAGACTAATGGGCTGAAAACCGGGTTTGGCGTCCTTGGATGCCTTACCAAGGGTAAGGAATGAGATTGGTCCAAGTACCACGGGACGCGTTGTGACACCGGCTGCTTGCGCTTCTTTGAACTCAAGCAGTGCTTTGTTGAAGTTCAGCTTGAAATCAGTCTCGTCGGAGAACTCGGGAACGACGAAATGATAATTCGAGTCGAACCTTCAATATGGGGATCAGACCTGGAATCATGTAAAATCAAAACAGTGTATACCATTTCTTCATCTCGGACGCAGGCACGTCAACAACCTCGGACTGGCGCCCACGACCCATCGCAAAATAAACATCGAGAGGAGACAATCCGAGCCCAACATATCGCTTGGGAATGACATTGAACGCGGCGGAATGATCAAGGACATGGTCGTACAAGGAAAACTCCCCACTGCTTTATGTAAATAATAACTCATCACTGGTCTGTGTAATCACACACCTGGGAATGAAGTCGACTCCTTGGGCCTTGACGCTTGTCCAGCTGGCCCTTTTAACATCAGCAGCTACTTTCGTGAGTTCATCGGCGGTAAATTTTTCAGCCCAGTAGGCTTCCACAGCCTTCTTCACTTCGCGATTGGCCCCTAAGTAGAAAAAACATCAGGGTCAATGGATATGATTGATTGATTGGTATATACCGATGCGAGGAAAACCAAGAACACTCGACGATACCATATTGTAGATTCTACGGAGATGATGGGAGATAATGGTCAAGAACGAAGTCTCGACGTACTCACGTACTCATTTAAATAGTCCGTCACATGTCAAACCAAACCCTGATAATCGATAAATCGATGATGTGCCTCGCGACATCGCCTGACTTGAAAACGGTCAGCGCTCATCTAAATTGAATCTTTAAAGTTCCATGCATATGCTTATAAGGAGAGTTAGATAGAACATTCTTCGAGGGCGACGGGTGGTTGAACGATCGTTTACATATACATACGCTTCTGAGCCCCGTTCAACAAGAACTAGTCGATTCCAAGAACAAGTCGATTAAAAAAGTCAAGGTTAAAGATTATTGGATCGAAAACTACAGATCATCTAAAGATGTTCTTTTTTTATTTTGCGTATGCCACTCGCCTCTTTGGATCCTTGACACTCTCCTTGCCAGCCCCACTGCACAGTCTAATTGTTGCCAATGATGCGTTGGTATGCAACCTTGAAAAGGTGGGTGCTCCTTGAAAGCCGTTTCCTTATAAGTGACGTGGACTTGACCTTCTCGACAGCACTGAATGGGACCACAGCAGGTTGGCCGAGACCCTCATCTTCAGTCAAGTCAGGGACTTCAATTTCTACATCTGTGGCAAATGTTGCGGGCGTGATGGGTCCCTTGCTATCCCCGTCTGAACCAGAAGAGTCCGAATGGCCAGAGCCAGGTTTGGAAGAGGTGGACAAGGACGGCGAAGAAGCGTCCGACTCACAAACTGAAGAGTCGTTTGAGTTGGTGAAGCGAGGAACGTCGGAAATATGAACAGCCTCGGAGGAGGTGACAGGCGGATGTTCATCAGTAGGACTCGCGAACATGTAAATCTCATCTGAGTCAAGGGATAAAATAGATCCGTCACTGCTGAGGTTTTTCCGCATCCTAGCAACGTGAAGTCCACAAGTAGCTGGCGCGGTCTTTGTTGCAAAAAGTTTCTCATGCTGAGCATCGAAGTGAGATCTAGCGGCAAACTGCTTCTCTTGTATGAACATCGAGTCCAATTCAAGCACCTTCTGGCGTAGATCGGGTAGGATGATTCGACGAAGAGGATTTTCTGTGAATATCCGCTTAAGAATTCTGTTAACGCCTTCTGAGATAGGTAACACTTGTCGGAGGAAGTCGTTATCCTTGAGGAAAGCTGCATAACAGTCATCGTCGGCGGTCGCGTAACGCCAGGGGTTCCGACCAGTGATCATATTGGTGAGAATGACGCCAAGTGCCCAAATGTCGTTGTGGCGAGTTGAATATCTAGTTTCCGAATCCCTTCCAATGCACTCTAGGAATGATATCTTTTAAAAACGCAACGTCAAGGAAGTAATGGCTGAATACTTACCTGGACTCATATAATATGAACTTCCACAGCCAAACTCTTCACAAACGGGACTTCGAATTGAAAGACCAAAGTCAGCAAGACGAATCAAGCTTGAATCCTTTGAAAAGAGGACATTCTCTGGCTTGATGTCACGATGAAAAACGCCAAGATCGTGAATGTGTTCTACGGCATCAAGAAGTTGCAAAAATGCCGTTTTGATGAGCGCACTGTTATTATGAAAGAGGCCTTGCTCGGTGATAGCCGTGAAGAGGTCCCCTCCAGTGCAAAGATCCAGTACGACATAGACATAAAGATCGTCGCGGAAACACGCGTGAAAGGTGACAATGTTTGGGTGTCCAGAGACCAGCTTGTGAAGAGCAAACTCACGTTGTTGAAGGAAGTCAAGATGTGAACCAGGGACGTGGCGGTCAAGACACTTGATAGCGTAGTATGTAGGGTCGCCTTCAGGAGAAGTGGTGTCGAGCGCACGGTAGACCTTTCCATAAGCACCAGAACCCAGACAATCAAGAACAAGGAAGCGACCCTTAGCAAGGACCTGACCAGAAAAGTCAGGCATGAGTTCGATAGCGGCGATGCCACGGGCCATGATGAAGAAGAAGTAAAGGTGAATGAGGGTTAATGAGTGTATCAAACCAGTTGAACGCTGTTCGGAAGATGAAGTAGGCTGTATAATAAGGAAAGTTGGACAATGGGTCAAACCAGTTGACACTTGGTAAGGATGGAAGACAGAACGTAAACTGAAGTGAAAAGGAGAGAGTGCAAGTCAAAGCGTAGGGCTACAAGTTTATACTCAGCTTTATGTGGCTGACCAAACCAAGATCACATGACGTCACATATTTTTGTCCCTACAACGATGTCAGTCAATCCCAAGGTCAATCCTGCCTTCGTTCTTCGAGGTATCGAAGACGTCATCTTTGAAGATCGTCCCATTCCAAAGGGTATGCGTTAAAGCCTCCACTTCTATTTCAACAGCTTAACCTATCTCAGTCTCGGACGACGAGGTGCTCGTCGAAGTCAAGAAAACCGGTAAGGAGTTGTTCATACACGCGACATCGATTCGACCTACTAATTTCATTGTAGGTATATGTGGCTCGGATGTCATTTGATCCCACTGCGGGCTAGATTGTTCTTCCTAAACTTAAGCATAGGTGCATTATCTCCTAGAGGGACGCATTGGCGACTTTATTGTGGAGAAACCGATGGTTCGTATCAGCTGCTTCTTTTGGAAGCAACGAAGCTCATTCATGCAAGGTGTTGGGCCACGAGTCAGCTGGAATAATCGCAAAAAGTTCACAGCTTAAATTTCTCAGCCTGGTGTATCCTAACCACCTCACAAGTTGGCACAAAGGTGAAGCATTTGAAGGTTGGAGATCGAGTAGCAATGGAGCCAGGGGCGACATGTAGTGAGCGGCAATGTATTCGGAATTGAATACCCTCATTCTCTTTTCTTAGAATCCTGTGAAACCTGCAAAGCGGGACGCTATGAGGTCGGGTTCTTTGGAAATCCACGGACACAACGGTTGACGATAATTTTGCTCAGTTATGTCCGGCGATTATTTTCGCAGCGACTCCGCCGTATGATGGGACACTCAGCCGCTATTATCTTTTGCCTGCTGACCTCGCCTATCTACTGCCTGAAAACGTTTCTTTAGAAGATGGTGCCATGGTGCGTCCTATAAATGTTCGAAAATCACCATCCTCATCTGTTGTTGTAAAAGATGGAACCTCTTTCGGTAGCAGTTCACTCCGTGTCAACTCTGGGTGCTTTCCGAACCAACCAGAGCATCGCGGTCTTTGGATGTGGACCTATTGGTCTCCTGTGTATGGCTGTTGCGAGAGCACTGGGAGCCTCCCGTATCATTGCCGTGGACATCAATCCTGATCGGCTTCGATTCGCTAAACAATACGCAGCCACGCAGACGTTTCTACCCATGGAAGCAAATGAAGGGGAAAGTGCGATCGACGTCATCGAGCGCAACGCCAAACACATGAAAAATCAACTTCAAATCGACGACAGGGGCGAGCGGTCTATTGACCTTGTGGTCGATGCCAGTGGTGCGGAAGCTTCTGTGCAAACTGCGTTTTACGTTGCAAAGGCTGGCGGCACATTTGTCCAGGTAGAGATCTCGATGTTTGATTTGGGCTCACTCTCAGAACTCTTTCTTAGGTCGGGATGGGCAATCCAAACGTAACTGTCAACGTAAACCTGCTTACTATCAAAGAGCTCACATACAAGGGATCCTTCCGCTATGGTGTAAGAAATTACACGAATCTGTTGCTGAACTTGTATTCTAACCCTCTCATTAGCCTGGCGATTATCCGCTTGCCATCGCCCTAGTTGCTCAAGGTCGTGTTGACCTGAAACCTTTGGTCACTCATCGGTAAAGATCTGGTCCTACGCGTTTTACGATGTTCACATACCTCATTTCCATTCAGTTTTAAATTCGACGAAGCTATTACTGCTTTCAAGGCAACTCGGGCTGGGAGGAGCGATGATGGGAAAGCCGTTATTAAGGCAATTATTTCTGGGCCGGAAGATTGGGCGGCCGCAAAGGAACATGACTCCAAAGATGAAGCGTAAGTCTTGTGTAGTATCACTCCAGACACCACCGGATATGTGGGGCTCAGGCTATAGCACGAGCATCTTGTTACAACTGGAATAAGAATTCAAACTGCATACATATCAATCTAAAAAAGCAATCTTTGTGCATGTGATACTCTGATACCCTTTGATAATTATATTGCCCATACGATGAATAGTCATCGTTTGGCTCGGGAGTTGCCTACGTTCAACATGTCAAGTCTAAAGATTGTTCAGACATTACTATTATAATATGTTGATAATATGAATGTCCTGCAGATCCTTTTTCATATCCCAACAATTCGCTTAGTATTGTTGATACTGGTACCTACTACCTATTCTCCAGTTTTTTTATGCATGTGTCGGATACGAAGCCCTAAACCGTCTCAAGTGTGCGTCCCGGATGACCTGTGACGGACTGGATAGTCAGAGTAGAGGACGCCATCACTTCCACATACTTATCCCTGAAAATCCCATCGAAAGTCCCATCATCAATACCGCTCTACCTCCTCTTCATCGGACTGGCAGAAAGCAAGCGCACGCCACAAATTCATGATCAGAAGTTTCAATTGTATGAGATAATTTAGGTACATGATATCACGATGACGACAGCATAAATTCTCCACGGGGAACTACCTTGAGCTCATTGTCTAGAATCTTCACTTGACTGAAGTCGTCATCGAACGTGATATGGTACAATTTTTGAAGATCTGAAGAGAGGTAGAGGCGAAGTTGAGTATATGAGATGATGATAGACGTAAATAGATATTCTTACGTGGGTGTTGTGTTGTGGGTTGGGTTGTACGGCAATCGAGGATGATGTAGTCTGTCAGAGAAAGAGTGGTTCCGTAGGATCCAGTTTCCGATGAAAACCACCCGGAATGTTGCGCAAGCTGGACGCCATCTCGCAGAAGCTCTACTCCCCATTTTTTAGCGGGAATGTAGAAATCGACCCGCCCTTTCGCTGTACCGAATTCGGGAAAGGTCACAAGCGAGCCATTGGAATGAGCGTGACAGCAACGGTAAAATTCAGCCTGATACTGAGCTTCATGTGGATGTTGAACTTGACCAGCAGCACTAATTCTCCGTGTTGTCGAAAGCATTCTTGGACAGAACTTCTGAATGACTTCGATCACGAAGTCTAGGATATTGTCTGCGCAAAAGGTTGTATCCAAGATGCCCCACAGCTTCCATTCTATGTACCAGCGGTGAAGCGACGATGGGAAAAAGTACTTGGTTTTGTTGTCAATGTAGTCGGTGTGAAGCCAACCATTGCGAAAACATAGCTGGAGCGCGCTGCTATTGTCCTCAGTCGTGAAGTCGGTATCCTGCACAGAACCCATACGAAGAACAGAGGAAAAGACACAAGCAACAGCTGGCACCCTGAGATCATTATCTAGAGGCAGTCCCCTCCTGAATACACCGGCAGCTGCACTTTCAAACTGTTGCAAGAACCAAACCAGACTGACTCTTTTCTGAAATAGTTCCAAAGTGTAATGCTGTCCGGAGTGTTTGAGTTCACGATATAGCTGGAAGATAAGATCAGTTTCAACTTCTTGTTAAGAAGAAAGTACATTACGTCAGATCCAAGAATAATGGTTAGGAAGGAATACATTGCTCCTACGTGTCCCTCGGTAACCTTAAAGACTGCATCGAGAAAGGAAGGATGGAAGTAATACGTTGAGTCTGGATACTGCTTTGAAACCAGCTCGTCGAACTCTGCACAGGTGAAAAGGAGACCCGCAGCTGGCAGATTGTCCTCGTGGGTGGTGGGAAGTAAGCTGACCCTCGCTGGAGATGCGACAAAGATTGGAGTGCCTTCTATGTCGATGAACGAAGATGGGCTGCCATAACTCGCAAAGACAATGGCACGACGATTACTGTAGTCATGTATGCCTTTGAACAACTCGTTCCAGAGTTCCCCATCCTGATACGACACCTGTGCATTATCAAAAATAAATACAGTGTCCTCACCTGGGATCCACCCCTTTGGTTCCTTGAGGTAACAATGCCATCCCCCACACTCTGCCACATCATCTATCTTCCACCCGCCAATCCAAATAACATGCACATCAGGTTCTTGAACACAAATATAATGACCGAGCAGCTTTGCAAGCGTTGACTTACCGCTTGCAGGCGTCCCACGAACCTACAAAAACTCAGAAAACATTGTAAAATATTCAACATCATGACTATACCTGGATGAAGCGATATAAAAACAGCTTTCGATATATTGCTGATACTGTACCACTTCGCGCCACTACGTTCGCTAAGGTTCATGTAAGCCTGGTGAATGGTAGTTATGAATGGTTCTTACGTGGTGGGTCAGGAAACCATGATGTAAGACAAAGTTGTTTGTGAGGTGGGGACTCTGTGGGAAGATGGAGCAGTCACAGAAAGACGATCAAGCCGACGGGAGGTTATGAGATGGGTGGCAATAAAACAAGTTGTTGAGGTGATGTTTGGAAACACGACGAATGGGCGGGACAAGGGCAAGTGGAAAAAAAAGTGAGTAGAAGGTGGCATTGTTAGTGTGTGAGTGAGGAAAGTTGCACTGGTACTCACGGATACACAGGCACTTCACAATGACGTGAATACGGTCTCTGAGAGGCTGTGTTGGAAATATGCTGAAGAGGGTTTTTGTGGGGCCTAGATTGTCTGCAAATTTTGAGAGATTGTGTCCCAGGACCTCGATACGCTTAACGAGAGAGTCATGTGGCTCAGTGGTAATGTGGTTGGAGTCCTTAAGCTAAGAAAAACAATGTCATTTCACATAGAGGGTTGTTGATGGAGCTCACCTTCCACAATCCTAGTAAGTCAGGACTGACATCCTTTAAACTATCCTGTGCTCGCCGCTCTTGTATTGATTCCTTCAAGTTGCTGACACTATCATCACCTGTTACGTTCATCGTAAAGGCAATGTCTTCGCCTTCTATGAGACAATTTAGGCAGAGAGTGATAGGCATGTCTGTAAGTCTATTGTGGACTGTTTGTACCATAAAAGCTTGATGGATCTTTCACGGATCATTTTAGCAAAGAGTTCTCAGACAGGTAATAGTGGGGGTGGGCAATTCCCGCTAAGTGACAATCATGTCACATCACACATGTCACGTGATGCCATCGCGAAACACTGACCCAGTCGCGCCATCACTGCAATCCATCTCTGTTCCATTGAACGACATGCAGGAACGTGATTTGGATAGAAAATCTATAAATCCTTCCAGCTAACTGCATAATTGTAGACCACATCTGAAATTTCACTTTGCGCCCTTGTTTGTACATAAACGGCAGTGGCTATGCTAATCATGACGCCCATTGTGAGTTTCCCGCCCATCGCTCCACGTTCTAGCTTGCTTTAGTGCTCCAGTATGTCATCGCAATATACTACATCGTCGACCCTCGCGATTTGTGGAGATTAAGCTACTATAAAAGACCCACGTCGATGCGCTCTTCAACAAACATGGCTTCCAACTTTTATCCAAATCACTTCGCCCATCCTCCTCAATCGCAACGAGAGCCTGCTCAACAAGCAGCGTATCTCCTTGGAATGGGTCCTATGCCTCCTCCTCGTCCCCAGGAGGTCGCTGTTGCTGCTGCAATGCATCTACTTAACCACAACTCTCCAGATGATTCCGATGAAGAGAACATTGACCCCCAGCTCAGACGCCAGGAGCAGACACAAGCGTATAAAGAGACAGGTATTTTGTTATTGTGCGGGGTGCATTGATGAAACTGATTTGACTAGACACTCAAGTCACCGTTCGCATTCCTATCAACAACTCCTTAACTCGAGACATCGACTTTTCCACTGCGATTCCATGCGGCGACTTCCTGGACCGCATCTTTGCTGCCATGAACCTCGATCCCACTGCTGCACAGCTTGGATGGAAGACTAATGACGAGCCAAAGCGCGCTCCAGCCCATCAGCTGTCCACCCCAGCCGATATCGACAATGCATTCAAGACACTAACAAAGATGAAGAGTAGCACTCGCCGTCAGAAGGAGGTTGTCATGGTTATTGTTCACTTGGTGTGTTGGCCACCTCACCCGAACACAAACCCAATTGATTTTTTATTCTAGAATCCTACGCCCCCCGAGGTCGCAAAGAAGAAGGTCGACGGCAATCGCATCACGGATTTTGCTTACAGCGCTGAGCTACGCATTGTGCAGGAGAAGCTCCGATGTGCTCTGCATGCCGGACCCAACCGATGGTGCTACGTTAGCCCCGATCACCCAGCCGACCATATTCCGCTAGGTTATGAGGAGATCAGTCTATGGGCCCGAAAGATTGTACGTGCACACCTCTTCTATAATGTCCTACCTTCACCCTCCTTTCCAGCATGACAACAGCGCTGACCCAGATTGTATCACCCCACCACACTGCCTGAGGCTCGACGATCTCCGCCAACGAGCAAGTCGCGTTCGAAAGCCTAATACAAAGACGGACACCCCTCCCATTCACGTTCATATCAACAACGGACCCCTCGGTAACTCTCGCATAACCAATAACTCTCCTTCCCCAACTCGCGGTTTGAAGCGACTCAACTCCTCGACATCTGATTCCAGCGAGGACAGCAATGCCGAGTCCCTCTCGCTTTCGCTCATTCTTGACGATCTTGATGTCAAGTTCCCCAAGCTGAACCTCCCACAGTACATGCCGCTCCTCGAGGAAAAGGGCATCGTTTATGTAGAGAGTGTCTTCGATTTCGACCGAAAGTATTACATTGATCTTGGGCTGGCTGAAGGTGCCGTAGGCCCATTTTTAGGTGGAGTGAAGAAAGCTCTTGCTCGCGGGAAGAGGGAGAAGAAGCGAGCAAAGGTCAATAAAGAGAATAGGTCCGCAAGCCTTGAAATTTAATCATGTACAATGTAGCCACAATCTCTATACCATCCAACTATGTTTTCAGGTGTCATTGACTCGAAAACGGCCCTCCAGAGCATGGCATAGGGATCACATGTTGGTGCTCCTGTAAGTTCCCCCAAAACATAGTCATTGTTCCTCCGAATCCATGCCTTCATCGATGAAAAACCTTCCTCTACAGGGTCGAAGTCAGGAGAGTAAGGCGGGAGGTAACGAAGACGGCAGCTGCTGCACCATGAGTCATTCATTAGGGAACAAAGTGGCATGCTGCATAACAGAGACTACGCACCGAGCCTCAACCATATCGCGCAAATCCTCAAAGTGGTGCACACTCGCGTTATCCATAACCAACACAGAGTTTTTTTGTGGCCACGGGTTCATGCGGTCTAACAAAATATCAATGAAGCCACGGAACTCATCTGATGTCCAAGACCGTGTTAGGATATCAAGGTGCAGAACACCTTCTAAACATATTGCGGGAAGTATGGAAAATCTAATCAGCATAATGTTAGTGCCGGTTGCCCCAGTCATGCCTCAAAACACACAGCACCTTTGTCCCCGAACAAAACAATCATGGCGGCGTGCCCTTTCACCAATGGGTGCCCATCCTTTCGCCCGATTTCCAGTCAAGCGGTTACAGGCCGCTTTGTCGAGAAAGACAAGTGTTTTAGGAGGATAATTTTCCCCAATATCGGCCTGGTATTGTAGTCGGACCTCCTCATCGCGTGCTATCTTCTAGAAATTCAGTCTTCGTTCGTTATTGGATAGGGATATCTTGCACCTTCTTCCTGGTGAAACCCCGTCTGTACAAAGTCCGCGTTATGGTGGATGCATCAACCTCAGCACCGTAAGTCACAAATAGAGCATTTTGTAACTCTGTAACATAAATGTCAGGCCTCTGCTCGATGAGGCTTTCAAGATACTAAGAATATGCTCAGACGGTTCAGATAAGTTTCATCAATTGGTGATAAAGCGAAGTGCATACCTCCACCTCTAGAGAATTCAAGACCCTTGGTCTTCCTGGCTCTAATGGTTGTCTCATAACCCTCCCCGTATCATTCCAAAGCTTGAGGATTCTGCGGATGGTTCGAGCGCTTATTCCGGTGCTTTGTTCAATGTTGGTAGTGCTTGTCCCACGAATATGCATCGTGACAATGAGCCGCTTTTGCTCTGGCGGGATGTAGCGGTAGTTGCTGGGCATGTTGTTGTAAAGTAAGAAAAGATGTATATAGTCAAGGTGCTCCAAGCCTGCCCTGCACGTCATAACGGTGGAGTGGTTGGAAGGTCGCTCTACCTAATACGGTTGTTTGTACAAATAAGGGCGCACAAAGTAAAAAACAGATGTGGTCTACGATTATGCAGTTAGCTGTCAAGTAGCCATGTATTATTATTTACTTATAGTTGTGGAATGAGAAAACTCCCTGCCAAATGGTGCTGAAGAGGCCCCCCATTCTGGTACCTTGGTTCCCCCTTCAACAACTCATTTCTGTGTAAACTTTCATTATTGACAGTTGATATATGTGATTATAGGCACAAAATGTTCAGGCCAGAATTTTAAAATCACATTGCCTTTGCACTAAACCCATCCAAAAAATGTGATATGGCACACTTCCAGGACAGATATAAAAAATCTATCAAGAACATTTTGTTTGAATCTTTTTTCTGATCATCTTTCGTTGTTGAATCATAACCTGGGGGTGAGTGGTTGCTCTTGCATAGTCTATTCTTTGCTAAGCAGCAACAACAAGAGGTGCCAAAGCAGCTTATATCTACATCAACAAAGCCTAGAATCAGTTCTTAAATTCATATCATAGTATCCCAAGAAGTTTTGACAATTTTTGTTCCAGAGAGACATGCACTACACACCAGGAATGAGGGTGACCATGAAATTGAGGAATATATGGTATTTACATGTTATCTTCCGTTGAATGCTGATTCTGACTCACCTAAATTAGAAAATCTACTTCCAAATGTTGTAGAATTACATTCATGTGTATTTTTTTTTGTAGCACTGCTCAGAACTTCGTTTATGGCGAACAGCCTGAGTTGAGGCCATCTGTGATGCACATGTGACATTGGGTCACTGTTTTGGGGGAAATCAGTCACAGTGTGTTATGTCACGCTCCCAAACACTACAGCAGAATTGCCCACCCCCAGTAATAGATAGGGGGTTCACAGCCTTATGCTTGTTCATGATTTTGAAACTTTTTCAGTGTTGTCCCAACTCATTAAGTAAATCCTTTGGATTTTGTGACAATTTTCAATATACTTTTTTCTCTTTTATATGTACGAATACTTATCTACTTTTCTTTAGTGTTGCATTGGCTCTGTGTGGGTTCAAAAATTCCAGACTGTTGTCATGCTATTGATTTGGCAGGCGAAAATGTCATGCTTAAGTTAGGGCTGTTTGTGAGCAAAGTTTTGTATCATACTTGCCCTCCTATCCAACAGCATTTCATCTCTCTCTCTGAAAATTGTATTCAAACACATAACATTTCAATGCAATTGGAAAGTTTCAGAATTGTCAGTCCAGCTGATCTAGAGGGATCTGAGAAAACCGAGAGAAAACATCCCATTACTTTTCTTTGTTCAGCATCATGAAAGGCACAAAGTTGTATCTCTTGAACTCTCTGAGACAACAAATCTCATGTAGAAATACATCTTCTGTGAAAATGTTAAGATTCTAAGGCAAGTGGAGGGAAAGGTAATCCACAGTCTACAAACTTTTCAAAATCATGAACAATTTAACTATGTCTTGCAAGAATTATGCAGTCTACTGTCTCATGCTCACTCTAATTGATAATCGATCAGTATCGGACCTGTACATTCTTGTGAGGGTGTTCATCTGTTGTACTAGATGCTTTGAAGCCATGGTGGTATGGTATTGTAGTACTTGGTAGGTGGTTAGTACCTCCATTCTACTTGAATGGGAGGCTATTAGTCATAAGAACACAAATTGCTGGTCCAGGACAAAGCATTCTCGGTCTTGTTTACAGAAGAAATCCACTAGGACTTGTAGCACCTGGTCAACGGTCACAATGACCTGTGAAGCTTCCAGAAGCAGGGTACGTTTGATACCATGGGTGATGTTTTGTCTGGTGTGTCTTACTAGGTTGCTCTTGCTGACTTCATACTTGGTGAACTTCCGTACAGCTGATCCCAGATTTTCCCACTGACAGTCCCTAGGAGTGTTGTAGACCAGTTCGATCATGCTTCTCAAGCGATCACACTCATATTTCATGTTACCTGGGATTACTCCGTCTATTGCACCCAGAGGTACAAGAGCATCTTTGTCAATGGCTGGGTCAAACTTGCTGAACATGTGTTCGGTTGACCTGGTGATAGGCTCTGCCCAGATTGGTATGTTCCTGGCTGCTAGTGTTTGAAAGTTAGGTTAGTTAACCAGAAAATAACCAGACCTAACCGCAACACTAACGTAACCACGGTTAGGGTTAGTTGATTTCGAAAATGGAATAATTGGTTATTTTGCAGTTAACTAACCGTTAACTAACCGGTTATAACTGGTTATAACCAGCCCTATTATACACCTTCAAAACGCACTTGAGAACATCGAAAACACTTAAAATTTGACTAAGTTACGGTCAAATCTCTAAAATATCATTCAAATGTGTAGACTTTCAAGGATAATTGCATAAATATGTCAATTATTCACCGATTTTAGCGTTATTGGGCTCGTTTTAAAGCTAGAATATGCAGAAATAATATCTATCAAGATATATATGAGCATATTTGCCTTGTTATAACCGATTCTTTATTTTTCGGTCCTAACCGGTTAGTAACTGCAAATAACCGACCGTAACCGGTTAGTTGTGGTCTGGTTAGGTTATTTTAGGTTTTGGGACAAAGGCTAACTGGTCTCGGTCTCGGTTAGAGCCCCTGGGCACCCAATAACCGGACTTAACCGGACTTTCGAACACTACTGGCTGCATCTATGTCCCAGAAGATGGTTCGACATTCGGATTCTTTGTCTTCTATAGAGACTGTATCCGGATCATTTTCCCCTTCCTGGTGGCTGGAAGAGAATGCTTGGGTCACATTGTCGACGGTCTCCTTCTGCATGGTGTCTTGGACCTTCCTTAGGTCATCCCTGAAGGCTTGAGAGGACTCGGATGGTGGGACTTGTACTTGTTGGCTGTGGGCGGCAAGAGGGTTCGCGCCTGCAGTTGAAGGCTTTCATGGAGCCTTATTAGAGTTGTTCGCACTCTTGGGAGCAGCAGGTATTCCACTCGCGCTTCTACTAGCAGCGATTTGGAAGCTCACACTTCTGTTAGCAGTGGGCATGCGTTTCATGCCCTGAGAGGCAGCAGGGGTTAGGGAGTCCAGGTGGTGAGGTCCAGTGAGCACTGAACCAGAGGATGGCATGGGACTGCCGTTTGTGGGGGAGATGGCTTCTGGATCCAGCTCCTTGGTCATAGACACTCCTTTCCCTTTCTTCCTCGTCATCAAGGGGGTTACTATTTCGCAACTAGCCAAGTTGTTCATGTTGTGTGTTTTGTTTTTTTGTGGGTTGTCTCCTGTGGAGGGAGTTGTCGAACTCATGGTAAGAAAGGATAGAGGGGTTTGCTGGCAAGCACCCTGCTTAAGTAGGGTTGACCAGTACTCAGGGTGCGGGCAGGGTCACTCTTCCCCAAGCAGGCTTGGAGTTAGGGTCTGTTTCGTGAGAGGAATTCCGTTCCCTGGCAGGGGCTCTTCCTTGACTGAGCAGTTCAGGAGTAGTTGAGGTTGTTGGGCATAGCTTGTATGGGTTGGGAGAGGTAGAATAATGGAAGTGATTGGTGTATCGTTTGGTTTAGGAAGGTTGACTGAACTACTTGTTGATCGTGTATATGGTACCCAGGTTACAGATGATGAGGAGTTGTCATCTGCATCTGTAATGGTGTGGTAATACCTACTCATTGCATGATCTAGAACCATTGTATTTACACATATTTGTCCTGGCTCTGTATAGCACTGTATTCACAACAAATAAACTAACTTTGCAACCACATCATATATTACATGTGGACGGAGTCACACCCTTTCTATATGGCTAGGCAGCCACCAGAGTCCTGCGCTGGGTGACCATGCCCCAGTTCCTGGGTCACAGGATAAACTACACATGGTACCGCTTCACAGCACCACATTACGAACTCTTTCATGCATACCACAAATATTCTCCACTGCCATCTTGCACTCATGCCTTCGTTGAGAAGTCCCAATCAACCCTTTGGTTTCACAGCATCACTACCTTCGAAAGCAGCAGTTGCATGCACTAATGAAGGTTCAGAGGGGTCGTCCTTGACGTTGTAACCCTCAAAAGCAGCGGGGATGTGCGCTGATGAGGGTTTTGTTGGGTTGTTGGTCGGTGTTCTGTCTGTTTGAGGTCTTGAGGGAGTGGGAAGCCTAGAGACTGTCATTAATCAACAGATTGCATTGGTGGTACTCACCTGTTGCGCTTCCTCCGTATTTAGGCACTCAGGGACTTCATGTTGATGAAGTCCGTGGTGCCCCCACCATTGTGAAATCCACTGATTGGTTCTGACTCCTCAATGAGTCCCAGATTGCGATACAACAGAGGAGAGTAATTGTGGTACTTGCGAGAGGCTTGATGAGGTGACTCTGGATGTGGGAGTCACGTGTTGGTCTTCCTGTGATCCTGGAACAGGAGCACAGTCACCCAGCACAGGGCTCTGATATCCTGGAGGGGAGACAATGGGTCATCTAACCTTAGTGAGAGGGTGTGACCCGATCCACATGTAAGTATATAGTGGTTTCAAGTTATCTTTTATTGTTTGTATGTGCAACACTATATACAAGTTTGCCAAACAAGAGTAAATGGTGCTACTAGATCACACAAGGTAGAGGTTAGTATACTATGCTCTCACAATGAGTACAAGATCTCCCAGTATGTCTCCTACTTTTTTACAAGATCAACTCCTTATGAAGTTTTTAGAGCTTTCAACAGCCTTAATCAAAAGGACAAATTGGATCAGGTCATTGAGCCAAAGGATGTTGTTTCGTGGCAGAGCACAGTCAACATGCAGGCAGCACAGGTTCAGGGAAAGACCAAGAAGCGGAGGCGCATTGATTAGATCTGGGGAAGACAAGTGGGATGCTGGCCCTGTGCCAATAATACATGATTTATTTGCCTGTAATTGCTACATCAATAAGACTGTTATCATCGTCTTTTGGTTGTCACTCTAGCGAATTAGTAGCATAAATAATGCCATGCATTGATAACCTGGGGTATCACTCTTTCCGCCACATGCTAGGATTGTGACTACATTATGAAGAAGATTCTGTTTGTAATTGAGTCAATGTAGTTTTGATGTTCAGACCAATACCGTGTCTAGCACACTATGTGAGGATACAGAGATGCCCTGTCATTTCATTCTGTCCAGCCCTAGCTGTAAGAATTGACCAAATCCCTATGGACTTGAGCACAAGATGCTATTGCATAGGGCCTGCATTCAACCACTTTCCAAAAAGCAAGGATGTTCCACACTCAATTTTCTCATAAAAAATGCTCGAAATTTTCGAAAAAAACTGTTCTGTTTTACTTCCATGTGGAGCTCTTTACTCTCCTCCACCTATTCCTAACAGACTCCTACTGGACTCCCGGATTCCTACTGGATTCCTACCGGACTGGACTAGGACTGGGACAATTTTTATGTTGGCTGATCACCATACAAATTTTGTGTCCCAGTCCTAGTGGAGTCCTAGTGGAGTCCTAGTAAATTCCTAGTAAATTCCTACTGGAATGGTCCCAAATGACAAGGAATTGTGGATTCCTAAGGAATGGGTATAGTGGAGTCCAGTAGGAATCCAGTAGGAGTCCAGTAGGAATTTCCGAGCACTAGGAGTCCAGTAGGACCAGTAGTTTGTCACTGTTGTTGTTATTATATAATATTAAAAAAAAGCGCAACCATGAGAATTGAACCCTCGACGTTATGGACACAGTAGCATATTACAGACACGAGCACTCTACCAGTTACACTACGATGGCTTTATTATGGATATAAATTATATACCCTACATACCAACCGGCTGACCTCTTCCCAGAAAGGACGCTGGCAAATTCCGCAAGTGGGAAATTTGCACAACCCTCAACCCACCATCGAAAACCTCTCTCACTTGAGACAGCACCGGATATGTAGGGCTAAATAGCCATCAACATAGCCTTTCAAAACTGGAGAATAGCAAACCTGCGATGTAGGGTAAACATAACAATAAGAAAATTTTCAATTTGGTGAACAATAGAACAAACGGACATATTGGGCTATACAGAGTTTATCTAATTGTTCTTTAGATAGTTAGAAATTTATTGTTCACTATGAACGACATGCATAGTGGTCGCGGTATTCAACACAAATTGCCACCTATGGAGGCTGATCATTTTTTACATCATTGTTTCAATATGATGAAAGGCATAAATTGATCACAAATTCCGGGTCTGATCTCGCATCTTTTCCTGAATATGATTGAAATTCATTTTCTAAATATAAACAGTTGAATAAAAACGTTGAATTTGCCCTAAAACATATCAAGAAAATGTGCAGCCAATATACCGCGTGCCCGCTGAGTGCCCCACTGAGTGCCCCCCTCATGCCCGACTTTACGAAGTTAACGGTAAACGACCACTAATTGCTCAGTCAGGATTTTAACATCCACCCGCCTCCTACGTGTAGCCGACTCCCAGTTAGAGCATCCGCAAACATCGTGTTTGAAGTCCATGATCTTGAACTTCTTACCCTTGTGCAGTCCCTCGAAAGCAACTCCAATTTCCTGAACTTGAGAGGGAATATCGGGAACCAAGTATTCAAAGGGGACTTCAATGTTTCCCACATAACGGTGACCTTCACCATGTCCCCCACGACACCCTTGAATTCGACCCGCTTGTTCTCGTACTTTCCATTGTGGAAATCAGGATTTGAATGTAATATTCGAAGGGATATCCTCATTCCGTTGAAGCAACTCTCTGCAAGCCAGTACGGAGGAGGGGCTGTCCGAAAGTTATAAAATTTATAACACCGAGGGCTGAAACTAATGTTGTTCTTACCATTATCACCGTGATTGGGTGTACGCGAACCAGGGTTCCAGGCAGGACTCATAGGTATGTCTTCAATGGCAGGGAGCGGAGTGGACGCAACATTAGCATGTGGCGCGGATGTCGGAATTGAGTGTAATGGAAGGATAGCAGAGGTGGTAGAAGACCCTGACGAGGTCGCAGGTGCAGAAGGCCCTGGGGATGAGTCTCTATTCTCAATTTTGCTCATCCTGTAGTCGGCGCTGAAAGCGCGTCAAGCATGATTTGGCAGATGAAATCAAAACTCACAGGAGGTGTAGAGATCTAACATCGAACGGTTCTTGACGTTGTAAATGTGCTTCGAGCTCAACAAGTACTTTACCCCCACGTAAAGTGCTCTTGACTATACCTTGATAGCTCTTGAAATTTCCGGCAGTGACGACTACATGCTTCCCAACAAGATATCTGTTGGGGTCTGTGTAGATCTTGTCCAACTTGTCCAAGAGACCCTTCGTTGCCTGCCCTTGTGCTGTCGTTATTGAAAGGCCCTTGTGTTCTCCAAAAATTCGTGGTGGACTGTAGAAAACAACAGAGTACATCGACGTTTCGATCTAGTAATAGCGTCAGTCATGTAAAACTTGTGGGAAAAAATCTAACCTCAATTGCAGCCTCGTGGTTGTATACCCATACAGAATTATCGTTTAGGTTTACTACCCATCCAGTGATGCCTTTCTGAGTTCCCAATTCGACGCGGACTTTGTCACCGATTCTGAGGTGTTTTCGAAGGGATGCCAGTGGGATGGTAGAAGTCAACCCCTCCAGTGGGAGGAAGAGGTTGGCATCTTTTTCTCTCAATGCGATGATACATCCGAAAAGACCCTTCGAATCCCCATCAATTACCTTTACGGCGTCGTCTAGACGAAAGGATTTAGAAGTAATTTGTTCTATGGTTCTCTGCCGCGCGTCCGCTGGTATTGAAGAGCACGCACTAAAGAGACTGTACTCTTCAGCTGTTGGGATTGCGTCCTCGGGAGTGTACCTGTCCGTATCTAGTGCCTTCAATATGGCGTACCCATCGTGGTCATAAAGAACGCCTTTGAATAAAGACAGGCGATTTTTCGATCGCAAAGCCCGTGGATACCTTTGTTGAGCAAGGCTTGTACTAAAAAGACTTTGTGAAGGACGATCTGAACCCCATTTCTTCAATAACTCGGGACGAGGGTTATAGTTTTGCGCGAAACGGGAGTCTTTTTCCAAGTCCACCAGTTCGACAGTGGTGGCGGCACCTTTTTTGTGGGAGGGTTCATAGACAACTCGAGGCACAACTAAAACATCAACCAGCAGTGACAAACTGGTCCGTGTCACAAAAGCAATATCGCCCTTAAACAGCCCCTTGCTAAGTCTCACCCAGCCGCCTGACCTGGGTCTGTATGTATCGGGAACGTTGAAAATAACTCGGGGATCTACTGAGATTGGAGTTATTTTGGACGAGAAAACGTTCGGAAGACCCTCGCAGATGTCGCGAACGATGTCTCGTGAGGCGGCCTCAAAGAATATTCTTCCTGGTAATGAGGTCCAACCGAATACGCATGGTGCTCGTAAATGAGAAGGAAATCGAGCGTCAACTAAACGTTTGTAAACACGAAAGACAGCATGTTCCTCATAGCCAGGCTAAGCAGGTGAGCGACAAGAAAAGTTACAAAAGGTAATAGCCCTACCGTTACGACGACAACCCACAGAGACTTTGTATCAGTTGAACTAGCGAGCTCAATCCTGCGTTCAAGCTCGTCACATTTATCAGCGTCATCTTCGACCTGTGGAAGATGTCCGACTCGGGGTCCCAGACGCGCTTTTGCGCATGCGAGAAAGTTCGTCCAGAAGGGCTCATCATTGGATGGATGCAAAGACTCGTGCAAAATCAACTGATGAGCCGAATGGGGGTCTCCAGGTATCGGTTCAGGTTCATCATCATCGAATAGGTCCTCTGAAAACAAATTTGTGAACATAACTTGTAAGTGCAATTCACCAGGCATACCAAGGTCGCCATCAGGATGCCCTTCGTCTTCGCCATCAGATGCCGCAGCTTCGATATCAAGAAATTGAAGAACGTTGCTGTTTCTGCTAATGTGCTAAGTAAAAAACGTCAGCTTCACTTTTTGGAAGACAGTGTGCCATACCATCACTTTTCTCTTTTTCGAAGGCCTCTTGACTTCTGGCGATGAGATTTTCGGCTTTCAGGACAGTTCAGACCATGAGTATATGAATGGCAAGTAACTATTTAAAAGTACAAACAGTATTTGACATAGGTATATCACTATCTGACATAGTAATTCGACTGACAAGAAGCAGAAAGCGGTTCGGTGATGTTGATCAGCATTTTGTTGTCACGACTTTAGGGCAGCCTGCTGCTGATCATGTGATCATATATATTTACATTGGGATCGCAAACTTAGGGATCGAAACTTTACTAAGAAGCTCAGCTACTTTATGTGTAGGGGTATATATGAGGAGGGCTTGCACCACAACACAGATGAAGATCATAAGTAGCATCTGCCGAAAAGAAATACCGCCTTGGTGAACAATGCGTGAAGATGGAATTGGAAGGATCTCCTGGTAGGCCGTCTGAAAACGAACGCTAAGATAACAGTCATGAAATAATCACCTTCGTGGGAGTCTAGATTTTAATCTGAACATCTTCAGCGCCGGAGGAGCCTGTAGCAATTACAAAGTCACCTTCGCCAGAAATAGCCTGAAAACAAGTGAGAATGGTATAAGCGCAGTTGTGAAGAGAGGACATACGTCTACAACCTGTACCAGGTCTTCGACGAATGAGATTCGGAAGAACTTGTGAAGCGAAAACGTACCTTTTCCATGATGTAATAGTTGGAAAGGTGTCCTGTGCGCTGATCATACAGGCGTGGGCATCCATCGTCGCTTCCAACAACAAATAGTGAGGAGCCAGGTATCGCTGAGACCAACAGTGGAACGTTTTGGTTAATGGGATGACAGAAGGTGCGTAAGGGTTCCCGGGGGGGTATGGAGTACGTATCGACCCCATCGACAAGATTCGAGACGATTAAGGTGCGGCCATCACCACCAATCGGCGATGGCCGCATGACCTCTGAATGTATTAAGTCAGCACCAAGTCCAAAGAGCAAGTAGCGTCGTACATTCTCGTAGTGAGCTGTTGGCTCCATTCCTTAGACCACGGTTCGATCTTCTGACTGACGCTATTCGAACTGTTAACAGATTACGCTCATGGAGAAAGAAAGGCTTACACTTGATGAGACTCCAGGTAACAAACGAGAAGACTTGAACCTCGGTCAAGAAAATCTACACTGCGAACGACGAACGGTTCAGGGGTAAGCGCATGCAGCAGTTTCAGGTGACCTAGAGGGGTTTGTGATTCAGGTAAGGAATTTCAAGTGTTTCGAAATGCTGACCATCCGAATCCATCTGCCACACCTTTGCGGTACCGTTCCCCGCTGTGATGCAAGGCGATGATGGTTCATATCAAACGCGAGGGCCTCAATGCGGTTATCGTGGGCAGGTATTGAGCAACTGAGGCGGTAAGACCCCTGAATGAGAAGATCAAAATAAAATTGGGTTAAATGGTAGATAGAACTTACGGTTTCATGAGTTTGTCGGTAGACAAAGGCTCGGCCATCGGCACAGCCGAAGGCGAACGAAGTGGTTGGGCCTTCTGGGGAAATGGGAGTCCAGATAGCCGCGCAGACAGGTCCATTAAAAACAACCGATATTGCTTGGTGCAGAGACCCTTCTGTCACATCCCAGATAAAAAGTTGTCCATCATCCCCTGAAAGAATAAGGGAGTGATGGGCTTCATCAGCAGGCGGAAACTTACCGCCACTTAATAACATCCGAGCGTCCTTACTCAGTTTGAGCGTGTTCAACGGCTTGGTATGCTTGCGGAGGGCGTACTTGCATTCGAACTGCCGGGGGAACATGAGTGTGTGATCCAAGTAAGAAGTCGGTACTCACTGTCAGGATTGTGGAACCCATGTCGATAAGAAGACTGGCGTATAAGTACGCGCAGAGGCATTATTTTCGATGATCACTTTTCGATGATCATTCTAGGTTTTATGTTAGCCAGAAACAATAATGACGAAAAATCGCCGTGCACAAGAGATGACGACGGTGAGCATTTTTTCCAGTGTCTACATTCAGGTTGCCTTTCTGTATTCAATTTGAATTGCTGCAATTGTCTACCGGCTGAATATCCAAGCTAGCCATAAAGAGGATCAGATTATTGTGCTATGCGTGCTACAGTACTAACTAATTCGAGAAGAGGAGAAATGGGAGAAAAAGGAGGGGACGAACAGTCACGAAAGCAACTGATGAGGGGAGTGGAAAAGAGACGGAAGATGAGTGGGGGACGTATTTGGCCTAGGAGTTTTAGGGCAGGGTGCGTCTACTTAGGGCAGGCTGCTCTGATTTTCGCACTATATATTTTGATGACCAAGCGAATAAAGGCTTCTTTCCTTCCTCCACTCAGCCTTCCTCCACTAATTTCGAATGATCTCCTTCAAATGCCTCATCACTTTGTAGAAAACGCAGATAGTTTTTGTAAATACTGTACTACTAGCTCGATCATTGAAAATCTAAGAACAAAAGACACAAATGGCATAAGAACGTATCTGGGATTGAGAGAAATGGAGAGTTCTCCATATCTGCCGTCGACCTAGTCATTGGAGTGGGTAATGACCACACCCATGGCTGTAGGCCTATGCCATATAAACTGGAATAATCCACCTAACTGTTTTCCATAGGTGGTGGATTTTTCCAAGCCTTTCCCTCTGTGGATTAATCCACTCACCTCTGTAGCAATGACTTCAGAGGGGTATGTCTGATGGGAAACAATATACTGGAGATGTAGGAGGTATATAAGTCTTGATATTTTCATTTATTCCGCCTTCATATCTGTCATTCCAGCCTTTGATGCTAACAATTGTAAACAAAGGCATATTTGAGCATCTGGTGATGTTTTTTCTTTCTACAGTCTGTTTCTCTTGGAAAAAAAGACCGCAAAACCCTCCAAATATATGCTAGATTATATTTACACCTCCTCAAATGTTTTCCGCAGCCTGACTTGTGTCAAAATTGATGGATTGGTTCCAGATGGTTTGGATGACGCTTTCACTGACGCGGAAAGGGATTGACCAATACGTACAAACAAGATTACTAATATTAGCGCTCTGAGATTCCCAGTCCCCAATGCTACCAAAATGTACCTACTCATCATCGTCCTCCACCAGCTCCTCGAGTATGGGATCAACGGAAGCATACGGACCCTCTCCGCTATCTTCCTGCCTAACGATCGGCACCATTGGCTTGTCCCACAACCGACTGAATCGAGTGCGCAGCATATGCTGCATATTAGCTTGACGGCTCGCATATGCATTCACCCCCTCCATCATCGCCTCGTCCAGCCCTTCCCACCCTTTCCATAGATCCTCCCACCAGGCGGCTCTCCATTCCAATGTCTTTCGGATGCGTCGCATTTCCTCCCTCAACAAGTGAGCTTCTTCCCACCACCTCAGGTGCCTTGTGCGTGCTTTTGCCCACTCAACACGAACAGCTGTGGCAACGTCGGGAGTTAAGTACTTACATGTTGAAAAGAATAATAAGAGACAAACCTTTGTGTAGAACCTCATCACTTTCATCCCCGACTCCCTGTGGGGTTGTCCATATCCACGATACAATTTTTTTCCCTTGTCCCAATCCTTTCTTGATGTCCGCCCGCTTTCTTTTTGACAACTCGTGTCCATCAGGTCCGAACAGGTCATCTGGATCTTCTATGCTAATCTTGTGCCCGTCTGGCGTTGTTAGATCGCCGTCCTTGAGTTCTTGAAGGTGGGTCTCCCAATCACCCGGACCCAGCAGGGCCAAAAGCGCTTTGCGTGCTGCTCTGTACTTCACTGCGAGAGCCTTTGACTTGTCCTCCAAGCGGCTGATTGTGTCTTGAGCTCTGGTGTTGGGGTTCTGATTACGGATGTTGCGGTTACGGAAGCTGATGAAGGACAGGTGACCACGTTGAAGGCTGCGGATTTTGTCAAGCATATCTTCGCACTGTGCCCGCCGCAGCCTGATCTCGATGTCGATAAGTGTCGCGTCGCAACTGTGCTTACGATGATTCTCGGGCAGGGTTGAGGGCAGCCATAGAACTTGGTGCTCGACATCGGTGAGCGAGTCGCCGATTTGGGATGACTGATTCGTTGACTGTTGCTCGCGCCAGGACTCCTCGTTCTGTGCTTGCACCGATGTCACCAAGGGCATATAGATCACTTGAAGATTCCGGAAGTGCTTCAGTTGCCGTAGGAGTAGAAGTCGGCGGTGCTGGATTTCGTTGTCCTGATTTGTTGTTAGCTGATTTGGCTTCCTCGCGTCCCAGCAAATGCGCCGCCTATTTTGAAGTTGTTAGTCATCGTAAATCAACAAGGGGAGAACACCTACTGATTCTCCTCAACCAGTAATCCTAGCGTTATGAACCCCGTCTGACTGGTGTCGTGTAACTGAGGTACTCCCACCTTCAGGGCGATCGCTTCTTCCTTGAGGAGTTGTTTTTTCACTTCGTCTTGAGATGCGTCTAAAATGAACATTTGTAAATGCGGTGATAAGGAAGATAATTGGGTACGTACGGGTAATGATGGATACATAAGGATTCTTCTGCTTCGGATCATTTTCCCACCGGAGAATGATGTCGGTCCATTGCTTCTCAACCTCAGGTGTGAGGGAAGCCGAAAAGTCTTCAAATATCTTTTGTTGCCGTTTTTCCTCAGCTGTGGCAAGGACCAAACGTGAATGTAAAGATCGGCCTTGAAAAAAATGTTCATCAGTCTAAGTAGAGAGGACGACAGTAAACTTACCGAGTCCAATGTATTTTCGAAAGTTATGATGACCGATATGGTCGTCAAGGGTGTCGTGATGAGAACCTGGGCCCATTTCTTTCGTGCTATTCACGACATGGTTCAGTTCCGACCAGCTGCACTCAATACCTTCACCGTCGGTCCGTCCCACACCATTCTTGAAGTTTAATGAGTGCGGTGCTTGACACGACACCTTGTGCATAGGGCAGTGGCACTTGGGTATCCCCCACTCGAACTCGACGTTGGGAGGGAGCTGGATTTCAGGCGGCAGCTTGTCGACCCTTTCATCAAATTTTAACTTGAACTGACAGGCGATATCATATGATACGAAAACAGATGCGATGAGGAGTGGAGCGAGGGCCGAGAGCAGGATATAATCCATGTTGCAATACCTGTCCGAGGCGTCAGCCACCGGTACTGATAGTGATTTAAACGAGACAAACCTTTCTCCTTTCTGTAGGTCTGCAACCCCCCCTCCACGAACGATCTCATGGCGGGCACAAAGAGCCATTCCGACGCCCGTGGAACGCAACCCGGTGGAGAACTTGGTCTCAGTGTGAGCCAACGTTTTGAAACCACTACAGTTGCTTATCTACGAAGACGTCGGTTTTGTGATAAAAGTTGATAATGAGAGCCACTTACATCTTTCTGGGTGGCGTATTTGAGAACATGTTCACGGTATGGCTTGTCATCGGGAAAATAGGCCATCCCCGTGTGTAGGCCAGGGTCCTTAGCGATGGATGATCGCATCAGGTTCTTAAGTCGAAAGTTGGCGTCCATCGCTATGATCAGAAGGTAAAGGAATCTACAAGGAGAACCGTGGTCAGGCAACAATCACATACGGATTTATCACTCTACTCACTTCCACTTCGAGTCAACATCCTTCCAGTTGGCCGGCAGGTTGACACCTGGGACTGGACATGTGGGACAGTCAGGGGCAAGGTCTCCGGCCCCAGTGGCGATGAGACCTCCTTGAATGTTGCCTCGTCCTGCACGTTTCATCAATTTAAGATGTCGAAACATGCGAATCATTTGCATGAACGACTTATAACGTGTCTTAGGAAAAAAAGGGAAATATGAGCGATGGCGAATGGTCAGAAACGACAACACTTACCTTTGGAACGTTCAACTCCGTATTGTCAGTCAGGTACTCCATGGCCTTGTAGTACTCGTGAGCGGATAACTTGCCTGCCAAAGTGATGACGTGGAATGTTTCGAGTAGACGAAAAGTTGCACAAGTCTGAGGTTGGTGAACGGTTGCAGGGAACCACTCGCTTCGGAGGAGCTGCTGCTGATTGCTTATCCTGTTGTCGCATCCACAGAAATCCACGGCAACGTAGTGCAACCCATTTGTGTGAAGGACCATAAAGTCCTTGTGTCCAGGTTGCGGCGCGACACATCGAGAACTGGCAGGGTGGCCGAGCTGAACTCTGAGGCCCAAGTCTTTCAGCGATACTTTGTCGAAACACGCGCCGTCCCATTTCTAAAACAATTGATCAGTCAACTAAAAGTGAATGAAGGTCTCATGATCAACCAACCTTGATGATGTGGAGAGGTAACTGTCGATGGCGCTTGAGCGTGCAGTTCAAGCACTCCGCCAATGGTCCCAGACAATCCTCACAGCGGTAGATTCCAGCCGGGGAGGAGCACGACATGCACCCATGGAAGTGTTCCCCCCCCCGCCCTTCAAGCCTAAGCAATTCAAGCAGATATTCCTCCCTATAGCCTGGATCACACCGATCCTTTCCAGCCCACTCGTGCAACGGAGCATCCTGAAAGCCCGTGTTTGTCAAAACACAATCAGTTCTCAGGTTTCGAGCCACTTACCGAAGTGGGGTACCGTTTTGCTGCAACTTTTGCAGCCACGGTGCCTTGAACATTTTCTTCGACATTTATTAGGGGTGACTCCTCCCCGAAATCTTCATACTCGATGCAAGGGTTCCAGTCGTCGAATTCCTGTTCTACGAGGGGCCAACTCTGAGCAGAGGAGACTTTCACGGGGGAACAAGGTGTTTGGAGGATACGAAAACCATTATCAGAAATTTGGACAGTGCGGGAGTGACCAATGTGAAGCTTGTCGTCGTGCTTGTCGTCGCGAACAACAACGAACTTGCTCTTTCTTTTGTAACAGCCCTTGGCCATGTTGATGGGAAAACAAGGGTCGTCACCAAGTCGTCACATGTGCTCACACGCCAACATCAATAACATCAACAACAGTGGTATGTACATACAGCAGGACAACTGAAGAACGTGCAACTACTCGACCAAGCTAACTACAGGAAATTGAAGTCGAAGTCTCCCTCGCTCGAGGTATCCTCCTGCGTGGTCTCTCCCAAGCTCGGTCCCGCTATTGCTTTCTCAATGTCTTCGAGGCCGATCATTGGGGTCGGAAGGCCGTTCATAATTTTTTGGATCGCAGAATTTAACTCGGCATTCCAACTATGTTTCGGAGGCGACTCAGCATCAGCCCGCTCTGGGAAGAGGAACAACATCCAGCCAACTTTGCTACGGACAAGCTACGACAGATCTAAATATCAGAAGCCGTCACATACAAACCAAGGACTAACCTTTTGCCGCAATTTCAAAATGTAAGCCCCGTAATCGGTGTCCATGTAATCCTTATTCACTCTTATCTCCTCCTCAGGCTCCGGAAATCTGAGGCACCATACGAGATTGGCAATAGCAATATGTAAAGTCATGGCAATCCTTCAGCCATATCCCCACATGAACTTATTATGTTTTGAGATAGGACAGTAGGTATCAATATGAAAAGCTTAGAATAGCCTTTCCTAATGTGAAAGACAACTTGTGCATGATGTCAAAAACTAATGCTGCAGCACTGGCAATATGTAAGGTCATGTCAATCATTCAACCTCATCCCCATAACCTAGACTGGGCCAAGGACACCATAATCTACATGTCAACTACAAACTTTTGTAGTCTAAAAAAGCGGACACTACACACTTTTTCAAATTAAAAAGCAGACACTACAAACTTTTCTAATGAAAAAGCGCACACTACAAACTTTTGTAGTCTAAAAAAGCGGACATTACACACTTTTTCAAATGAAAAAGCAGACACTACAAACTTTTCCAATAAAAAAGCGGACACTACAAACTTTTGTAGTCTAAAAAAGTGGACAGGACAACCTTTTCTAAAGGCTCTAAGTCCAACTTTTGTAGTCTTTTGTAGTGTATCAGTAAAATTTGTAGTCTATGTCCGACTTTTGTAGTCTATCAGTAAACTTTGTAGTTGAGTCCGACTTTTTTGTAGTCTATCAGTAAACTTGGTAGTCTATATCTGACCATTCCTTTTCTAGGGCATGCACCTTCCTTTTTTGGTCATTTTTCCCACGATACAATAGTTGTAGCCCTTTCTTTTAGCTTTCTAAATATACTGAAATCATATTGTTTGGTTTTGTTTTCATGGAGAAAAATGCAAAAAACAAAAAAAAACACGACACTTTTGGGATTGCTTTACCTCATAACTCCACAATGGGAGCACTTCAGAACATAATTCAAACAGATTCAGGAAGCTACAGTGTAGGGCTACAACTTTTGTTTTTGACCATTTTTGGTAATTGGTCATGTGACCATCATCCCAACATCCCATTACATGGACCCTGATAGGTAAAATCATTCTCCTCTTGGTTTTCTTCACTTTTTGGTCAAACCAGGTGATATTTCCCTTTTGGGATGGAACCTGAAGGCAGTGCCTGATGTTCTGTACACCATTTTTATATATATTCAATTTTTCCGCTATTTTCTGGCTATTTTTGGATATATTACTATATTTGGAATTGGACCCTGGACCCTGACAATATTACCCAACATGATGATCAGCAATGAGCCCTAATTTTTCCTGATTTTATTGCTATTTTACCTTTGGAAATGCACCCTGGACCCTGAAAGGTCAGCTGCCACTAAAAATGAAATATTCAATGAAAGCGCCAGGTACACATATGAAAAGTGCAATGAAATCTCCTAGGAATAAGAATGAAATATCCATTGAAAGCACCAGGCATCCAAATGAGAAGCGCAATGAGATATCCTGGGGCTAGCAATGAAATATCCAATGAAAGCACCAGATATATCTATGAAAAGTCCAATGAAATATCCTAGGAACAAGAATGAAATATCCATTGAAACCGCCAGGCATTCAGATGAAAAGCACAATGAAATATCCTGGGGCTAACAATGAAATATCCAATGAAACTGCCAGATATATATATGAAAACTCCAATGAAATGTCCTGGAGCTAATAATGAAATATTCATTGAAAGCGCCAGGTATCCATATGAAAATTGCAATGAAATATCCTGGGGATGAGAATGAAATATATATTGAAAGCGCCAGGTGTCCATATGAAAATTGCAATGAAATATCCTGGGGTTGAGAATGAAATGTATATTGAAAGCACCAGGTATCCATATGAAAATCGCAATGAAATATCCTAGAACAATGAGATATGCGATCTCATTGAACCTCTAGGCATTATACACATCGCCCTCCAGGCATATGTCTGGTTTTTATCATAAAAGTGTATACCACCCATCGAAACCAGTACTTGGCAGAGCGACGGTTTGGGAATCAAGTAAGGTATAATGCAAAGTTGGCGGTGAGAGCAGCCGCCATGCGACGATGCCCTTCCGCGACGCTAGCTACGCGAGAAAAACTACTACAGGACACACCGATCACGAGAGGTGAAGTGACTTCCCTGGTAAAAAAATATTAAGATCTCGAAAACTAATTTCCGAAGGGGAGAGAGCTCACCAGCCACAAAAAATACCAATGTCCCGACCACGACTCACACAAAAGAAGGGGCCGCCAGCGTTGGGGGGAGGGATATGGTACCCGTATATGGCTGTGATGAGATTGCCTGGTGGAATAATAGCGTTGTCAGGCCTGTTGGGAGGTAAAGCATAGCCTGGGGTGTAGAGCGCGGGAAGGCCGATAACATTAGCAGCTGGGCTGATGGCATTGGGGGCTGCTGCAACGGGAGCGGTTACTGCAATGGAAGCGGTTACAGCAGAAGGAGGAATAACCGCGGCTGCAGGAGAGTTGGTGACCTGTGGGGTCACCATCTCAGATGTGTCACCGTCGTTATCATCACTGTTGTCAACCTCCGTGTGAGGACCGGGGGAGGAGAGGACTTCGAAGCCATCTTCGACAGCGGTTGCTTGACTGTTGTTGGGGCTGTCACGGTGTGCGGGAGTGACAAGCCGAATGACGCTGGTGATGAGAACACAGCTTTCACGATCGTGAATGCCGAGGTTGTTGAATAAATCTTCAAGAACTGTTAAAAACGTAAATATCGGAGTGAGTAATTAACAGGTGAAAAAGGAAAAAGCACCTGTCATGGAAGGTGCACCCTGGGCTGTTCAAAGGTTTGCGTTAGACGGGGGGGGGGACAATGAGATGGGACTAGTCTTACGGTCATCGGCCAATGTCGATGGGGCCCGGGGTGAACCGAATCCAGTCAAGCGTGCGGGCATATTATTGAGACGAGAGGAAGTGGTTTGGACAGATGGTGGGGGTGGTTGAAAGGAATAGACGCGGTTCAAAAGTGGGGTTTTATCTGGCAGCGCAACGGTGCTTCTTAGCTCACAAAAAAGGACAAAAGAGAAAGTCTATTGAGCGTGATCCGGCGGATACGTGGCCAAATGTACGTACATGATGCCAACGAAGGCCTCCTCCCTCACATCGATGAGCGCAAACATGTTCGATTGGTGCCCGAAAAAGGATGAATTTTTTTTTTGGTCGTTTCTTCTGGCGGATAAAGAATGAAGGTAGGTGGCATGGGACGGGGAATGTCCCTCTCTCAAAAATCGACTGCTAACATGGCCGACGTCGCACAGGGTGCGGCCAATGTTGTCCAGGATGAAGTCGATGTTGACGTCGTCGAAAATGAGTAAGAGACTAAGCTTGTTCTTGTTTTATTTCAAAGTTTGACACGTTGATCCAGGGCTGCACTTCTCACCCCGCTGAAAAAAGGGTGGGCGAAATGTTCCCGCCAAAAATTCTTGAAATCCCATCTTGAAGAATACAAGACTGCGCTACTCGTCTCTCACGAAAAGGCCACCTCCTTCCTCGACGGCATCGTTAATCTATGGTTTTCGACGTATCACTGGTCGATCCCAGTCACGCAGGAAGAGTTGCCGACATCACCGCCTTTCCCTACCGGCGCCGACGGTTTCGAGATATTGACCGAGAAGCAAGCAACCTTGAAAGGGAAGGTGATCGAGCGTATGAGAAAGGTTAGTCGCCCTTACGTACCTCGAGATGCTCGTTTCTCGTTGCTAATCTGTTTCAAAGTCATTGTACAATTGGTTCAACCATCGCTCTAAAAAGACGAAGACCTTGAAGCGGTCGAAGAGTACCGAAGACCCCTTGTCTATTTTAGTCAACCGCCTCCTGGGTTATGCAGGCCCAGCCAAGCTCCGCACTGGCTGGGAAATGTGGGGCACGGCCAACTACGAGTCCCTCAGGGAACCCTTCGAAGAGGCGTTTAGAGAGAGCGGCAAACCTGAAAAACACCACGCGACTTTTCGGAACTCGTTCAAGAAGAAGGAATTTCTCAAACTGAGTGAAGAAGAACAGCCCTAGCTGTAAGAATTGACCAAATTGTGCTGGACCTGCCCACTTTTTTCTATTGCATAGAGCATGGATATGTCCACTTGCCAAAAAGCAAAAGTTTCCAGCACCCGTTTCAATTCCGAAAATGTTTCTAAAAATTTCCACCTATAATAAAATATACCCCTAGAATAGGTTTTCTGAAAGAATATAGTTCTACAGCATCTATTTTTAGCCTCAGTGGCTTTCTGAATGTTTGTGATTTATTCCAGATCTAAATATAGCTCAGATGTATTTTATGATTTAAAATTCTCAGAAATGGTACATCCTGGATCAGTATTGATGACTGGTATGTTTTCCTATATATTTTGTTTTCCCAAAGAGCATCCAGAGATATTTTCCAGAATGTTGTGATTCATTGCAAATCTAAATATAGCTCAGATATGTTTGATAGTTGAATATTCTCAAAATTGGTACATCCAGGATCAGCATTGATGACTGGTATGTTTTCCTTATTGCTGTGTATGTTTTGTTTGCCTAAAGAGCATCCACATATGGTTTTTTTTTGAGATCCAGAATATTTGCAAACCTAAATATAGCTCAGTTATGTTTCATGATTTAAAATTGTCAGAAATGAAACATCCTGGATCAGTATTGATGACTGGTATGTTTTCCTGTATTCTGTGTATGTTTTCCTTTCCAGAAGAGCATCCACATATGTTTTTTCCATGTCAAAATCCTTCTGAAAAAGCTGCATTTCACCAGAATATTCCAGTTGTGATAATTCTCATTTTTCTCCTTCAAATCTTGTGTTACAGCTACTCAGAGCTACCAAGTAATGCAGAGATATATTTCTGATTTTTTTCCAAAAATTTCCGCCTTGATCAGAGATGTGGAGATGATGGATGCACAAGTCATGTTTCGGATGACCTTTTGTTCTTCTGGGCTTCTAGGTAACAAACAACTGTCAACAAAGGTAGTTTCTGAGGGGAAAATCACAAAAGTACGCTTTGGAGGGTGTCATTCAAGTCATTGATGCTCTTAAGTTCATATTTCCTCAGTTGCAATTGGTTTGTCTCATATAGTATGTATTTTGTGCAGCAATCCCACAGCTTTTTAGATGGATGGCTCAGGTTCCAGCTGGATGACGCTGCCAAAGGCGTTGCCACATAGATACAAATAGTTGCCTCCATGTGCTCAGAGGCTCAAAATGCAGGGTATCCATCCTTTGCACTTGCATTTTATAAAACATAGACATTTTAGTACTCTACAGGTAGAACATAATCCAATTTCTAACTTTCACATTCATGGCACTCCCGGAAGTGGATGGATGCGACGTGGTGAACTTGGATGATGTGTTTGAAGCTATAGACAAACAGATGCAAACTTCTGAAACACCATGAAAACATCGGAAAAACAACTGAAATTGGGCCAGGAGAGGGAGGGAACACTACACTGACATTAGTAATACACAGCAGCATGTTTAATTTACAACATTGGACTTGCTCTCTTATCATAATTTGGCTAAAAGTTAAGTAGAAAGGAGTATCTCTGTCTTTGAATGTCAAAAACATATCATTCCAGCAAATTGTAAGCTTATACATGCCAGCTATAGCATACCAGCATTCAGTGCATAANTAAAGGTGTATTAGGACAGGCAGTTTTAAATTTTGAGTGAAATAACACACCTGAAAGTCTTGTTCCATCTTTTTTAATTTTTAGGAGAGTTACAAAACATAGAATTGTGAT
>NW_001889875.1:2025784-2029076 GCF_000143565.1 Laccaria bicolor S238N-H82
CAGCTCACTTCATAGCAGAAGTCCTCTAGATTACTCTCCACTCTACCCATCACCCAACAACAGCGACGTGGTAACTAAAACTACGGACCGATCCGATGTTGGTCGTCATCAGACCAACGACCAATCCGGTGTTGGTCGAGTGGTACCTACCACTTTTATGATAAAGTGCAGGCAAAAGAATGAAATGATACTGGCAAAGAATGAAAAGAAAAGAAATAAAGTTGGCAAAGAATGAAAAAGTTATGAAAAAGCACAGGCAAAAGAATGAAATGCATTTCATTGCCAAGGAGAAATGAAAAATGTGGTGGGTAGGAATGAAATAGCTGCAAAGCAAGAATGAAATAGCCTAGGCATTTCATTTCATATTTCACTTGGGGGGATTGAAAAGACTGTGCAGGCAAATGCCCAGGTTTTATCATAAAAGTGGTAGGCACTAGTGGTTGGTCGTCATCGGACCAACACAAGACGACGACGGACGACCAATAAGATGATGGACAACGCAACGACGGTCGACGACGACGACTCGCCGACGACACGGGACGACGTCACCGGACAACGACAACACGGAAACTGGACGACAACGACGGCGCAACGATGCCTAGGCTTTCATGACGACGACGCCCATGATGCCAGGACTCCCACAACGAGGGACAATGAGACAATCCACCATCACCACCCTCCACCAACGACGCTGACCGCCCACCACCACCACCACAATCCGTGAACAACACTGGTCCACGAGTGCCACCACCCATGGATGGCGACGAGTGCCCACTATCACCACCACTCTCACTCGAATGACAATGGACGACGACTGTTTATCACCAGGGTGAGTTAAACACAACCTCTCTCTCCCCTTCTCATACTCACACACAACCCAGGTACCACGTCGCCGACAGCGACGTGGCAACTGAACGTCGTCGTTCGTCGCACATCGGACCAACACAAGACGACGACGGATGACCAACACGACAACGTACATCACAACGAGAGGACGACGACAACACGGGACGACGTCACCGGACAACGATGATGCAGCAACGACACAGAAAGGACGACGATGGCATAATGATGCTCAGGACAACACGACAACGCAGGACCGCACCAGATGACAAAACGGACGACGACGATGTGAATACGACCCAGGACGGCCACGACGCAGAATGACGCGGTTTTTGAGGTCCTCAATCACTTATTTACCTATCTTTTCAGTATGTATATTAGCACATCTCTCAATAAATCTTTTTCATGGCTTTCATTTCCCTGTATGCCGTGTGGTTGAGTAGCTAGCCTCTTTTACAAGTATATTTCGATGTTGTTTACACCTGTGTACCAACAGTGTTGAACACATCGAGTTGTTTACATTTGTTGTGCAAGAGCATCAATCCCTGAAGGTCATCCGAAGTCGGTTGACCCAATCCATCTATTTCTGACATACGGACGCATGAGGAACCAGTTCTATTAAATGTAAATATATCACAGGATATATTTAGAATGATTTGCGAAGCTTTTTTGTGGGAGAAACACATACAGAAGCAGAAATATTGTTGTTGAGCCTAAAACAGAGGTTTGTTTGCAGATATTGACATATTGGCCAAAAAACAAATACAGGACATCAATGGATAATTAGGAATACCCTGAAATATACTGTGGAGGCTCCCTGGACAAGTCCACATCCCAAAGAGCCTGGATATTTCCATCCCCTACGCAATAGGTATGGGTGGATTAGTCCAATATATAAGGCATAGTCTTACAGCCATGGGTGAGAAGAACAGAAGCAGTGGGCCGATGATGCCATCGAGGCCCACAACACGGCGAAGAAGGCCTGGGAAGGCGATAAAGAGATGAGCCCTGCTGAGGCACAAGAGTATGTCAAAACAAATCTCCGCTCTTACGATTGCTGACGTGTTTCATCAGAGCGTTCGATGGTCTCGCAAATCTTTTGGGACCGTTGCTGGAAAGGATTGGACAAGCACTCAACATGCACGTTTTGGTGTTTGTGGGCGGCCCAGAGCCAAGGTTGGGGGGGAACATCAATGTGATAAGGTAAACGTTCAATAGTGTTGCTTCTTTGTGAGTAATACTTACTTCTCCACAGTGTTCATCACGGCGTCAACAAGGCACCCTCACCGCAGGTTTGGCCTTACGCCAATAAAGCCAAGTTTGCATTGGTAAAGGATGCGTATATCGAGTTTCTGAGCACATGCTACTGTAGGTTGTTCTTAAGATGGCTGTCATACATAATATTTACCTACGTCGGCAGCACCTGAAGAACGAAGACAGCACACTCTCCCTGATGCCCCCAATTCAGATAACCAACCAACCAACAATGATGTCGATATGACCACCCTCGACTCCCCGCATATCAGTCCCGAGGAGAACGAACCCACTCTCGACACATCGACTGTCTCAACTCACTCGGCAACAGATCCCCTTGATGCCACAAAAGCAACGGCAAAACGGAAGCGAGGAAAGGAACATCGCAAGGGGCCAGTGGCCAAGAAGAGGGTAACATCCAAGAAGGGGGCAGCAGCCAAAAAGGGAGCGGCAGCCAAGAAGGGAGCGGCAGCCAAGAAGGGAGCAGTATCCAAGGGGAAGAAGAAGCGACGCGATGAGTCTGACAAAGAAGAATCGGACTCAGAGAGCGTGGAGGACTCTGAAGAGGCGAGCTCGTCTGAATCATCCAGCGATGGTGAAGACGAGGACAGTGCAGATGAATGCCCCATTCAGGCTCTGGGTGCGAGACATAGCACCAGGAAGACGACGATGGATCCCGCACGCCCAGACACAGAAGACCTTCCAATTGATCCCGCGGTCATCGGTCCTTCGAATTCTCTCGTTCTGCGTCAGCCATCTCCCTCCCTCACGTCCCAACCACTCGTTCCCTCTGCCCCTACTCAGCCCTCTGCTCCTCTCGTTCAGTACTTTACCATCCCCCACATAATCCACATGGACTCCACTGGATTCCACTGGATTCCACTGGATTCCACTGGACTTCACTACATACTGGCAATATCCACAAAACTGGACTCCACTGGACTCCCAGCACAAAACTGGACTCCACTGGACTCCACTGGACTGCAAGCACAAAACTGGACTGGACTGGACTGTACTGGA
Organism: Laccaria bicolor S238N-H82; assembly: GCF_000143565.1. Lineage (NCBI taxonomy): Eukaryota > Fungi > Basidiomycota > Agaricomycetes > Agaricales > Hydnangiaceae > Laccaria > Laccaria bicolor. Next base: position 2,028,902 of record NW_001889875.1, read on the forward strand.
CTGCAAATCACAAAACTGGACTGGACTGGACTCCACTGGACTCTCCCAACACAAAACTGGACTGGACTGGACTGCCACAGACCTAAGTTAATCCAGAATTCCTCTTCAAAACAAAAAATAAAATTGAAATATATTCATTAATTAAATTAATTAAATTTACATAGATTCTATGTTA
>NW_001889875.1:2030755-2039506 GCF_000143565.1 Laccaria bicolor S238N-H82
AGGAATGAATAGAGGGGGGAGGGAGCAAGGAAGGGGGAAGGAAAGGGAGGGGGGGGAGAGAGGAGCAAGGAAAGGGGGAGGGGGAAAGGGGGAAAGGGGGAGGGGGGAAAGGGGGAGAGACTGAAGGGGGGAGAGTGTGAAGGGGGGAGGGAGTGGAGGGGAGTGGGAGTGGTGAAGAGAGGAGGTAGTGATGGGGGGAGAGAGTGGAGGGGAAGGGTGATGTTGCTGGGCCCTCGTCGCCGTTCAGCGCTGGCGGACGCTCGTCGTTTTTTGTGGGCGTATCGTTTTTCGGGTGTGGTGGGGGCGGCGTTTTTGTCGGCGCTCGTTCGTCGTCGTCGTCGTGTGTCGTCGTCCCGGCGTGTCGTTGTCGTTGTCGTCGCGTGTCGTTGTCGTGTGTCGTCGTCACGGCGTGTAGTCGTCGTCGTCGTCGTCGTGTGTCGTCGTCCTCGCGTGTCGTCGTCGTTTTTGTGGGCGGGGGTCGTTTTTCATGGGCGGTGGCCGTTTTCCGTGGGCGCTCGTTCGTGTGGTCGGCTTCGCGTATTGTCGTCATCGTGCTTGCGTGTCGTCGTGCTCGCGTTTCGTCATGCTCGCGTTTCGTCGTGCTCGCGTGTCGTCGTCGTGCTCACGTGTCCTCGTCGTCGCCGTCCTCATGTGCCGTGCATGGGTGGTTGCTGGCGTCGTGCCTGTCGTGGTGAGAACGGAGGAACGGGGTGGTGGGGCATACGTACCCCTTGCCCATGACGTTGCCACGTCATGGGCGTTGTCCCTCGTCCTTGGTCCATCGTTCCGCGCTGGGGGTGTCGTTGTCGTTAGCGTGGGCGTCGTGTGCGTCGTTAGCGTGGGCGTGGGCGTCGTCGGCGGCGTTGAGATGTGAATGGTGGTGGTGGTGGAAGGGAAAGGGATGGTCACGGCAGTGTGACCATCCCACAAACAGGCGACGTGACGATATGGCACACCCTCAAGTAAGTCACGTGACCTCACCCCGCAGACTGAACAAAATCATGAATCCTTATTGCAGCTATCACTGACCCACACTATACATAAATTATAATCTTTCCATTCATTGATTAATAAAATTGTAGGTATAGCTTGTCTATTGTGTAGTCCATTTTCGCTTTTTTAGGTATATTCATATATAAGAATAATAATATACTGGAATGACTGGAATCCACTGGAATCCACTGGACTCTGACTGGACTCATAGTCCACTGGACTGGGACTGGACTCAGGAAAGTGGCTGGCAGTCCAGTGGGAGTCCAGTGGACTGGACTGGACTGGACTGGACTGGACTCCAGTGGACTGGGCATTCTGCCAGCCAATCTGGCCTGGTAAGAGGGCCACTGGAATCCACTGGAATCCACTGGAGTCCACTGGAGTCCACTGGAGTCCATATGGATTACGTGGGGGAGGGTAAAGACCTCCCTCTCGTTCTGCGTCAGCCATCTCCCTCCCTCGCCCAACCACTCGTTCCCCCCGCCCCCGTTTCTACCGAACCATCTCTTGCCTTAGCGTTGCAGCCAATCGTCACCTCAACTCCCACACCGTCGCTTCCAGATCCAAAGTGGCCGGAGTGGTTTCTGAGAGGCTACAAGCTTCTATCGGCACAAGATCTTGGCCTGGCATTCACAAAAACCATCAAGCTGTATGTGGAGTTGGAGGCTTGCAGCAACTTCGACGTCGGAGGCATCCATATGGGATTTAAGAAAACAAGTCGGCCCTCACAGGTGGATTGGTGGGTCGGCCGTGGCCGTAGCAAGGCACCCCTTATCCAGGATGTCGCATCTTTCAAAAGGAGCTGGTGGACATGGTGGAAGGTTCTTCAGCCGAGTTGGCACAACGCTGCGGGAGTAGATGGCCGTTTAGGTAGTTCCCATCGTACTGTCCTCACAGGAGATGAGGGGTGGTCAGTAATGGACAAACATGGCCAGAACGTGTTTCTGACCATGCTCGCGACCCTCGTCTGGTGGAATTCCGGTCTCCTGGACAAGGGGAAAGAGGGGGTCAATGACCCAGGTTGGATAGCTGCTGTGGAGGATGTGCAGTGGGTCTTGTCCCAGGTTCTGGGTTGGAAGTAAGTGTCCAGACTTTTATGCCTGGATAACTTCGTTCTCATTAAACCGCAGAGCGACACTTGCTCCCCAAGTCACCTCAACTGCCAAGTCAACCAAGCAGACGATGACTGCGAAAAAGCACAAGCGCTAAGGCTCAACTCAAATCGGTGTTGGCTCAAAGTGCCTCTTTTATTATCTTGTAGATTATTGCCGATAGCTCAGTCTTATTTTGTAATTGACGGTATGGTACAGCCGTACTTAGTAAAATGATATATCTTGTGCATAACGACGCGACGCGTTCAACATAGCGACGCCAACGCGTTCAACATGTAGTCACATGACAAATGTTCAACTTGGCAGTTTGGAGTTCAACAAGCGGTTGTATTCATTTCTCAAAGAAAGAACGGATTGCGTATGCGTATACATTGATGATTACATTGTGCGAGTATAAGAGAAATAAAATACGAACATACGAAAAACAAAACATGCACGCATGATAAACAAACGAGGTCTAGACATGCACGCACGATAACCAAAACAAAGTGAAAAGAAAATATGAACATATGAATGTCAAAAAACATAACATATGCAGGGTGAATGAGTACCAGAAAGCTGCGGACGGAGTGATAAGTATTGATGGAGCCGAAGGGAAGGCAGGGGAAGGCAAGATTTCGAGCGGAGAAGCCGATTTTGATGAGACATGCACACAGGTTAAAAATAGAAAGGCCAGGAACATATCCACGTTGCCGGAAACATATCTGACGTTTGGAATCAATGGAAATCATATCGCGCATCGATATTGATGGGAGGGAACACCCAAATCAACCCAAATAAGAGACAATTGATGCCGGAAACAAATGGAAACATGTCAGGCTAAAAATAGATGCTGTAGAACCATATTCTGAGCAGAAAACCTATTCTACGGGTATATTTCATTATAGGTGGATTTTTTTTTTCAATTTCCGGTCCTACTACAAGAAGGAATGAGGATCCACATGAATATGCCATTTGAAGTTTTGGATAGTTGCAGGCTATATGGAAAACAGTAGTGTGGATTTTCCTGGGGTCAAATGGTCAAAAACTACAGCCTGGGCTGATGACCAAATCAATTTGAATTGAATGTCAAGTTGCTAATTGTGAGCTTCCTACAGTCCCTGGCGCGCCCCTTTGCCGAAGTTGTCATGGCGTTTTGTACATCCAGTGATTGTCTTTGAGGCTGTCATTCTCGCAAAACGTGTTGTTTGCCTTGCTCGGGTCTCCTCTGCTTTCCCATACGTGCTTGCCCCCCCGCTTCACATTGTATGTATGTACGTCTTTTTTGTTCAAAGCGTCTTTGACTTACTCATTCGCTTCATTGCAGCCAACTTATTGTGTTGCGCCTTGGTGACGCATTACGCCTTAAATATCGGAATTTCACTGTCTTTAATCCAACTTCTTCAACCCAAATCAATCCTTGATCCTCGTCCTCTTCAACGTATATCAATTTTATCAGCTTCCAACAGCCATGATCTTCAACACCTTCTTCCAATGGACGCTGCAGGCAGCGTTTGCTGACGAAGTGAGTCTCATATGCCTAGAACTGATCTCTTTGCTCATTCCGTCTAGTTACCCATTCGAATCGCCCCCAGTGACCTTTTGTCAACTTTGTTGATCTGACAACGTAAGAGAGCTTTCCCAGATGTAAGCTCATTGCTTGGTGTTTAAAGCGTTTTTAACGCTGCTTTCAAGACCCCAATTGCTCACGCGGACCATGTCGTTCAACCTGCTGCCAAACGTCCGAAACTTGTCAGTCATTACCGTTTGCCCTAGCTGTATTTACTTATACTTTGCAGGTCGTTGTTGACGCAGCGTCCGCACTGCGGATCGACACCCAAATGGGGCCCATTGTCGAACCGCTGCCCCAGACCGCTCTAGCCTCACGCCCACCCACCGCTGTCACCATCTCATTCCTCGACCTCCCGAGTGAACTTTTCGCCCTCATAATGACCTATCTTCCAACATCCGACCTGTTAAATTTAGCTCAACAATTCAATGATCGCCTGAGAGCAGAGAGCACGCGAGCGTATCTCATTCGCACCAGGATTTTACACAATCATAACGTCGTCTACCTCACTCGGGATGTCCCTGCCATCGCCGTCCAATTGCTCTCCGCTGTTCAACTCTTCGAAGAAGTCTCTCTCGTCTGCGACCTATTCTACTTCGTCCAGTATGGAAGGGAACTCTGCAACTTTGCCATGACTAAAACGAGTGTTCGCTCACTCTGTATCAACTTCCATCCCCAGGAAAAGTCTTTGCTTGGTGACAGAAGGACATCATCGTCCCTGGTGGCATTCTTAACCATTGTGAATGAATGCTGTCGCACCCTCACTTTTCAACGGCAACTTCGTGATCCTTCTTATCGAAAACTAACGATTGCCCGCCCTACTCGACGGCTCTGCCCACTTCCAGCACACATCACATTGCCACGCTTAAGCGCGCTCACCATCTCAGCTGTCATTCTCGGAGTTCCCAGCCTTGCGACCACTTGTCACCGGCTTCTGCAAAGTCCTCAAGTTCAGACCTTCCAGCTCGACGATTGCAAAACCCAGCAGGAGTGTAATGGCGTCCTCGCCATATCAACATTCCCTCTTTTGGAATCAATTATTATCAGGACGGTTGACAATACCATATTGTGCATAGAGCCTGCCTTCTTTCTCAGACACGCGATGGTCAACACGTTATCACTATATGCCTATGCTATCTACGACTCTGCGACTCATCCGGCCGCTCCAAGATCGCGAGTGCCTTTGCCAGGCCTCACCCACCTGAATCTGACAACAAACCATTACTTGTGGATGCTGGAGGACCCAGATCGGTTGCGCCGTTGTTATCTCCAGACTCCCAATTCCTTCGCTCAACCCCAATCAGTCGAGTTTTGTTCTAACCTGAACTCGCTCTGCACTTTCGCATCAAGTCTCACTCAATATCACTTCAAAGGGCTGGAGCTTTCTATTCAGTTACCTAACTCCATTCTGTGTCATGTCGCCCACTTTCAACATTCCAAATAGTGTTTAAAGGTTCAGTCCATAGGACCGCAAAAAACCGGTGGACCGAACTGAACCGGACCATGGACCGGTCTTTTTTTCGGTTGCAGTTGCCCCAATTTGGGGTTGGTCTGGTTGCCGGTTGCCTCATTTCGAAAATCTTTTAAAACCGTTCAAAGACCGGTTTTAATCGGTTGTAACCGGTTAAACGGTCACGTGCGTTACATAGCCTTGTAACCACGTTTATTGCCTTTTATTGGGTTTTTGTTTCATCAAAAACGGTTAAGAATTGAGAAAGATATAACCAAATCCATATTTTACCCGAGTCTCTATGAGATGCAATTCGGTTTCAGTCATAACTATGTCAAATCTTCATTAAATCTCTTGAAAATTGGCAGAATGACGGGTATTTATATGCCTTACTATTTTATATAACCAGTTCATTTTTCAGAGTAATAATGGTTGAGATAAAAATGGTTTATATTGGTATAATAAATTATACGCAAAAAAACCGGTCTGGATCGGTCTGAACCGGTATCATGGACCGCAAAAGACCGGTCCTAGGTGGTTCGGTTCGGTTCCCTCAATATCTGGGTCGGTCCTGGACCGGTTGCGGTCCACGGTTGCGCGTTTTCGGGGCAAAAAACCGGACTGAACTGAACCTTTAAACACTAATTCCAAAGATGTTTGCTCCTGTATTGCATTCCCGAGTCGTCTGCTACTCGGGGTGGAGACACTGGAGGTCGATGTAGACTCGTTTAACACCGTTGTTGCTGTGAGTTCTTCCCCCTCCCTTTCGTCCGCAAAATCTGAATACTTTCCAGGATCACATCTATAATTGGGCCAAGGTCTGTCCAGACATCATCAAGCTCGATATAGTCCATTCGTCCACGGAAGAAGATATGGATATTAATCACATCGACGATTTCGTTGCGCATTGCGGGACCGCGCTCTCAAAACTTACCGAAGTAAAGTGTCTAGCAGGGAAGTGGATGCGCCAGCCATCGGGTTATTGGGTTAGATACTGAATCAGTACACTACGTTGAACGTAGATGTAATATGTTACTAAACACGCTATGTGCAAAGTTATACACGATCCGTACATAGTCAGAAATCCTGTTGTATGTTCAATCAGATACCGCATTAATATGCCTCAAAACAACATCTTACCTCTATGAGTGGACGTGAAACTACACAGTCTTTTCCCCAAGGACGCTGATTCGCCGCGTATACCCGATTAGTGGCAGGTATGATCTCGACTTGATCAATACTCGCTTTCCAGCTAACTGTTGCCCTGAAGCCAGGGTACTTGTTGAAGGGGTCATTACGCACTGGGAGATATCTGTGGATGGCCAAGAAAATAGACGGCTTGCTCCCAGCTTCGAATATCTTTCGAATAACGCCAGGCACCAACGCATTGTCGTTAAGTGGCTGGAAGTAAACAATGCTGTTGCGATAAGTTGCTTTCGATGAGGCAAACTTTCAACCCTTGATTTCAAAGCGAGTGTATTCGCGCACTGTCTTTGAATGGCCTGGCATGAGCGTAACCAATACCTTATGTATGTCATCCTCAAGATTGATTTCCTTCGGCTTGCTCGACTGACTCTCATTATCTTCTCCCAGAGTATCCATGTCATGGCTCAGCGTTCCCGTTTGCGTATTTGGGAAGCATTCGGCCAGTATGGGCGCACATTCCCAGAGTACCTCAGGACATCCCGGTCGCTGGAGGAAGACCCTCAGTTCACTGGCGGCACAAAATGTGTTCATCATCGTTCTCTCCAATTGGCCTAATCTCATCGTTAGGTACGTCTCGACGAACTGTATGACTCTTACCAATTTTAAAATTGATCTTTATTTTTTGAAGGATTCCAATAAGTCTCTCGAATGGGAACATCCACCAGCCGTGCATTGGTCCAAAACGCAAGAGGAACTCGGGGATATGCAATGCATTGTGGTGCACTGGGTGTAGATCCATGGTCGGACAAAGCTCTCTCAATGTCTTCAGGTAAGCCATCATGTGCTGGCGGTACTGATTTGCGTGCAATTCTGACGTCCGATGTGAAACAGCCCAGCGTATTGCTACAGACAAAAGCATAGTGCTCTCCACGATTTTCTGACGCCGGATTTGAAGTGCGTCCGAGTTATTCCCATGGTTTGTATCTTCCCACATCTTCACCAGCGATACAGGCAAGTTGAATTCGATGTATGTCCTCCACTGGTCAGCTTTGAGTTTTCCGTGAGCAGGGGAGCCAAAATTCTTCGGAGGGCTGGTTTGCCATGTGGGTCGTATCGTTTCGAGTATATCTTGTTGAATCTTCTTTAATTCCTCTGTGCCGAGCATAGGTTGCCCATCATAGCTAAAAGCTTCTTGTCCAAGGTCCACTTCGATACCAGCCAGGTCTCCTTCAAGAGCCCCAGCACCGGTATTGGAGGGTCTTTTAGTTCCATGATTGTCTGACGCACTATTGCAGGCCGACTATCTTTATATTAGCTGAGAAGTAGGCATTCAATGAACAGGACTCACCAACAAAGCGACGGCAAAAGGTCGCTTTTTGACGCGCCTGTGCCCTTGCTGATGAACAGCATGTTGTACGTCATAGACGGTGCAGAGCTCACGTAGAGCTGGTATCGGTAAGGTTTCCAGTTGTTTCAGAGTGGCCCCTTGGGCTAATAACCGATGCCCTCTCTTCAGGTCCTTTTCTCAGGGAATTTGATCATCGAACGCCATTTCTACTTCGTTGTCTTGTTCATCCCATTTCGTGCCAATGACCGCTCGGAAATGATGTCTGACGATTCCCAAAAACAGATTATGCATTCCGTCAACTACAACCCAGTTCACAGGATCCCAGTAGGTGAGCCGCAAAAGCTCTGACCAACGCACACCATTCTTCTTGTACAGGGCCTTCCTTTGAGATTTAGAGGTTGCATCCAGCCACTCTTTCGCAAACCGACGGTGCTCCTGGCAAGTGACTGGTACCCACTTTGCAAGATCAAGACAATTGATATCTGACTTTTGTAGATGACACAACGAACAAAATCTGTTCGCTGAATGGCCGGCACTCCCCGTGACCTTTCGTGAGCCAGGTAGATCATTGACAGTTGGTACGATCGCCTCTCGTGAACGTCGACCTTCTGGATGCTCGTGGGTCCTGCTGAACCATGTGCCACGATGGTAGCTGCGGTCAAGAACGTCAACAAGGGGCGCTAAGAATGGATTAAGACCATCGAGACTTGGCTGCCGTGGGCCTGGCACTGCACCTGCAAAATAAATGTTTTCAGGTCGACTTCGAATGCTCCCAGGTAGGCTAAGGCATTCCATTGCCATAGACCCCAATACTTTCCATTCCTCCACTGATTCCTACCGGATTCCGCGGATTCCGGCCGGAATTGACAGGAATCTGACTGGAATAGACAGAAATTTCAGTACAAATCTATACTTCTCGATTCCCCCTACAATTCCACTTTAGCTAGATGTCATATGACTTAATCTGCACTTATCAAGACCTCCTGAATTACTTGTGTAATGCAGTCAGTCAATCTATTATTCTATTCTATGCTGATAACTTAAACTTAGAAATTGCTTATGACTATTCAAATTTGAACATAAATAATTCAGGTGTATTCACTAGTACTACATGAGATTATTCTACTACAAAATTATCTTACTACATAGAGTG
>NW_001889875.1:2041286-2048421 GCF_000143565.1 Laccaria bicolor S238N-H82
CGGCCATTGACGTGGGCGTTGTCTGCTGACGTCGTCGTCGTCCGCTTATGTGGTCGTTTTCCGCTGACGTGGGAAACGCCGACGCTTGATTTGGGCATCAGAAATTCCGTTCTGTCTCATTCCGTGGCTATTCCTTCCGGGTGATCACCGGAATCATTCCGGCGGAATTTGAATTCCATTCAAAATTCCGCGGAATTGTTTGATCAATTTGGCAGGGCCCTCTGCCAAATTTGATTCCTCTGGAATTCCAGGAATTCCCCGGATTCCGCCGGATTCCGGCAGGAATCAGTGGAGGACAATAAAGACCTCATAGACCCCACGGAAGCTGATTTTCCTGCAGCCTTATTGTGAAAGGGGTTGAAGGCGTCGTAGCTGAAACTCCAAACGGTGCATATTTCATCCTCGCAGTCCACAAAAATTTTACCGTCGACTCCTTTGAAATTGAAATTGCAAATGGCAGATGCTTGGCTTATATCCCGGATCTCCGCCTCCTTTGCCATGCATTTACGTGTTCGACAAATCAACTCTTCAACTCCCGGACGGCTGTAGAGTTTCCCAGCGAAGTCCGTGAAACTCTGCATGACGTATGGTCGAATGGGCGCCCGCATGCTGACACCCCGCTCAATACACAGCTCAGTCAATCGAGCATTACAAGCGCGGCTCGTTGGGAAATGTTTAAATGCGCACTGCGCCGCATATGTCTGTTTGCCGTTCACCTCAGTCGGAGCGTACAGGGAGGAGCATGTCAGGCAGGTGGCAAAGGTAGTCGTGACTGGGTCTAGGTCAAATTTTTCGCGTGCGGTTCGAATATCTTGAGGAATGTCGTTCCAGATGGAATCGTTGAGGGTGAGCTTGAGAAGCTGCTTCATCATTCTCAAAATGAAATTGCATGGTGATCGCGTGACATTAGCGACGACATTCAACACGACCGCAGTAAACATGACGACGAGTGCGACAGGCTTGAGGTATTGGAGTGGATGATCGAAATGACAATCTAGCAAATATTAGTAAGTCAATCAGTAAAAAACATTTCACCTACTCACCAGTGTTATAATAGTTATCAGCTTTCTCCTTTTCCACTTCGATTTCTTCCCACTTCGACAAGTGCTGTTTAATTTCTTCGGAAATGTTCTTGGTGCGCTCTATCATAGCATTCATAAAATATCTGTTGACATCATCTCCTCTCGCTGGAGCACATTGCAAGCATGCTCCCAGGTCAGAGAACCAGGCACACTCCATCTGCAAAAACTTGGCGGCATCTCGCCTCGTCGAGAAACGGGCCTCCATGGATTGACGAAGTGCACCGTTGGGATCCCATTCGGCCAAGACGGTCTTGGTCTCCTTGAAATGATTGTCGATTTGTCGGTCAAAATCGTATAAAACTCTAAACGCTCCCTCTTCTCGATCAATACCACTGGACGGAGAAGATGATGTGTTGGCTTTGGGAACGACCGCCGGAGAAGGTGACGTGTTGGCTTTGGGAACGACTGAAGGTGAGTTGGTGCTTGACGCATGCAAGGATTGTTGAGGATCCTTATTTGGAGTTGACAGGGTGTCCAGCAGTGTCATCTTCACAATATCCCGCTCAACTTCCTTCAAGGCGGCTTCCTGGGCTATCTCGTCAGAACGTGCTTTGTGAATACGAAGCTCAGCATTTGACACAAATTGGCCATTACATCTGAAGGCGGTGCAGAAGCACATTCGCAGTCTATCCTTCCCCAATCTCGTCATATGGCTTTGATAAGAGAGGGTTCACGAGGTTGAGGAGAAGAATGGTTGAATTATTTCAATGCGCATTCGTGTACTTTTGTAATTCTCAGAAACGAATTTGATTGGTGTTTCTTATTTCCTTTTAAGTTATAAGGGCCAATTTGTTGTACGCGACCTTGCACGCACGCGACCTTGTAAAACTCATAGTGACTTTGTCTTGTTCTCCATGCCAACGTAGCTCAGATATGTATTGTATTGCCAACGTAGCTCGGATACATATTTCATACAGCAAATCCGACGCTTTCTGGGCGCAATGGAACGTACCAAGTCATTTAGCCCACTCACACTCCGGACGATCTTCGCTGATGAACCGTTGCGTCCAGTGCACCAGCAGAGCATGCGGCGGACTTGGCCATTTGAGTCCAAAGCCATCCCACTGATTTCACAAGCCAATTCCAAGGTGTTAATCCCAAAACCTTCTGGTGAACTCGGGCGTCCAGGCCGAAACAGTTACAGTCTATCAACAGCGTTAGGTTGGGAAATGTTAGTGTACAAGAAAGTGCAGGTATGTCATTTTCAACGTCGAGACAATTCCAGTTAACGACTTCTATTTTCGAAGACCCGCGCCAGGGAGGAAGTGAACTCTATCCTCAGGAAAGGTGCCCCATTCAATGCCCAGGATTGTGCAAAAGTAAAATCTGTTTGTGACAAGGTAAGTTCTCAATATTTGCGTTCAGGGTAGCTAGCTAAGGGGGGTCAGCTCCGAGAAGAGTTTCCGATACTCAATCTCTATGAAGGGGATTGGGCCGCCTTAGATTTTGTTCGCAGTTGTTTAAGAAATGCCCCGCGCTACCGAGAACATCAATTGTAATAAAACCCCATTTGTCTTTAGTTAAAAATTGTACAAATGTGAATAGGCAACAGTATGAAATGTGCATAAGTAAAGATGTGCATAAGTAAAGATGTGCATAAGTAAAGATGTGCATAAGGAAAGATGTGCATAAGTAAAGATGTGCAAAACTGTATAAATGTGAATAAGCAACGGTATGAAATGTGCATAAGTAAAGATGTGCATAAGTAAGAGAACGGACATCAGACGAGTATGTGCTCCTTATGGATCGTTAGTAACTCAACAGCCAATAGACAAGTGTGACTTACATATGAAGGGAGTTCTCTTGGTGATTTACGATCCACCTGAGCCCGCTGTGCCGGCGAGAGTCCCCTCAACCACAAGTCGCAGTAGTAATTCGAGGGGAGGCCAGGTACACAGAATCGTCTCTGCGCCGGCGTGTATTGTTGGGTTCTGAACAATGCGCTTGGCTCGAATATACGTGTGTGAGGGGAATTTCCAACCCTGTTCAGTCTACCTTTGCCGTACTTCTCAACCGCATTCCACAGTTCGGAGATGGCAGGGCTGAGCCAGGTCTTCGGAACGTGATGGACGATTTTGGCCTGGAGGCCTGTTTGTTCAGAGTCGGTTTCGTCGGAGCTCATCCCATCTTGGCCTAGCTCTGCATGGACCTTCTTGAGTTTCTTCCAAAACTTTGTCGAGTTTGTGTCCTTCTGAGCCTCACTCTCATCATAGCGACTCTTGATAATCGCACCCCGTCGTTCGAAAGTCTTGATTCGCAGTTAGTGAAAAGTGAAATTGTTTAGTTGATATAATAACCTACCCCGATACGACAGCTCAAGCGACGTCCCATCTTTTGTTGGAATGCCTTCTGTGCTTGAAGGCGCGATTTCTTTTGAGCATCATTCTCCTTTGCATTGGCCGGTGGGGGCTGGAAATCCTTATAGCTTTTATGAACACGGCTGAGTGTTGAAACGAGCTTCACTTTGATGTACTTCAGCAAGGTGAAATCTTTGTCCGCCTCAAATAACGCAGAGTTAGATGACTCATTAAGGATACCGCGAAACTCCATTGCCAGCATATACGCCAATTCATCGTTCCAAGCTGACTTGAAGGTGCTGAACCAGTCGAATCGGGGAGTCTCCACCGAGGGACCTCCCTGGTTATCTTCAAGGAAAAGATTGATTTCAAAGGAGGATGGAGGTGCTGGGAGGTCTTCAGGTGAAGCCCGCAATCCTTTACAGGTGAGGTAATCCCTCAACAAAAACTGAGAGAGGACATAAGCGAAAAGGCAGACGGAAATATAGATCGCTTTACATTGAACGTGTTTTCGGCGACGCTTTGCTTGCCAGGTTTCTTTCTTCCTGCCAATCTGGGCTGGGGAACTTCATCGTCGTCATCTTCGTCGTCACCATCGCTATTGTGCATATTGATGTCGATATGTTCCTCTACATCTTCAGGATCATGCTTCGCCCGGGGCGACGATGCTTTGTCGAGGGCGAAGAGGACTCCTTGCTCAACCGTTTTCATAATAAAAAGCCTTAACTCCGGTGAAAGCTAAGAAGTTCCTTGAGAATGCAGGACTTGAAATTAATGGAGGAATATTCACCGTGTTAAGGTTTTATGGCGTAGCATAAGGTGCTTCTGCTGATTGGTTCTGCCGGGCCGGGGTAGACATTAGGCTTGAATGGTCCATATTGGTCGGGAAGGGAGTTTGAGCTCGATGAGTGACTGGGGAAGTCATCCGCACAGAAGAGAAAGGCGGAGACGCCATGGGTATCCGGTTCTGCAAAGGAGATGAAGGTGGGGGAGACATAGAGACTACAGGTACAGCGGTGGAAGATGGAGAAGACATAGGCATCCGAGAAGGAGAGGAAGTGGGGGGAGGCATGGAAGCCAGTGGTGTCTGGTACTGCAAGGAGGAAGAAAGCGGAGAAGGCATAGAGGCCATGGGTATTTGATTCCGCAAAGCGGAAGGTAGAGTATCGGCAGGTTTCTAGAAGTGACAGTGTCAGCCAGAGTATATTCAGTTGGTTGTTTGAGTGTGCTTACGTCATAAGAAATGTCATATTGACTGGGAATGGACATCGAGCCAGTGTGATCCATATTAAAATCTATGTCTGTGAAAGCTTGGAAAATGTCCCCAGCTGACGTTGGTGGGGCAAATTGGGAAAGTGGAAGATGGTCGTGATGACTACGAGCCTGAGTTGGGGATGGAGATTGAGGAGTAAGAGCGCTATCCATCTGAGTTGCAAGATGAGTACGAGAGGGGTCGTAAATGACCACTTCAGATGAAGCTGGGGTTGGCATGAGGTCAGTCGTATTGGTTGGAGTTGGGAGGGAAACATTGGACGTATCCACTGAAGCGGAATGGGGAGGCGTGGTCTGTGGATTGTGGGTAAGGTCAGCCACACCAATTGAGGTTGAGGGAGGGGCATGAGGCGCGACGATTCCGCCCATCGAACTTGAAGCTGGAACTTGGGGCCTATGAGCTCTGTGCAGATATGACGGAGGCACCTTGAACATTGTGAGCTCGCGCGGTAATTCAACAACGATAAGCATCACCTTTAACCGTCTGCGGACAGCGAAGTTGCTAGCAGGCACAGAAGACGGCCCAAGGGGTTTCCGGATTATGGCTACGGAGGGGCCAACAGCATCGTTTGGGACAACCGAGCCATCAACCGATTGCATAACGTTCTCCTCGGAATTTTGTTGGACAGGATTATAGATGTTATTGGTAGCCACCTCAGCTGGAGACAACGGTGGGGCGAACCGCGAGAGTGTAGGAAGGGTAGACGGGTTGACAGTGGCGGGCCAGCTGTGCTGTTGAAGGGGAGGCGTGTGATGAGGTCGCTTATTTGGGCGGGAAGGTAAGGCGGGATTCATTGTGGATTTGTTGGAAGAGTTTGTTGCTGAATGTCGGTCGTATGTTGTTAAAATTGATTCTGACTTCGAGATCTTAAAGCCTAGGAGGTTGTTAAGGCAAAGACAAAGACAATAACGCGTAGTCCTGGGGTAGCTAGAAGACAATCAGCTCAGCGTTTCTTAGTTCCTGACTGACTCACTTCTTCAATCCATAATTGCCATGTCAACGACTTTGTTCTCCAGGCTGGCAATACTTATCACTCCCCCACCTATTCCTACTGGACTCCGGGACTCCAGTAGGATTCCTACTGGATTCCTACCGGATTTTGACAAAATTTCCAAAAAGGCATTTTCACATATTTCTCCATTCCCCCTCCTACTGGACTCCTACTGGACTCCAACTGAACTTAAACAAATTAGATGAAATGCTCCACACATTGAAGTCCTACTGGATTCCCACTGGAATATCAACTTCAATGTATTACCAAGTCAGAACTTCAAATTTCTATTCAAAATTCACATTTAAACAAATGTTGTATTGTGAAATGACAACTAAATACAGAAAGATATTTTACTAATGTAATGAGGGAGGGGGAGGGAGTGATGGAGTGATGGAGGGAGTGGTGGAGGGAGAGAGCTATGGAAGGAGGGGAAGTGAGTGAAGTGAAATGATGGAGGGGGGAGGGGGTGAGAGAGGTGGAGAGAGGAAGAGAGGGAGGGAGGGAGGAAGAGAGGGAGGAAGAGAGGAAGGGAGGGAGGAAGAGAGGGAGGGAGGGAGGAAGAGAGGGAGGGAGGGAGGAAGAGAGGGAGGAAGAGAGGGAGGGAGAGAAGGATGGTGGGAGAGAGAGAGGGAGGGAGGGAGGGAGGAAGAGAGGGAGGGAGGAAGAGAGGGAGGGAGAGAAGGATGGTGGGAGAGAGAGATGGAGGGAGAGAGGGAGGGAGAGAGGGGAACAGAGAGAAGGAGACAGGGAGGAGAGATACACTGAGTCGTCGTTTCGTGGGCGCCGTGTCAATTGCACACATAGGTGGGGTGTTTTTCGAGGGCGGCGGATGTCGTTTGTGGGCGGTGGGC
The DNA here is from genome assembly GCF_000143565.1 of Laccaria bicolor S238N-H82. Taxonomy (NCBI): domain Eukaryota; kingdom Fungi; phylum Basidiomycota; class Agaricomycetes; order Agaricales; family Hydnangiaceae; genus Laccaria; species Laccaria bicolor. The sequence continues at coordinate 2,047,784 of NW_001889875.1, forward strand.
GTTTTTCGTGGGCGGCGGTCGTCGTTTGGGTTTGCTGGGTGTTTTTCGTGGGTGGCGGACGTCGTTTGTGGGCGCTAGGCATTTTTCGTGGGCGGCGGATGTCGTTTGGGTGTGCTGCGTGCTTTTCGTGGGCGGCGGTTGTCGTTTGCATGGGCGGCGGCTGTCGTTCATGGGCGCTGGGCGTTTTTCGTGGGCGGCGGTTGTCGTTTTCGTGGGTGGCGGGCGTCGTTTGTGGCGGTGGGTGTTACGGTCGTCGTTGGCGGGTGGGAGCGGGTCGTCGCTGTCCCTCGTCTTTCTTGTTTGTCGTGTCGGCGGGCGCTCGTGGTTCGTGGGTGGTTGTCGTGTCCGTGAGTGTGGTCGTCGTTGCGTGCCGTGGTCGTTTGTTGTCGTCGTTTGTTGTCGTCGTCTGTCGTGGCCGTCGTTGTTGTCGTGGTCGCGTGTTGTCGTGGTCGCGTGTTGTCGTCGTCCGTTGTGGTCGTGGTGGGCGACGTGTTCGTGGTGGGTGAGCAAGAGGGTGGTGATGGTGGTGTTGTCGAGTGTTGTTGGGTTTGGGCAAAATTCCCACTCGCGGAATTCGCCGACGTCCTTTCTAGGAAGGAGGTCAGTACGTTGGTATATAGAGCATATAATAATGACCT
>NW_001889875.1:2048471-2054593 GCF_000143565.1 Laccaria bicolor S238N-H82
CGCCGGTCGAATCAGATATCTCTCTTTTGTTTTGACAGAAAGTGTACTCAAACAGATCATTCAAGTACACGCATAGAGAATCCAATAGATGTTCAAGGAATACATGACGAGAACTAGACATGTCTGAGTGGTGGTTGGGTGATAATGTACAAGGGGACGGTATCATGTACAGAATGTAGGTAGATGGGGTGGAAGGGGGGGTACAGTTATCGTGTCTGAGCTGCAGTGGAGTGAATGAGGAGTTTGGCTATGTACACATAAGGGAAAAGGGGGAAGTCCAACAAAAGTTCAATCAATCAGAGCGCAAAAATGAATCGTAGTACAACGACGATTTGTAAATGAGAAAGATATAAATGTTGATAGCAAAGAGGGCGAGAATAACCATGATGGCGAAAATGAGCTTCACGACTGCAAAGACAAGCCCAGCGAACTCATGGACTTTCTGAGCGTGAAAAACGGAGTGGATAGCATAGATAAGGCCGGGTGCACGTGTAGCCCATCGATTCAAATCAATGGCTCCAAGTTCAATTGAGGGCTTGATAAGAATATGGTCCCCATTAGCATAACGAAAAGCCTTCAGAAACAGTCTGTCAGTGATCCCGTAAAATGAACATCCAACATACAATTTCTGGACGGAACACATATTTTGGGAAACCATCTACAAAAGCGGGCTCATCTTCGGGTTGAGGTACAGCGATGAGATGACCTTTCCCATCAATCCGCCAGAAATGAGCGCGTTCAGCGGTCACACCTACCCCAACAACGCACAAGAGGTTTGAGTTGAACCCTAGATGTTTGACAGAGCCATCCTCGAGATGCACCGAAGCAGAATAGGTAAATGAATCCTAGGATGCATGGTCAATTTGACGTCATAGACGATTACGAATCACCTACCTTGTTTCCTGTACGGCAATACAGGTGAATAACACCATCCCGACAACCGAAGGCGAATGCACCATTTACATCGGCGCCAATAGGAATCCAGGCAAGGGCTGTAACCAGTCCATTGGATGGGTTGATGGCCTGATGCAGACCGCGCTTCAAGTTCCAAACAATGACTTTGTCACCCGCTGACGGTAGCGTTAGATATGGTAAAGGAATGAAGATAGCCACATACCTGCGCTCAACAAGAAAGAGCCATCGTTGCTGAGATTGAGGAATCTGACTTTCGACGTATGTCGAACGAGTTTCTCCTTGGAGCGTACAATGGGATTGCAATCTGTTGTGGGATTCATTATTGGTGGGTGTCGATTGTTAGAATAGGTTTGAGAATCACCGATTTTTGAGCAGCTTGGAAACAACCGGCCCCATGGCTCCATACCAAGCGGGACATCCGAACGGCGAGCTTGTAGTGACTGTAAAAACAATGGGATTGTTGCCGCGACATGCATACAACCAGGGTACAGGCTACATCAGACAATTAACATCTTTGTTTTTTGACAGTTTCGGTTACTTACCCATTGAAAGGGAACTTATATCTTATGCCAAAATTGGTTCATCTTTTGTCTCTTATTTGTTTCGTTCTTTATTCATCCTCGACGCTCCCCCACCCGCACTACACTACCTAGATCTACATTTTGGATGAGAGGTGAGTGGGAAAAGGGAAAAGAAAACTTTCAAATGCAAACTGAGTATATGTATTCAGCTCTTTCGGGCAGGCTGTCGTCACAACCACATGCGGAAGAAAAGGAGTTAGCCGAGTGGGCTCAGCCCGCCCTAAAGTACTGACGTCCAAATACGGGACATCCACTCATCCGTCCCTCTTTCCACTCCACTACCACTCATCCCTAGTACCAAACACCTCATAAATACAATGTGTTATGTAGACTATATAGAGCATTACATATGAATGGAGCAACAAAAAAAAGACATTCCGGCATGACAGCACAGCATCCTTGTTGCGCCTTGACTGCCTTTCTTGTTGAATGGAGAAACAAAAAGAAAGACGGAGTGTTGGCATGACAGAACTGTAGACTGTCCGTTGCCAGTGCCTGCCTTTTTTGTTTTTCGGGTAGCAATGAAAGGCAGGCCTCTTTTCTTCATAGTTCAACATAATTACCTTTTCGTCATTTTTTTTTACAGACAAACCTCGTAACCTCGTAAGCCGACAATGAATGCCATTCTTCCCTTGGTGAGTGCAACATTTGAAGCAGGATTTTGCTGATCGAAGAATTCTCCTTAGTATGATTGTAAACTCACTCTGTTTCGCCATACCAAACCGATCAATGTTGTGAAAGTCAGTCCTGATGGCCGAAAGCTTTTGAGCGGCGGTAAGTGGAGACGGTTCCTTCAAAAACTTCTATTCATTTTTCTGCACATTCAGCGGATGATGGTATGCTCATCATTTGGAATTTGGAGGACGGTTCTGAGGAACAAACCATCTCCGTCGCGTTCAACAGGCCTGTCACGTCGGCGGTGTGGATTTCGAACCCTCAAGGAACACCCAATCAGGCGTTCGCATTTGGCACAGCAGATGGGAATCTCTTTGTATATGCATATCACACGGTTCGTTGAACAATTCATCCAGTCGGCTTCTTGCTAACAATTGGACAGAATTACTATGATTTCGCTTTCTCAGCAGTCGCTCACAACGGAGTGATCAAAGATATAGCATTTGATGCACATCACAAACGCCTCGCTACCACCGGAAACGGATGCATGAAACTTTGGGAGATAGACGAAAAATGTAAAGTCCCTTTTCAGCCCCTATGATATCGCCGACTTACCTGGGTCCAGTTGTAGCTCGGAACTCCGTCACCACCCCCCCCGAAATCATCCATCTCTCGCTGTGTTTCTTTTCTCGACGAGGGGCGTGATATCCTTGTCGGTTATTTGGACTCTCATGAAGTGTACGCGCCCTGAAGCTATCTTTCTGCGACGTTGACATGTTTACTGGAATATAGCGTTCGTTATCAGGTTTCCCCGTGGATGATGAAGTGGAGCTACCAGCTCCCGACTCGCATGTATGTCTTGCTTATTACCATCTTGCTTTGTCTTGCTTATTACCCTGCTTCAGTGGTCATTGTATCATTGGCGATGACGGCCACTCTCTCATTGTGTCGAACTTGAGAGATGGCATTGACCTCTATTCCTTGCCACCGAGTCAGCCTCTACGCACTTTCAAACACAATATTATTCGCAATGTTCCATTATTGTTCTCCTCAGCCCTCAATGGAAGGATGACTATTGTTGGCAGCGATGACGGTTGTGCGAGGATGTATGATCCTCACATGGGGATGATGACTGGTGTACTTCAGCACGGAAATGGTGAGTCCTTCACTCAAAAAATTTGATTTGACTCATCCTACATCCTAGCTGGGACATTGGTACAGGCTGTCGATGTGTGTTATTCCTTAGCAGTTAGCCCTGGAGCTGAACACTGACTCCTGAAGGCCCACTCACACCGAAATTTCTGCATCCTAGTAACGGGGACATCCGACAGTGATGATATAAAGATCAAGGTTTGGATCCCCCGAGGCGTACGTCGCATTCGGTATACTGCCCATCTTCTGCTGATCTTCCACTTTCAAAGGCCAACACACAACCTCCCGCATTCGAGTACTTGGGACTTCTGAAATACTTCTTTGTCGCCATCGTCACTTTGTACCTGCACTATCAATTCATTAACCTTCGAAGGATTTAATATTAGATTGTAGTTCCTACGAAATATATTGTTTTCTGCTCGGACCGTAGATTAGCTATTTACATCTACAATTTTCGGTAAGTTCATGCCAGCCTGTCAGTCACCTGCAAAAACCCATTATCCAATAGAGCGTCCAAATCGTCGGCATGAAGAATGCCAGGGGTATACTCAAAGAATGGATGATGACGACGCGGATCTAAAACCTGTGGCAAGTATGGTTGTCACAGCCAAAACCTTTGTAGAGGTAACTTTACATACGTAGAGCTGACTGTCGACCGCTAATTCTGTTTTCAACTTGCAGAGGTTGATATTGCCCGCCAAGTCACGACGAAAGAGAATTTCTTGTAGATAGTGCCATGCTTTGGCATCTTTGTAGAGGCGGATGCGTAGTGAAGGGGTTAAGGCCGAAGGTAGGGTTTCAGTTTCATCGAGTTCCATTAGCGAGCTGATATACTTGAGAGTTTCAAAACACTTCTGGTTTGGTTGCTCTCACCTTGCCGCCAAATCCCCTTCTTCAACTAAAGTGCCTGCAGGTTGCGAATGGGGCTCAGGTTCCATCACCTCGTTCACCTCAAAGGATTGAGGGCCTGCTTCCTTTCCCGCGAAAGGCCCATCGGTTGACATTTCAATTTCTACATCCTGCGTCATGCGCTGCCAATGCTTGGTCCCGCTGATCAATGACCAATTCAGTTATAGGGCAGTGGTTTACTTACGAAGAAATGCAAAGCCTGAATATAGTCGGCCTTCATCGGTACATTGGATCGGAGCCCAGTGTTCACTACGAAGATTCCCTTCTTCTCACAAAGTTCCTGTAGGACTGCTTTTGGAAACGGGTTATACACAGTACGAGCAACAGTGTCTCGCTGATAAACCTTTTCAGCATTTGCGATCGTTAACGGTGACATGTTAAACGTTGAGCGACTTTGCGTTCGGGAAACGTCTTTTCAGAACAAGGATTATTGCTTTGTACTCGTTTTGACAAAAAAACGACAATGCAGGGTTGCCTAAGTGACAGCAACATTGTATAAAGGCCAGTTGAATTTGAGGTATGTTCCCTTGTACTTTCTAATGCCCTGTATCTGCAGTCGTACTCCAGTTAGGGGTCATCGCGTCCAGCGACACTTCTCGCCGCTCACAACCCGAGCCACATTCAGTCCAGAACGGCTCCTTAGCCCACCGCCAGGCACTCTGAAGAAAACATTTCCTCTCATTGAGTCCGTATCCGAAGCCAATGCCAAGGAAAGCAGTGAGGAGATTTGCTCACAACTCGGTATCAGCGAGGCGGAACACTCCAACATTCAGGTTTGTCCTTGTCTATTGTTGCGTCGTGGCCTTTTTGATATTCCTGATAGGACTTCTTGCGTGATCTCATCACCAACCACCTCAAGTTAAAAGTGAGCTATTCAAAACAGATGGGTTCTGCTGTCAGAACAGTCTTCTCAAAGGTTTGTCGTAAATGGCTTGCAATTTTGCTGCCATCGCTTATGTGCATCAGGCCAAGGAACAGTATCCCTGCTTTGAAAGTCAGGACGAGACACTTGAGAGCATGCTGAAGCAGCAGCTGAAGAAGGCCAGTAAGGTACGCAATATGAGATTTCTCTTGGACTTTCATCACTGAGTGTCGATGAAAGGCCTGAGCACCCCGCTCATTGGAACCACTCATGGGGCACTCAGAATTAGTCTACTTCTTATTTTCACTGTGTTGAATGATATTGAGCGGCTACATATCTTGAAAGTTATTCTTCATATGGTTTGGAATATATCTGCTTCACAAATTGTGTCAAATGCTTTAACTATGCCGGCGCTACAAACTCAGTTTCTTATCCTTCCTATGTTGACAACTCACGTGTTGAAAATGTCACAATACTTTAGTTTAGGACATTTTTACAATACTAGACAGCATTTGTCAGACGTTCATAGCAACGCATCTTATTTAGGAGATGTTTGTTCTACAAATGTAAGATTTGTGTGCAACAATATGATGGCTGTGCAATTCCGTCATCAAACGTAGAATTTGAGAGCAAATATGTCCGGGGAACACCGGTTTTGGTCTATCCTCAAGTTTTTAGTCCCTATGTTTACACATATGTGGCCCTTCATATCCGTCGCTGTCTGAAGTGTCTCTTCCCACCACCACCCACACCCGTGCCGCCTCGTCACCACCACCACCACCAGTCGCCGCCACCACTCACAACCGCCCATAGCCGCCACCGTACGCCATCCACAACGCCCACTGACCAACGCCACGTCACCACGATCACCCGTGGCCACCACCAGCATCAAGAACGACGCGAGAACACCACGTCACGAACAAACGAGCCCCCAGCGAGGCCGAGGCGATGAAAACGGACGACGAGGGATGTCCGAGAGGGTGCCACGTCACTGATAGCGACGTGGCAACCAAACGACGAACGACGACGTCGTCGTTCGTCGTCATACAAAAGTGAGTGCGCCCCCCCTCTTCCATACCAACCCACCC
>NW_001889875.1:2054643-2067540 GCF_000143565.1 Laccaria bicolor S238N-H82
CCCTTCCCTCCCCCCTTCCCTATACCCTTTCCCTCTCCCTATCTTTCATTTCTATGTACCCCATTCCCTCTCCCTTCAGCCCATTTCCATGTACCCCATTCCTTTCCCCTCCCCCTCCCCCTGTCCCTCCTATCCCTTCCCCCCCTGTCCCTGTCCCTGTCCCTGTCCCTGTCCCTGTCCCTGTCCCTTCCCCCTTCCTTTTCCCTGTCCTTTCCCTGTCCACCCCCATTTCCTTCTACCCCCTTCCCTAGTAAAATACTTTTTGTATATAATTATGTCTATAGTTATCAATATAATATTTTATGTTCAAATATCAGCTTTGTATGAACTTTTAAGGTGGCATAAGGTAGAAAGTGGTTACTCCAGTAGAAATCCAGTAGGAATCCCATCTCTGAAACATTGCATTCACTTTGTTTAAGTTCAATTGGAGTCCAGTAGGAGTCCAGTAGGAGTCCAGTAGGAGTTCAGTAGGAGTCCAGTAGGAGGGGGAATTAAGACATATGTGAAAATGCTTTTCTGGAAAGAATGTTAAAATCCAGTAGGAATCCAGTAGGAATCCAGGAGTCCAGTAGGAGTCCGGTAGGAATAGGTGGAGGAGTGATAAGTATTGTCCATGTGGATAAAATAACCCTAGATTGGGTTTTATGTGTACTTCATGTTGGAGAAATGTTTTCCATATGGTTTAGCCATCAATACATCATTCTATGTGGCTATTTTTAGTTTCCTCAGCTTCTTTGACCAAAATGATTCCTCAGAAACCATTTCCATCATCTGAAACCATGCAAATATGTCATCCACCTTACTTTACCATCAATATATGTTTTCTATATGATCTAGCCATCAATTCATCATTTTATGGTGCCTATTTTTGCTTCCCATAGCTTCTCTTCATGAAATGGTTCTCTGGGAACCACTTCCATCATCGGAACACATGCAAATATGTTCTCTGCTTCAATTCACCATCAATACACATTTTGCAATGTTTTGCTGTGTCTATTTTTGCCCTTCATCGCATCATCACATCAATTCTTCCCCCCCATGCATCAAAAGACGCATACAGCTGTCAGAATCCCCATATGTCTTCCTCATATTTCCTTCCGTATTTTTGGTCTTCTGTGTTTGTATGTCACTATTTTAATTTTTAATATTATCCCCTCTCACACCCTATTTCATCTTCCTGGAGTTTTTTCATGACCCTGCTGTTGTCTCCCATTTCAGGCGTACACTCTGATGAGTAGCTCACAATCTGGTTCAGCACTCTAACCATCCTCAATTTACACAAGCGACAGCAACAAGTCCAATCTTCCAACTGTCCTCAATTTACACGAGCGACAAGTACGTATCAGCATCATGTGTACGCCCAACAACGCCAAGTGTTCAAGTCCATTCAAACAAAGAACAAGAAACAATAAATATATAAGTACAACAAGAAGTACAACAAGAATCAGACAAAATTAAATATGCGAGACACAAAGTAAGTATACAAGAGTCCAAGATAACGCAAGTGTGAGATTGTATGTGATAGATCAACCAATACATCAGTACGCGAGCCCAAAAGTTACTTGACAGTCCAAGATGTAAGTATATTAGAGTATAAGTATGATGCAGTCCGATTACACAAAGTGCGCAAAGGGTTTGAATTTGCAAGAGTTGTGGCCAAGATGATGTTCAAGAGGTGCCAAAATGGGGGGAGGGAGAGACGGCTAGTGTTTGTCTAGCATTGCGAAGTTAGAGCTGGTGGCGAGCTACAAGAGGGGGAGGGTGAGGCGGCTAGCGTTCACTTAGTGTCGATGTGACCTTGATGGCTTCGAAGTTGGAGCCGGCGGCGAGCTACAGGAAATAAAATATGAGCAAGTGTCAATAACCTCTAAGGAGAACTTACTTGACATCCAATAGCCTGTCAAGCACCCATTGGACATCTTCAACGGCAGCCAACCAGCTGGAATCTTCAGTTGGTGGCTTTGACAATGCTGTACCCCACCACAAGAGAGTTGCCATGATGGAGAAAAATGCGTTGTGACCGTGTTTGTCGATTGCCGACCAATAGCGGCCACCTGTCAAGACTGGGTGATGAGTGTGGTCAAGCGAGCCTTCCACCTCAGACATGGCCCTCCATGGTGGTTGTAAACCCTTCCACCATTTCCACCAATTCTCTTCGAAATCTGCGAGGTTTGTAATCTTGGGCTGTGTCGTGCATCCTTGGGAAATCCAATAATGGACCTCTGGTGGTCGTTTGTCTGACCCAAATTACGCTGAGCGTGCACCTGGTGCGAAGTCGGTGAGTTTCTCAAACTTTGTCAGCTGATCAATAAGCAACGTAAAATCTGGGCCCAAATTCTGGCTGGAAAGGAGTTGGTGGGCATCTTTGAACCACGAAGGCCAAGAAGCATCTGCTTGTGCACCAGAGACAGATGTTGGGCTGTCGTTAGACAAAGGAGCTGGTGGAGGGGAAGTTGCCAATAGCAAGCCGCCAGGCACGGAAGGAGCGCGAGGCAGGATAATGAGGGGATCCACTGGGGGGGGCGGCAAGGAATGAGCAGTCGGCGGAGATGGCAATGCAGAAGTGTTCGATGGAGATGGGAAGGCAGTGCTGATGTTGATCTTGATGGTATCAACGTCAGCTTTGGCACCCTTCCAACACCTCGGATCCATGCTTGTGTTCCTGGTGCTTTTGCAGGTCATTGTCTGTGGCTCGTCTTCATCCTCATCTTCATCCTCGTCCTGATCTTCGTCCTCATCCTCATCCTCGTCCTCATCCTCATCCCCCTCGTCCTTGTCTTCATCTTCGTCATCGTCATCATCCTCCCCTGAGTGCTCTGGATCCGAATCCTCCAAAGCAGGATCAGTCGCTGATGCCTCAGTGTCGGCTGTTGTTTTGCAGCATTTAGTTGGCTTCTTCTTTGCAATACTACCTTTCTTGGCTTTGAGCCGACTCTTCTGGACCTTCTTCAAGTTCGTTTCTGCGCTTCTCTTCTGCTTGCGTCCACTGTCTGCTAACCCCGAGGAATTAGAGGGCTTGGTTGAGTTTTCAGTGGAGGGGTCTGGCCCAGGGGTCGAGGAGGATGGGCCAGCATGCATAGGAGTGGCGTCGGTTCCTGGTTGAGGCAATGCACGCGCGCACTGCTCGTCGGCAGCTAATGTAAGGTAAAAGTGTAAATTAGTGATGGACAATTTGTAAAACAGAGGATACATACTGTAACAGGTCAACAGAAAACTCAGGAACACTTCTGAGACTGTGGCAAATTTCTCTTTCTCGGCATGTGCCCACACTTTTGGGATGGGGGCTTTGTTTTTGCTGGCATGAATACTGAACCTGCATTAGTACACCAAAAATGGTATAAAATATTGAACCTACCCAACCATGTTCAGCTGCCCCTTTCTTTTTGGTTCAGGACCACCGATCAGGACTGTGATATGCATACCAACTGTAACAGGGCACGAACACCTAAGCCTACAGCTTCTCTCATTCCCTTCCTTACGATATTTCCTATCCAACGCTACCTATCCATATGCCAATTCAGGGAGTCCTGTCGTCACGCAATCACAGTAGTCACATTCGAGTACATATCACTTTGTCACACATGTAAACAAATCATCTAACTTTACCATCATCTCTGTTCTGACTTGCGCACTTGAGCATCGTCCTCATGACTCAATCACGGGTATACAAGGGGTTTCGGAAGTAAGGTCAGTAGAATTGTTGATACCGTACTGTGGAGAGCTCGTGTCTCTCCTTGCGCACTGATTGTGTTTGCACATCTTTCCCGAGGGAAATCTCCTAACACCTTTCTGCGGCATTCCGAGAAGGGAGAGTTCGTCTACGCTCGTGGCATTCCAGAGCAAGTAGCAACTCGTGTAAAGAGATTGACCTTGATTAACTCCTAGATACTCGAACAAGGGTCTCACACCATAACGCAAACCTATCCATACACTACAGCTCGCCAGGATCGCTTCGTTGATAGATACACGGACCGCGTCATCATACGCAATCCCTGAAGAGGTTCCCGCACCAACTGCCTTGCCGATGACATGGATTAACGTTCCAAACAGATTGGGCAGCTCGTTGTAAACACTGTAGGTTAAAAGATCAGATTGTGTTGAGTTTAAAATATACGACACTCATGCTTGAGCTTCTGCTGGTTCCAGCAGCCCTGAACTCTGCAATTGATCCTGTGTTGCTTTTTTGGTCATGGCGTGCTTTGTCTTGGCGGTCTCGTTCCAATGTTCCTGCATCTCTTTGTCAAGCTCCTTCCATCACGCTAATTTGAACTCATTGCAAGCGCTCGCACACACTGATTTGGGTTTACCGCTTGCAGCGAAGTCCGCCTCAAAGTCTGCCTTCATTGATGGGAAATGTTCCTTTCCCCATACCTCCCAGCCTGCGCTACGCCTAGACGACAAGGCACTTCGCCCGAGAAATTTCTCCATGAGGAGGGTCAGGTTATCCTTCTTCCCTTTGGATGGACGAGGGAGCAGCGTGGTCGTACGTTTGCAGCGGTATTCGTACCAATGGTAGAGAGACTGAAAGAAAAAACTTTTAGTGTAATACATTTTGATCAATCATTGAAGGTCACGTACAGTATGCGCCCGTTCGATTACTTGGCCCTTGAGAATCGAGTCGGCTGAACCCAAGATTTCATGGCCTTGGCTGTCGAGAGCGAAGACAGTGGCAGTTGCATTATCATTGGCAGAAAGTGGAATGGACCAATGGAAGTGGGTGAACCATTGGTTTACGATGGTGTCGAGAATAGAAGCAGACTTTTTTTTGCTAAGCAATCCCTCCTTGTAGTCAGAGATGTACCCCTCAAGAAAAGCGAGGCACTCTCCCTTGGCCCAGTTACACAGGAGCGGACAGAGCTGTGGCTGTGCAGCAACCCTGAATATTCCCAGAATAACATCAGTCCCAACAAAAAACAAAGACAAGCTCAACCGTGCACTTACACACCACCAGTGTCAATGTTATCGCTCATTTGGTTTGGCTTTTAGGTGGGGAGGTGGGGCAGGAGGGAAGCAGAAGCGTATAGGTACGTATGGATCAGTCGTCCTTAAAGCTTTTTTTTTTCACTGTGGGAATACTGTCAGAAGCCCCATCTCATCTTTAAAAACTGCCTCAATGTAAGGATTCAATATTCAGTTTTTCATCCCAACTGTCAATCCACGTCTCAACACCATCTATGTTTTTGCTACCCCTCCTGTCAACACTTGTTCTCAATGACCGACATCACTGATTGTGAAGTGCAAGCAACCACTTCATCATCCACGATGACTGGTAAGGGTCCCACTCTCGTCGTTCCTTCCAGGACAACCTCTGACACCCCATTTCAGACATTGAAAATGCACTCAATTTGTTGAAGTTGTCCCCTGCCGATACCCAGCAGGTTGTCCACGCCTTCACCATTCTCAACACGACCCCCAGCTCCAGCCCTTCTGCGCTGCCCTGTTTCTCCCTCTTGGCCACTGACAATGCTGCCAGTTCTCATTCTGCCAGTGACGAAGACTTCAAGGACTCCGAGGATGAGGACCAGGGTGATGCTCCCTCCCTTCTGCTGCTCCAATGTGCCACTTGTGCATTCTCAATGGCAGGAACTCAGGCACCCATCACAGATGCCGGTTCTGCACCATCTTCTGTCATCGCGTCCACCACCGCAGTTGCGGAAACTCGGGCGCCTACACCAGCTTCCTCTCCTGTCGTTGTTCCAATTTCCCCTGCTGCAGCGTCTGTTCCCCCTGCTGCTGCATCCATTACAGCCATGACTACCCCCATTGTTGCAAATGGCGCCACCACCACCACCACCACTACCACAGCTTCTGTTGGAGCAGCGGTTGGCCCTGCACTTCCCCTGTACAGTCAACTTCCACCCAATGTACCGTCGAATGCCGTGTTGCCCCCTCCCCACCTGGTCACTGTCAGCCACGGTTATCACGTTCCAGGACCCAATGACAATCCACCTTTCTATGTCGTTACTCGAGGCTGCAACATTGGCATTTTTAGTGGATGGTATGTATTCCCTACTATCTGTTTGATCAAGGGCTAATGCACGCGTTTAGGGAAAATGTCTTGCCCCTAGTTACTGGCGTTAGTCACGCTGTCTTTTCGTGTGTTGGAAGCATTGCTGAGGGACACAACTGGATGACGATGGCTCGTACTTCCGTGTTTGCAGTGTACCTCGCATAGATTACTGGAACACATCCACTTTTTCTTGATCTCATGTCGCTGACTGTCGTAATCTGTACTATCATCTACCGCTGAATATATTTGTTGATTTTGACCTCTTGTCTGTGACTTATGCCTGAATAAAACAAGCTCAAAATGAAAAAATGACTTGTGTTGCACTCTTTTGTTGACCGAGTTCTGATTGTCAAATCCTGCGGTTGTGCATGGTTTGAAACCCTGAATGTTGGGTTCTCACTTGACTTTTTTTATTGTCTAGATGCACGATTAAAAAATATAAGAGGGAGTTTGCGAATGCGATGTTGAAAGAGTCCATACGACGGTGTCTAAAAATAGACAGAGGTCTCTGTGCTCGAGAACATAACTAAAATTTACTATACAGCTCCCAATATCCACCTGTTTCCTTATTCCTTGGAAAGCGTTACTCTTAAGATATGAACACACCCTACAGTGAAAAGTTTTCAAGCTAAACACTAATTTTCAAAAAGTCAAAAGATTGAGCTTTGGGCCGCCTTTCAACTCGCATGCCAGAGCACCCATCAATGTCAATTGGACTATGGCCTCCATTACCCCAAGCCAAAATTCTTGATTTTGGGCTTGTTAAAATCAGATTTTCAACACCTTACTGAAACCGAAAGCCGTTTCTTTAAAGCTGTTGAATTGCTCACGCCAGAGACAAAAAGTCGTAAGAATCATATTAGCTATGAACTAGCTACTTACACAATCACATACCTCTTCTCACCTCTAGCACCAACATGGGTCGTCAACACCTCTACCACACTCGCGAGGAGAAGGCTGCTGCTTGATGCGCCAACTTGAAAAAGTATTATGAGAAGTACAACTATATTATTATCTACACCTTTTCTTGTTAACATTTCACAGGCGCAGAAACTGTAGCCTTATTTGCACTCACGAGCGTAACCGCTACAAGAAAAAGGCTCTGCCCATCAACTTGAACAAGGGTCAATCCAAGGCACCAGCCAATGAATCGCACGCCCTTGAGGGTGACCCTGATTACAGGTGTGCTTACTGTTGATACAGACCAGACCCTATATTGATGGCCATTCGGAATTTAGTGCTGATGCGCTCACCATAATCACCAGAGCTCAAGAAATCTTCAATAAAGTTACTAAAGGCAATATGTATTCCTATGTTGACTGGCTCATTACGTGTTGCATTAAAAAACCGGAAAACACCACAGGTATTAGTTACCTTACCCCACTAATACTGAGCCCCCTGACCATACAAACAGACCATAGTTGATGGTGCCTGCTGATGAGCCCATGGATCAGTTGACCCCATCAAAGGTGGACCAGCCATCAAGACTCTCTTAGGACTGGTACTGTGCATCGGCTGAGAAGTGTACCCCATGAATTGACATAGCTAAAAATGCCTTGGATCCTGGGTCAACCGATCTCTTCATGGATTGGGCTCAACATGTGTCATGGGTCAGCTGAAGAGCTCTAAATCCCATGCATTGTAGATCAGCCCACAGCCGTCTCATTTTTATTTGCCAAGTTTACCTTGGCTTTTCATTGCCGGTCATCATGCAGTTTACTGGGTTGGGTCCATCACCTACCAAGAAGCCGAGCACGGTGACATGGTCAGTCAGCTAGTACCCCATGAATTAAATATGCCTTGGATCCTGGGTCAACCTGTCTCTTCATGGAATGGGCTCATGTGTCATGGGTCTGCTGAAGAGCTTTGAATCCCATGCAGCGTGGATCAGCCCAACCTGGTCCCATCCAGTTGACACTATACAGCCGAGTTTCGTTTTCACTCAGGTTTTATTTGCCAAGTTGCTCAAACATTACCTTGGCTTTTCTTTGCCAGTCATGGTCCAGTATTCGGTCATGCAGTTTACTGGGTCCATGACTTCGCAAGAAGCCGAGCACAGTGACGTTCACAGTTACTGCCAATACATTGAGGCAGTGAGATATATTATGCACACCCCCGGTTCAAAATCCCTACCAAGTTTATACCGACCAATGTTTCTTGTAAACATACCCATGTTGGAACGTGTCTGGCTCAAACAACCACACTCGGCTGCCTGAAATAAATGCCAAGCTGTTACTATGCTGGTCTCCATTGGACAAAGTTGCTCCAAGATCCCTCCGCTTTTCTCTGCCAGTCACAGTTTACTGGGTCATGAAAGAAGCCGAGGCCTTACTGCTTTCATTATTATGTCCACCACAGGACTTCATATTAAATAAGCCCAAAAAAAAATTGAAGATTGTCCAAAAAATATACATGTATGCTACTAACTATTAAGTAGAGGGAGTTTGGACAGTTTGGACATCATTGTTTGTAACTTGCTGGCAGTCAGATTTTTGAATCCTCACCAAGTAGAAGACTTACTCTGTGCAGGGGTTTGAAGTGTGGCTTCGAGTTTCTGTAGCTGAGGTGACTTCCTATTGTTCGGTGTCGTGTCTGGGTGCTCGTTTCGTTTTGTGGGCACTCATGGGCAGTGGGGGTCGTGTGGGGCCGTGTGTGTTGTTTGTGGGTGGGCGGGCTTGTCAGTTGTCGTGTCCATTCGTCGTCTGGTTGCCATGTCACTGACCGCGACGTGGCATCTGGTTTGTTGTTGTCAAAAGATGGACTGGGGGGGTTACCCAGTCAGCTTACCGGACTGGAGTCAAGGTGGAACGTCCATTGACGTTCCGTGTTGTCGTTGTCGCCTCCCATCCGTGTGACATGGCATTGCCACATCGTGTGGCTCTTGTAGTGGCGGGGTGGTCATTGACGACATTGCATGTCGTCATGCGTTGTCAGCGTGGTGGTGGTGGTGGTGGTGGTCATCGACGTCGATGTCGCAGGCGGTTGTGGCTTGAGATGGTGGAGTGGATGGTGATGGTGGTGGTGGAAGGAAGAAACAATGTGGAAATGCGTCAGCCACAGCTGTCATGTTTGAGACGCCACGTGATGGAAAGTGGTATATACATACTTTTACTTCATCATGTAATAATGCCTTCATGGCTCAGTTGGCTTGAGCGCTGCTAATATTGACAAGGTTGAGAGTTCAATTCCCTTAAATGTAAAAATTATATTTTACTTAAATATAGTAAGGACACTATAAATACTGTATTCTAATGGTATAATGGTCATCCATGGAATCCATATGGACTTGTCTGCATTCCATATGGAATCCAGTGGAATCCATGTAATTCCATATGGAATTAATCATTCCATGGCCATTCCATCATCATTCCACATGGATTCCATGTTGTCCATGGAAGAAGAAAATGGCTGGGTCCTCAGCCAACATTGATTCCATGGATTCCATATGGAATAACCTGGGGAAGGTAAAGACCTCGAATGGTGCCATGAATGTACTGTAACTTATCGTCTATGTCCGATAATTCTGAAATATACTTATGAATATCGGGGTTTGTCGAAACCGGTGAGGACAGCATGGAAGTGTTCTGGTATTCTTGCTGATATTTCAGCATGAATCTTTGGGCTGCTCCTAACCTACTAGTCAGACAGAGCCATGTTGCGTGTAGCTAACTTGTAGTTTCCGCTCCTTCTAAGACTTTCAATAGAGTATCATCAGGGTCTACTTGAAAGTACTTAGTTCTTTCCTCTATTAAACCAGCCATATGTTGGATAAAAACTTGGAGTTCGTTTACAGTACGAACAATCTGCTCGAACAGGGTTTTATCTACCATGTAATGTTGGGTTGGTGATCCCGGCCCTCTGTCTATGACTTCGTCTCATGCCAAGGAAGGTTTGGTGGCATAGAACATGACTCTGGACTGAGTCGATTTCGAACTCTCTCCTTCGTCACAGTATTCCAGCCATAGGCTATACATGGGAGAAAGGGAATACCCATTTTCCATGCCCCTACGCTGTATTGCGAGGGACGAGGGGTACTCTCTGCTTCTTGAAGCATAGTGGTAACATCAATTTTGAAAGCAGTGTCAGCTTCTGAATTTGGTCAAAATTGTTTGGGCAGGGAGTGGAATTGAATGGAGTTCAGAGGAGGAGTGACAAATACCAGTGGTCTGTCAAGGGGATTGAAAGAGAGAGGACTCAAGTCGCTTGGCTGCCATAGTTTCCTTTTTCCTTCCACTCTGGATGAGGTGTCCGTTGTGATCTCCCTTGGTGTAGTTAGCAAGCCTTCCACAGTTATGGGACTTGTGGCTACGGTGGGTATGGCGATTGTTTGCGATATGGGCTTATTCAATCCTGGGGGCAGCTTGCTTCCATCGACGATGTTTAGTTGACGTGTGATGGACATAGTTGATGAAGATGAAGATCGAGATGAGATGTTGCGGGGTTGTTTGCTGAACATACTCGGTTTGGAGAGTGAACGGGAGTCCGATCCTTTGAAGGGGTACAAGTTGTACTGGGGCTCGGGTGATGAAGTGGGTGAGGGAATGGTAGGGGATTGTTTCTTAGTAAAGCAAAATAATTTGGAGAGATAATACTCACCAGTTTGGTCGACGAGATCCCACAGTGTCCACCTTTGTGAGGGTCCAACTGTGTCTAACGTCGTGTGACCCGAAAGTCTGACGAGATAAGGTGTGAAGACCCACTATGGAGTCGGTCAGAGATGCGAATTGAAGACTACATCACCCATGGCTGTAGGCATAGGCCTTATTTCCTGGACTAATGCAGTTTTCCCTGTGACCCAGGGAGTGCCTATACCCACCTGGTTCTATGCAGGTCATTCTGGTGTCTCATTTTACTGTATTTCTGTTGTCCTGTATATAAATTGTTAAAAGGTATCTCCCTTTCTGGAATGCAAATGATATTTCATCTCTCTCTGTTGTTTTTCTATTTGGGCATCAGTGTAAATACCATCAAGCAATCTCCCATTTTGGAGCTTTGATGGTTTTTCCTCTCTGTCACTCATTTCTCCGCGATATAAGTTGAATAGAATATACCAGATATATGTTGGCGTATTGACACTTGTTCTCCACCACTTTCCGCCTCCGTCGGGGGGGGGGAAATCGATGGATTGGAGAGACACATGTTGGATGTCGTAGCCTTAGAGATAAACACCATCAAACAATCTCCCATTTTGGAGCTCTGATGGTCTTTCGTCTCTCCTGCTCATTCCTCTGCTATATAGATTGACTGGTGGCTACCACTTTTATCTATAACCTAGACTTAAGCCTAGAGAGTCATTTCTATAACTTAGACTTAAGCCTAGAGGCCATATCTATAATGCTTAGGATTTTTTGAAAGGCATTTCAAATGTAGGCCTGGGTATTTCATAGTGAATTTTCCATAGATACCCAGCGCATTTTCTGCAAAATTTCAAATGCAGCCCTGGATATTTCATTGCGATTTTTCAATAGATACCCTGGGCATTTCATTGTGATTTTTCAAATGTATCCCTGGATATTTCATTGCAAAATTTCAATGGATACCTGGTGCATTTCATTGCGATTTTTCAATGGATACCCTGGGCATTTCATTGCGATTTTTCAAATGTATCCCTGGGTATTTCATTGCGATTTTTCAAATGTATTCCTGGGTATTTCATTGCGATTTTTCAAATGCATCCCTGGATATTTCATTGCAAAATTTCAATGGATACCTGGTGCATTTCATTGCGATTTTTCAATAGATACCCTTGGCATTTCATTGTGATTTTTCAAATGTATCCCTGGGTATTTCATTGCGATTTTTCAAATGTATTCCTGGGTATTTCATTGCAATTTTTCAAATGTATCCCTGGATATTTCATTGGAAAATTTCAATGGATACCTGGTGCATTTCATTGCAATTTTTCAATAGATACCCTTGGCATTTCATTGTGATTTTTCAAATGTATCCCTGGGTATTTCATTGCTAAATTTCAAATGTAGCCCTGGGCATTTCATTGCGATTTTTCAAATGGAGCCCTGGGTATTTCATTGCAATTTTTCAATAGATACCCTGGGTATTTCATTGCAAAATTTCAAATGAAGCCCTGGGCATTTCATTGCGATTTTTCAAATGGAGCCCTTGGCATTTCATTGTGATTTTTCAATAGATACCCTTGGCATTTCATTGTGATTTTTCAATAGATACCCTTGGCATTTCATTGTGATTTTTCAATAGATACCCTGGGTATTTCATTGCAAAATTTCAAATGTAGCCCCGGGCATTTCATTGTGATTTTTCAGATGGAGCCCTGGGCATTTCATTGCGATTTTTCAAATGTATCCCACATGTCAGGGTCCATGCAATGGGCTTCCCTGGAGGGTGGTCACATGACCAATTACCAAAAATGGTCAAAAACGAAAGTTGTAGCCCTACACTGTAGCTTCCCGAATCTGTTTGAATTATGTTCTGAAGTGCTCCTGTTGTGGAGATATGAGGTAAAGGAATTTCAAAAGCGTTGTGTTTTTTTTTTTTTTGTGTTTTTCTCTATGAAAACAAAACCAAATAACGTGATTTCAGTATATTCAGAAAGCTAAAAGAAAGGGCTACAATTATTGTATCATGGGAAAAGTGACCAAAAAAGGAAGGTGCATCCTGTACTACTTATAAGAATCAGATATAGACTACCAAGTTTACTGTTAGACTACACAGTTTACTGATACACTCTAAAAGACTACAAAAATCGAAATTAGACTACAAAGTTTACTAATACACTACAAAAGACTACAAAAGTCGAACTTAGACTACAAAAGCGTGGACTTAGACTACATAGTTAGGGTTAGAGTCAAAAGGTTATCTTGACTACAAAGTTTGTAGTGTCCGCTTTTTGAGACTACAAAAGTTGTAGT
>NW_001889875.1:2067938-2072615 GCF_000143565.1 Laccaria bicolor S238N-H82
TACCTACTGTCCTATCTCAAGACATAATTGTAAGCTCATATGGGGATATGGCTGAAGGATTGACATGACTTTACATATTGCTATTGCCACATCATCAGTTCCTCACATCATGCCCAAGTTGGCTTTCAAGCTAGAGAAGGCTATTCATGTTGATATCTACTCAATACATGGTCAACTTACAACATGACCTGTCTTCAAGACACCTCAAAGGATGAATCAGCCCATCATCCTACAGCCCTCAAAGACCTGTATCAAAGTTGACTATGTTTGGGACAGGCCAGTAGTTATCAATGTGAAAGCAGACAGTGTGAAATGCAAACTTGGTCATGATGTCAAAAACTGGTCATGTCATGTCAATGAGCTTACAATTATGTCTTCAGATAGGACAGTAGGTATCAATATGAAAGACAACTTCTGCATGATGTCAAATACTAATGCTGCAGCACTGGCAATATGATGGCAATCCTTCAACCTCATCCCCATAACATAGATAGGGCCAAGGACACCATAAACTACATGTCAACTACAAACTTTTTTAAATGAAAAAGCAGACACTACAAACTCTTCTAATAAAAAAGTGCACACTACAAACTTTTGTAGTCTCAAAAAGCGGACACTACAAACTTTTCTAATGAAAAAGCGCAACACTACAACTTTTGTAGTCTCAAAAAGCGGACACTACAAACTTTGTAGTCAAGATAACCTTTTGACTCTAACCCTAACTATGTAGTCTAAGTCCACGCTTTTGTAGTCTAAGTTCGACTTTTGTAGTCTTTTGTAGTGTATCAGTAAACTGTGTAGTCTAAGTCCGACTTTTTTGTAGTCTAACAGTAAACTTGGTAGTCTATATCTGATTCTTATAAGTAGTACAGGATGCACCTTCCTTTTTTGGTCATTTTTCCCACGATACAATAATTGTAGCCCTTTCTTTTAGCTTTCTGAATATACTGAAATCACGTTATTTGGTTTTGTTTTCATAGAGAAAAACACAAAAAAAAAAAAAACACAACGCTTTTGAAATTCCTTTACCTCATATCTCCACAACAGGAGCACTTCAGAACATAATTCAAACAGATTCGGGAAGCTACAGTGTAGGGCTACAACTTTCGTTTTTGACCATTTTTGGTAATTGGTCATGTGACCACCCTCCAGGGAAGCCCATTGCATGGACCCTGACATGTGGGATACATTTGAAAAATCACAATGAAATGCCCGGGGCTACATTTGAAATTTTGCAATGAAATACCCAGGAATACATTTGAAAAATCACAATGAAATGCCCAGGGCTCCATTTGAAAAATCGCAATGAAATGCCCAGGGCTACATTTGAAATTTTGCAATGAAATACCCAGGGTATCTATTGAAAAATCGCAATGAAATACACAGGGCTCCATTTGAAAAATCGCAATGAAATGCCCAGGGCTACATTTGAAATTTAGCAATGAAATACCCAGGGTATCTATTGAAAAATCGCAATGAAATACCCAGGGATACATTTGAAAAATCGCAATGAAATGCCAAGGGTATCTATTGAAAAATCGCAATGAAATACCCAGGAATACATTTGAAAAATCGCAATGAAATGCCCAGGGTATCCATTGAAAAATCGCAATGAAATGCACCAGGTATCCATTGAAATTTTGCAATGAAATATCCAGGGATACATTTGAAAAATCACAATGAAATACCCAGGGATACATTTGAAAAATCACAATGAAATGCCCAGGGTATCTATTGAAAAATCGCAATGAAATATCCAGGGCTGCATTTGAAATTTTGCAGAAAATGCGCTGGGTATCTATGGAAAATTCACTATGAAATACCCAGGCCTACATTTGAAATGCCTTTCAAAAAATCCTAAGCATTATAGATATGGCCTCTAGGCTTAAGTCTAAGTTATAGAAATGACCCTCTAGGCTTGGGTCTAGGTTATAGAAATAAAGTGGTAGCCACTAGTGATAGATTGTATAAAATACATCAGATATATGTTTGTCTAGCAACACTTGTACTTCAACACTTTCCACCTCCATCGGGGGGGGGGGAGAAATGGATGGATTAGAGAAACATGTCTTGGATGTCATAGCTTTAGAAATAAACAACTGCAAATAAAGAAGTATATTCAACTTGCGCCAAAAAAAAGCACTACTCCTCGTCGCACTCTGCCAGGGATTCAATGATAGGATCAATACTATATCCGGGGCCTTCATTAGCTTCATCCGCACTCGCTATAGGTGTCCATGGCCTGTCCCACAGGCATGTAAACCGCGCATGCAGGGCTCTCTGAATGCTTGCTTGCCGGCTCGCGTACGCCTGCACCCCTTCCTGAGTTGGCTCATCCAAAGCATTCCATCCCATCCGCCGATCATCCCACCATGCCGCCTTCCACTCTAGGGTTTTCCGAACCCTCCGCATCTCTTCCTTAAGTAAGTGGACTTCTTCTGTCCAGCGCAAGCACCGCACGCGGGCTTTGGCCCATTCGATTCGTACCGCTAGAAATTAATGAATGGTTGATCATACTAAATTAATGGCTCCCACTAGTGGCTACCACTATTTATGATTAATCTATGACAACTGTCCAAGAGCCATTGTGTATAATGCCACAGGTTTTATGAAAGGCATCTCATTAGGATTGCCCATCTATTTCATTCAATTTGTCACTGGAATCTTTCATAAGTTATAGGCAAGGATAATGAGATATCATGGGGATATTTCATTAGGCTCTTTGGCCCTTTCATTATCATTTCTGAGACTTTTCATTAGGATATTTCATTAGGCTGCTTCGCTTTTTCATTACCATTTCATAGAATTTTCATTAGGATATTTCATTAGGCTCCTTGGCACTTTCATTACCATTTCTTGGAATTTTCATTAGGATATTTCATTAGGCTCCTGCACTTTTTCATTATCATTTCTTAGAAATCTCATTAGGATATTTCATTAGGCTCCTGCGCTTTTTCATTATCATTTCTTAGAATTTTCTTTAGGATATTTCATTAGGCTGCTTCGCGTTTTCATTACCATTTCATAGAATTTTCATTAGGATATTTCATTAGGCTCCTTGGCACTTTCATTACCATTTCTTAGAATTTTCATTAGGATATTTCATTAGGCTCCTGCGCTTTTTCATTATCATTTCTTAGAATTTTCATTAGGATATTTCATTAGGCTCCTGTGCTTTTTCATTACCATTTCATAGAATTTTCATTAGGATATTTCATTAGGCTCCATTGCTTTTTCATTACCATTTCATAGAAATTTCATTAGGATATTTCATTAGGCTCCTGCGCTTTTTCATTATGATTTTTTATATTTCTCATTAGGATATTTCATTAGGCTCCTTGGCACTTTCATTAGGTTTTCTTGGAATTTTCATTGGGATATTTCATTCAGCTCCTTGACCCTTTCATTACCATTTCATTGAATTTTCATTAGAATGCTTCTTGGTGCTTTCATTAGGATATTTCATTACACTCCTTGTGTAACAGGGCACGAACACCTAAGCCTACAGCTTCTCTCATTCCCTTCCTTACGATATTTCCTATCCAACGCTACCTATCCATATGCCAATTCAGGGAGTCCTGTCGTCACGCAATCACAGTAGTCACATTCGAGTACATATCACTTTGTCACATATGTAAACAAATCATCTAACTTTACCATCATCTCTGTTCTGACTCGCGCACTTGAGCATCGTCCTCACGACTCAATCACGGGTATACAAGGGGTTTCGGAAGTAAGGTCAGTAGAATTGTGGATACCGTACTGTGGAGAGCTCGTGTCTCTCCTGGCGCACTGATTGTGTTTGCACATCTTTCCCGAGGGAAATCTCCTAGCGCCTTTCTGCGGCATTCCGAGAAGGGAGAGTTCGTCTACGCTCGTGGCATTCCAGAGCAAGTAGCAACTCGTGTAAAGAGATTGACCTTGATTAACTCCTAGATACTCGAACAAGGGTCTCACACCATAACGCAAACCTATCCATACACTACAGCTCGCCAGGATCGCTTCGTTGATAGATACACGGACCGCGTCATCATACGCAATCCCTGAAGAGGTTCCCGCAAAGGTGGACACTGTGGGAATCAACGACAGCCTGGCCGGCGTGAACACTACAACGGAAGAGGAACTCAGAGCGGAAATAAAAGAGAACCGATCAGAAGGATCCAGACGTAGGAAAGCTATCAGGGGTGCTCCCCCTTCTTCGCTAAGTCAACCCATTCTTCCTGATCGATCTCGATCTTCCTCTCCGTCCAAATCTGCTAGGACTCCCTCCAACGTACCAACTAGAAGTTCGTCAGCATCAAGATCTAGAATTTCGCCCGCTACAAGCTCCTCACGACCTTTCTTCAACTCGGTATTCTCGTTCGACGAATCCCGAGACTACGCATCTTCGTCCAGAGGAAAACCCTCGTTAATAGGTCGAGGACGAGCCACGAGTTATAGACACGGACTTCTGCCTAGATCATCACCTACCACTACCACTCCTAGTTCCCGAAGCTTTCAGCCTCAACTCCCCTCGCAGGAATCTCAATATACTTCGAATTCCTACCGAGCCTTTGAATTCAAAACACCGGCTCCTATTTCTCCAATTACGGAGATCAGCGCGCAAGGAGAAATTTCCTCCTTTATTTCTCAACAGTCCGACCAACCCCTTTCCTCGAACTCGGAATCCCTCACCGC
>NW_001889875.1:2072665-2074953 GCF_000143565.1 Laccaria bicolor S238N-H82
CAGTTTACCTTGGCTTTTCATTGCCGGTCATCATGCAGTTTACTGGGTTGGGTCCATCACCTACCAAGAAGCCGAGCACGGTGACATGGTCAGTCAGCTAGTACCCCATGAATTAAATATGCCTTGGATCCTGGGTCAACCTGTCTCTTCATGGAATGGGCTCATGTGTCATGGGTCTGCTGAAGAGCTTTGAATCCCATGCAGCGTGGATCAGCCCAACCTGGTCCCATCCAGTTGACACTATACAGCCGAGTTTCGTTTTCACTCAGGTTTTATTTGCCAAGTTGCTCAAACATTACCTTGGCTTTTCTTTGCCAGTCATGGTCCAGTATTCGGTCATGCAGTTTACTGGGTCCATGACTTCGCAAGAAGCCGAGCACAGTGACGTTCACAGTTACTGCCAATACATTGAGGCAGTGAGATATATTATGCACACCCCCGGTTCAAAATCCCTACCAAGTTTATACCGACCAATGTTTCTTGTAAACATACCCATGTTGGAACGTGTCTGGCTCAAACAACCACACTCGGCTGCCTGAAATAAATGCCAAGCTGTTACTATGCTGGTCTCCATTGGACAAAGTTGCTCCAAGATCCCTCCGCTTTTCTCTGCCAGTCACAGTTTACTGGGTCATGAAAGAAGCCGAGGCCTTACTGCTTTCATTATTATGTCCACCACAGGACTTCATATTAAATAAGCCCAAAAAAAAATTGAAGATTGTCCAAAAAATATACATGTATGCTACTAACTATTAAGTAGAGGGAGTTTGGACAGTTTGGACATCATTGTTTGTAACTTGCTGGCAGTCAGATTTTTGAATCCTCACCAAGTAGAAGACTTACTCTGTGCAGGGGTTTGAAGTGTGGCTTCGAGTTTCTGTAGCTGAGGTGACTTCCTATTGTTCGGTGTCGTGTCTGGGTGCTCGTTTCGTTTTGTGGGCACTCATGGGCAGTGGGGGTCGTGTGGGGCCGTGTGTGTTGTTTGTGGGTGGGCGGGCTTGTCAGTTGTCGTGTCCATTCGTCGTCTGGTTGCCATGTCACTGACCGCGACGTGGCATCTGGTTTGTTGTTGTCAAAAGATGGACTGGGGGGGTTACCCAGTCAGCTTACCGGACTGGAGTCAAGGTGGAACGTCCATTGACGTTCCGTGTTGTCGTTGTCGCCTCCCATCCGTGTGACATGGCATTGCCACATCGTGTGGCTCTTGTAGTGGCGGGGTGGTCATTGACGACATTGCATGTCGTCATGCGTTGTCAGCGTGGTGGTGGTGGTGGTGGTGGTCATCGACGTCGATGTCGCAGGCGGTTGTGGCTTGAGATGGTGGAGTGGATGGTGATGGTGGTGGTGGAAGGAAGAAACAATGTGGAAATGCGTCAGCCACAGCTGTCATGTTTGAGACGCCACGTGATGGAAAGTGGTATATACATACTTTTACTTCATCATGTAATAATGCCTTCATGGCTCAGTTGGCTTGAGCGCTGCTAATATTGACAAGGTTGAGAGTTCAATTCCCTTAAATGTAAAAATTATATTTTACTTAAATATAGTAAGGACACTATAAATACTGTATTCTAATGGTATAATGGTCATCCATGGAATCCATATGGACTTGTCTGCATTCCATATGGAATCCAGTGGAATCCATGTAATTCCATATGGAATTAATCATTCCATGGCCATTCCATCATCATTCCACATGGATTCCATGTTGTCCATGGAAGAAGAAAATGGCTGGGTCCTCAGCCAACATTGATTCCATGGATTCCATATGGAATAACCTGGGGAAGGTAAAGACCTCGAATGGTGCCATGAATGTACTGTAACTTATCGTCTATGTCCGATAATTCTGAAATATACTTATGAATATCGGGGTTTGTCGAAACCGGTGAGGACAGCATGGAAGTGTTCTGGTATTCTTGCTGATATTTCAGCATGAATCTTTGGGCTGCTCCTAACCTACTAGTCAGACAGAGCCATGTTGCGTGTAGCTAACTTGTAGTTTCCGCTCCTTCTAAGACTTTCAATAGAGTATCATCAGGGTCTACTTGAAAGTACTTAGTTCTTTCCTCTATTAAACCAGCCATATGTTGGATAAAAACTTGGAGTTCGTTTACAGTACGAACAATCTGCTCGAACAGGGTTTTATCTACCATGTAATGTTGGGTTGGTGATCCCGGCCCTCTGTCTATGACTTCGTCTCATGCCAAGGAAGGTTTGGTGGCATAGAACATGACTCTGGACTGAGTCGATTTCGAACTCTCTCCTTCGTCACAGTATTCCAGCCATAG
>NW_001889875.1:2076066-2078845 GCF_000143565.1 Laccaria bicolor S238N-H82
TATGCAGTTTTCCCTGTGACCCAGGGAGTGCCTATACCCACCTGGTTCTATGCAGGTCATTCTGGTGTCTCATTTTACTGTATTTCTGTTGTCCTGTATATAAATTGTTAAAAGGTATCTCCCTTTCTGGAATGCAAATGATATTTCATCTCTCTCTGTTGTTTTTCTATTTGGGCATCAGTGTAAATACCATCAAGCAATCTCCCATTTTGGAGCTTTGATGGTTTTTCCTCTCTGTCACTCATTTCTCCGCGATATAAGTTGAATAGAATATACCAGATATATGTTGGCGTATTGACACTTGTTCTCCACCACTTTCCGCCTCCGTCGGGGGGGGGGAAATCGATGGATTGGAGAGACACATGTTGGATGTCGTAGCCTTAGAGATAAACACCATCAAACAATCTCCCATTTTGGAGCTCTGATGGTCTTTCGTCTCTCCTGCTCATTCCTCTGCTATATAGATTGACTGGTGGCTACCACTTTTATCTATAACCTAGACTTAAGCCTAGAGAGTCATTTCTATAACTTAGACTTAAGCCTAGAGGCCATATCTATAATGCTTAGGATTTTTTGAAAGGCATTTCAAATGTAGGCCTGGGTATTTCATAGTGAATTTTCCATAGATACCCAGCGCATTTTCTGCAAAATTTCAAATGCAGCCCTGGATATTTCATTGCGATTTTTCAATAGATACCCTGGGCATTTCATTGTGATTTTTCAAATGTATCCCTGGATATTTCATTGCAAAATTTCAATGGATACCTGGTGCATTTCATTGCGATTTTTCAATGGATACCCTGGGCATTTCATTGCGATTTTTCAAATGTATCCCTGGGTATTTCATTGCGATTTTTCAAATGTATTCCTGGGTATTTCATTGCGATTTTTCAAATGCATCCCTGGATATTTCATTGCAAAATTTCAATGGATACCTGGTGCATTTCATTGCGATTTTTCAATAGATACCCTTGGCATTTCATTGTGATTTTTCAAATAGATACCCTGGGTATTTCATTGCGATTTTTCAAATGTATACCCTGGGTATTTCATTGTGATTTTTCAAATAGATACCCTGGGTATTTCATTGCAAAATTTCAAATGTAGCCCCGGGCATTTCATTGTGATTTTTCAGATGGAGCCCTGGGCATTTCATTGCGATTTTTCAATGGATCCCTGGGCATTTCATTGCGATTTTTCAAATGTAGCCCTGGGCATTTCATTGCGATTTTTCAAATGTAGCCCTGGGTATTTCATTGCGATTTTTCAAATGATACCCTGGATATTTCATTGCAAAATTTCAATGAAGCCCTGGTGCATTTCATTGCGATTTTTCAATGGAGCCCTTGGCATTTCATTGTGATTTTTCAAATGATACCCTGGGTATTTCATTGTGATTTTTCAAATGATACCCTGGGTATTTCATTGTGATTTTTCAAATGATACCCTGGGTATTTCATTGCAAAATTTCAAATGTAGCCCCGGGCATTTCATTGTGATTTTTCAGATGGAGCCCTGGGCATTTCATTGCGATTTTTCAAATGTATCCCACATGTCAGGGTCCATGCAATGGGCTTCCCTGGAGGGTGGTCACATGACCAATTACCAAAAATGGTCAAAAACGAAAGTTGTAGCCCTACACTGTAGCTTCCCGAATCTGTTTGAATTATGTTCTGAAGTGCTCCTGTTGTGGAGATATGAGGTAAAGGAATTTCAAAAGCGTTGTGTTTTTTTTTTTTTTGTGTTTTTCTCTATGAAAACAAAACCAAATAACGTGATTTCAGTATATTCAGAAAGCTAAAAGAAAGGGCTACAATTATTGTATCATGGGAAAAGTGACCAAAAAAGGAAGGTGCATCCTGTACTACTTATAAGAATCAGATATAGACTACCAAGTTTACTGTTAGACTACACAGTTTACTGATACACTCTAAAAGACTACAAAAATCGAAATTAGACTACAAAGTTTACTAATACACTACAAAAGACTACAAAAGTCGAACTTAGACTACAAAAGCGTGGACTTAGACTACATAGTTAGGGTTAGAGTCAAAAGGTTATCTTGACTACAAAGTTTGTAGTGTCCGCTTTTTGAGACTACAAAAGTTGTAGTGTTGCGCTTTTTCATTAAAAAAGTTTGTAGTGACCGCTTTTTGAGACTACAAAAGTTGTAGTGTTGCGCTTTTTCATTAGAAAAGTTTGTAGTGTTGCGCTTTTTCATTAGAAAAGTTTGTAGTGTCCGCTTTTTGAGACTACAAAAGTTTGTAGTGTGCACTTTTTTATTAGAAGAGTTTGTAGTGTCTGCTTTTTCATTTAAAAAAGTTTGTAGTTGACATGTAGTTTATGGTGTCCTTGGCCCTATCTATGTTATGGGGATGAGGTTGAAGGATTGCCATCATATTGCCAGTGCTGCAGCATTAGTATTTGACATCATGCAGAAGTTGTCTTTCACATTAGGAAAGGCCATTCTATGTCTTTCATATTGATACCTACTGTCCTATCTCAAGACATAATTGTAAGCTCATATGGGGATATGGCTGAAGGATTGACATGACTTTACATATTGCTATTGCCACATCATCAGTTCCTCACATCATGCCCAAGTTGGCTTTCAAGCTAGAGAAGGCTATTCATGTTGATATCTACTCAATACATGGTCAACTTACAACATGACCTGTCTTCAAGACACCTCAAAGGATGAATCAGCCCATCATCCTACAGCCCTCAAAGACCTGTATCAAAGTTGACTATGTTTGGGACAGGCCAGTAGTTATCAATG
>NW_001889875.1:2079276-2094656 GCF_000143565.1 Laccaria bicolor S238N-H82
TAAAAAAGTGCACACTACAAACTTTTGTAGTCTCAAAAAGCGGACACTACAAACTTTTCTAATGAAAAAGCGCAACACTACAACTTTTGTAGTCTCAAAAAGCGGACACTACAAACTTTGTAGTCAAGATAACCTTTTGACTCTAACCCTAACTATGTAGTCTAAGTCCACGCTTTTGTAGTCTAAGTTCGACTTTTGTAGTCTTTTGTAGTGTATCAGTAAACTGTGTAGTCTAAGTCCGACTTTTTTGTAGTCTAACAGTAAACTTGGTAGTCTATATCTGATTCTTATAAGTAGTACAGGATGCACCTTCCTTTTTTGGTCATTTTTCCCACGATACAATAATTGTAGCCCTTTCTTTTAGCTTTCTGAATATACTGAAATCACGTTATTTGGTTTTGTTTTCATAGAGAAAAACACAAAAAAAAAAAAAACACAACGCTTTTGAAATTCCTTTACCTCATATCTCCACAACAGGAGCACTTCAGAACATAATTCAAACAGATTCGGGAAGCTACAGTGTAGGGCTACAACTTTCGTTTTTGACCATTTTTGGTAATTGGTCATGTGACCACCCTCCAGGGAAGCCCATTGCATGGACCCTGACATGTGGGATACATTTGAAAAATCACAATGAAATGCCCGGGGCTACATTTGAAATTTTGCAATGAAATACCCAGGAATACATTTGAAAAATCACAATGAAATGCCCAGGGCTCCATTTGAAAAATCGCAATGAAATGCCCAGGGCTACATTTGAAATTTTGCAATGAAATACCCAGGGTATCTATTGAAAAATCGCAATGAAATACACAGGGCTCCATTTGAAAAATCGCAATGAAATGCCCAGGGCTACATTTGAAATTTAGCAATGAAATACCCAGGGTATCTATTGAAAAATCGCAATGAAATACCCAGGGATACATTTGAAAAATCGCAATGAAATGCCAAGGGTATCTATTGAAAAATCGCAATGAAATACCCAGGAATACATTTGAAAAATCGCAATGAAATGCCCAGGGTATCCATTGAAAAATCGCAATGAAATGCACCAGGTATCCATTGAAATTTTGCAATGAAATATCCAGGGATACATTTGAAAAATCACAATGAAATACCCAGGGATACATTTGAAAAATCACAATGAAATGCCCAGGGTATCTATTGAAAAATCGCAATGAAATATCCAGGGCTGCATTTGAAATTTTGCAGAAAATGCGCTGGGTATCTATGGAAAATTCACTATGAAATACCCAGGCCTACATTTGAAATGCCTTTCAAAAAATCCTAAGCATTATAGATATGGCCTCTAGGCTTAAGTCTAAGTTATAGAAATGACCCTCTAGGCTTGGGTCTAGGTTATAGAAATAAAGTGGTAGCCACTAGTGATAGATTGTATAAAATACATCAGATATATGTTTGTCTAGCAACACTTGTACTTCAACACTTTCCACCTCCATCGGGGGGGGGGGAGAAATGGATGGATTAGAGAAACATGTCTTGGATGTCATAGCTTTAGAAATAAACAACTGCAAATAAAGAAGTATATTCAACTTGCGCCAAAAAAAAGCACTACTCCTCGTCGCACTCTGCCAGGGATTCAATGATAGGATCAATACTATATCCGGGGCCTTCATTAGCTTCATCCGCACTCGCTATAGGTGTCCATGGCCTGTCCCACAGGCATGTAAACCGCGCATGCAGGGCTCTCTGAATGCTTGCTTGCCGGCTCGCGTACGCCTGCACCCCTTCCTGAGTTGGCTCATCCAAAGCATTCCATCCCATCCGCCGATCATCCCACCATGCCGCCTTCCACTCTAGGGTTTTCCGAACCCTCCGCATCTCTTCCTTAAGTAAGTGGACTTCTTCTGTCCAGCGCAAGCACCGCACGCGGGCTTTGGCCCATTCGATTCGTACCGCTAGAAATTAATGAATGGTTGATCATACTAAATTAATGGCTCCCACTAGTGGCTACCACTATTTATGATTAATCTATGACAACTGTCCAAGAGCCATTGTGTATAATGCCACAGGTTTTATGAAAGGCATCTCATTAGGATTGCCCATCTATTTCATTCAATTTGTCACTGGAATCTTTCATAAGTTATAGGCAAGGATAATGAGATATCATGGGGATATTTCATTAGGCTCTTTGGCCCTTTCATTATCATTTCTGAGACTTTTCATTAGGATATTTCATTAGGCTGCTTCGCTTTTTCATTACCATTTCATAGAATTTTCATTAGGATATTTCATTAGGCTCCTTGGCACTTTCATTACCATTTCTTGGAATTTTCATTAGGATATTTCATTAGGCTCCTGCACTTTTTCATTATCATTTCTTAGAAATCTCATTAGGATATTTCATTAGGCTCCTGCGCTTTTTCATTATCATTTCTTAGAATTTTCTTTAGGATATTTCATTAGGCTGCTTCGCGTTTTCATTACCATTTCATAGAATTTTCATTAGGATATTTCATTAGGCTCCTTGGCACTTTCATTACCATTTCTTAGAATTTTCATTAGGATATTTCATTAGGCTCCTGCGCTTTTTCATTATCATTTCTTAGAATTTTCATTAGGATATTTCATTAGGCTCCTGTGCTTTTTCATTACCATTTCATAGAATTTTCATTAGGATATTTCATTAGGCTCCATTGCTTTTTCATTACCATTTCATAGAAATTTCATTAGGATATTTCATTAGGCTCCTGCGCTTTTTCATTATGATTTTTTATATTTCTCATTAGGATATTTCATTAGGCTCCTTGGCACTTTCATTAGGTTTTCTTGGAATTTTCATTGGGATATTTCATTCAGCTCCTTGACCCTTTCATTACCATTTCATTGAATTTTCATTAGAATGCTTCTTGGTGCTTTCATTAGGATATTTCATTACACTCCTTGTGTAACAGGGCACGAACACCTAAGCCTACAGCTTCTCTCATTCCCTTCCTTACGATATTTCCTATCCAACGCTACCTATCCATATGCCAATTCAGGGAGTCCTGTCGTCACGCAATCACAGTAGTCACATTCGAGTACATATCACTTTGTCACATATGTAAACAAATCATCTAACTTTACCATCATCTCTGTTCTGACTCGCGCACTTGAGCATCGTCCTCACGACTCAATCACGGGTATACAAGGGGTTTCGGAAGTAAGGTCAGTAGAATTGTTGATACCGTACTGTGGAGAGCTCGTGTCTCTCCTTGCGCACTGATTGTGTTTGCACATCTTTCCCGAGGGAAATCTCCTAGCGCCTTTCTGCGGCATTCCGAGAAGGGAGAGTTCGTCTACGCTCGTGGCATTCCAGAGCAAGTAGCAACTCGTGTAAAGAGATTGACCTTGATTAACTCCTAGATACTCGAACAAGGGTCTCACACCATAACGCAAACCTATCCATACACTACAGCTCGCCAGGATCGCTTCGTTGATAGATACACGGACCGCGTCATCATACGCAATCCCTGAAGAGGTTCCCGCAAAGGTGGACACTGTGGGAATCAACGACAGCCTGGCCGGCGTGAACACTACAACGGAAGAGGAACTCAGAGCGGAAATAAAAGAGAACCGATCAGAAGGATCCAGACGTAGGAAAGCTATCAGGGGTGCTCCCCCTTCTTCGCTAAGTCAACCCATTCTTCCTGATCGATCTCGATCTTCCTCTCCGTCCAAATCTGCTAGGACTCCCTCCAACGTACCAACTAGAAGTTCGTCAGCATCAAGATCTAGAATTTCGCCCGCTACAAGCTCCTCACGACCTTTCTTCAACTCGGTATTCTCGTTCGACGAATCCCGAGACTACGCATCTTCGTCCAGAGGAAAACCCTCGTTAATAGGTCGAGGACGAGCCACGAGTTATAGACACGGACTTCTGCCTAGATCATCACCTACCACTACCACTCCTAGTTCCCGAAGCTTTCAGCCTCAACTCCCCTCGCAGGAATCTCAATATACTTCGAATTCCTACCGAGCCTTTGAATTCAAAACACCGGCTCCTATTTCTCCAATTACGGAGATCAGCGCGCAAGGAGAAATTTCCTCCTTTATTTCTCAACAGTCCGACCAACCCCTTTCCTCGAACTCGGAATCCCTCACCGCTGAGGACGATCCAACCAACATGAGTTCTACTATAGAGTCTGCTTCAACCCAAACGTTCCGTCCGGGAGCGGATGGAAGATACGAGGGATCTCCCATGGCGAGGCTCATGGGTCAATATCGGTCCTCTAGCGACGACGATATTTCTACTTGTCAGCGAGCGGCTAACTTCTCCTCAAAGAACTACCTGCTAAAAAACGAAATCGTGGAAGTGAGGGGCGTGCAAAGGAGTTTCACTTTACTTCCCTCACTAATGAGAGATGTTACCCAGCTAGTAAACGAGTTACAGATTTACTTAGAAAGGACTTCAGCCCTCATTCCTGAACGTACCTCTTATTTTAAAGTGGATCCTAGGGATACTTTCTTATCCATACTTAGGGAATCATCGGATGCCAGCCAAATTCAAGCCGCTTGGTTGGGATTAGCGAACCGACTGACTTCGGCCCAAGAAAACCTTCTAAAGTACGAGATACAGTACCGACGACCCTTATCTGGGGAAAACGTCGCTATGCCTACATCTCCTATTTCTACGGACGTGGGCATTTACGAAGCTATGGATGACTTGGAGGATGTAGATGCTAGAATGAGATATCTTTACGACAACGTACCGCATCTTCAAGGCCAGGTAAAAAATCCCCGAATGTTAGGAGATGGCACCCCCTGGAGCGAAATATTTTCCTTCCCGAGCGTGCAGACAAATAGCCCGGAAAAAGGGTCATCAAAACTAGCTCCAATCGACGAGAGTACAATCGACGAACGGGAGTCGAGGAATGACCCCCTGAAATCCAAAGGAAAGAGACGAATAACGGATGAATTTACTAGTCCTCCTGCTTCGCCCCGATTACTCAACGTCGGATACGGCACTCCTTTCAAGTCGAGTTCACAATTTTTTACGAGACCAGGAGGGATCCCTTTGCCCCCAGCGGAAATTCAAGCGCAGCAGAACATCTTAGTGGGCTTGGGTTTACCGCGTACTCCTGCTTTCGAGAGCATTCCTGTCGTCAACGAAACTCGTCAACTTCCAAGAGCTAACCCCCAGCCTCAATCTCGACCTTCTAATCCTTTCGAAGGTAGAGACTTACCTCCACATATGAGTCAAACTCGTCGAGATGAAGCTGATTATGTCTCAACTCCTGCCGATCGCCAAAACAACAGCTCCAACGCAGCACGTAATCGATACCGTCTCCCACCGGTTCCGGAAGAAACGAGATCTAACGGAGGATCCTCGCAACCTTCGGAGAATAACTACCGAGGAAACAACGCTAGAGGGCGTAGCAATCATCCCGGAGGAGATCCTGGAGGAGACGACGACGACGATAGTGAAGGAGACAATAACCCGCACAGGGGTAACGGCCCTTCCAGTAGAGATCCTCGCAGCAACGGTCCTTCCGGGAATCATCCCCGCGGAGGCGGCGGAGGAGGCGACTCTGGAGGAGGAGGAGGTGGCAATGATCCTAATGGAGGGAATCATCAAGCGAATAACCCAAATCAGCCTCAGGGTAACATACCTTATGGAAATTTAGTAGCTACCATTCGCAATGAACTCAAACAAGACCAACTTCCAGTCTGGGACGGAAATAAAGACACTGCTATCGAGTATTTCTGGAAAGTGCAGCAATTAGCCGCATTAGAAGGCGACATACCTGTCGCTCTCGGATATTGGTTGTGGAAGAGTTTAAAAGAGAACTCCCGAATTTGGATGTGGTTCACCACTTTGCCCTTCGCTGAACAGACAAAAATGAGAACTCATTACCTACATTATTTGAAGGGAATAAAAGACAACTACCTAGGACGAACTTGGCAAATAGGTATGAACAGGAAGTACGAAAACCAGTCCTTCAGACAAGAGGGATACGAAAGGGAATCTCCCCCCGCCTTCATAGTTCGTCGGATAATGTTCACGCGCATGCTAGTTGCTTCAGATGATGGGGGGCCTACAGAGGTGTATTTGGTTATGCAGAAAGCTCCGATATCCTGGGGCCCTATCTTAAATCTCGAAACGATTCGATCGACTTCGTTATTATATTCAAGAGCGACAGATCACGAACTCGCCTTAGTTCACGCGGCTAAGTATGAATCGTCGAATGTCGTAACCGCAGACAATCTGTTGTACACTCTTCGGAAACTGGGAATCTCGACCGATCGAAATCGTCCTATGGAAAGATCGGCCAGATTAGCTTCGAGCAAAGACTCGAGTTCTGAACCTGGAGAAGATGTTATTCACGAAGCCTTTCTAGGGCAGTTGAGTAGAGAAGAATGTACGCAGGAGATTACGTCGGATCCGGAAGTCTTGAGGGAAGCCTTTCAGGTTTTAAAGAAGAGGCAACGACCACCCCCCAAAGGCGGTTACCCATACGCGAAAAATGACCACGTAACCACTAAAATGGGCCGGTTGCCGCCTTCACCTTGCAAGGTCTGCGGCAGTGATAATCACTGGGACAAAGAATGTCCGGATTGGTCATTCTACGAAGCGAAGCAATTAAAGAGTGCTTACCGAATTGAAACTAATGAAATCGAAGACTTGGAGGAATATTACAGTAGCGTTTACTCCATTTTGGTGACGGAGCGAATGACTCTCGAGAACAAGCAAAAGAACGTTTCGGATTTTCATGAGGCAGTTCTACAAGGAGAAGAGACATCTTTCTCAAGAGAACGTAAGTCCGTTGAAAGTAATCGAGGGAGGAAGCAAACCGTCTTTATGGAGGAAATAGAGGATGAGGCGTGGCTGGAATACAAAGCGAAAGACAAGGCAACTACTTGTCTGATGCATGAAGTAGGACATGAAGAAGACGAACCGTTAGTGAAGGAAGCACACTCCGTTCACCAGACTAAGCAACCTCGACAAAAGCAGTCGTACGAATCTCGTCCCGCTGAAGAAAAAGCCAGTCACGATGATATCCCCATACCTTCAGCCAGACCAAATGAAGTCAAAGACCCTCCAGGAGAACCCAAGGATTCCCCTAACGCGACCTCCTCGCTTCCCCCTCCGTCGAAAGAGAAGTTGTTCAAGATACCTAAAGCTAGATCTCGACCTGAAGGGATGTCAGCGATAGGAGTTTCGGTCCTTTCGACGAGAGGCTTCGTGGGAGGTCTGAATAATGTCGAAACAGACTTACGGCTGGACTCTTGTGCAGATATCACGTTGATCTCACACGAATTCTACGAACAATTAACGTCGAGACCTGCAATAAAGCAAGGAATGAGAATGCGTTTGTGGCAATTGACAGACAAGGATTCACAATTGAAGGGCTTCGTGCGTATCCCTATATATATGACCACGGTGGAAGGCGAAATCTTAGAAACTGAAGCGGAAGCGTACGTAGTTCCGAACATGACAGTACCAATCCTTTTGGGCGAAGACTACCAACAATCTTACGAATTAAGCGTTACTCGCAACGTGGAGAACGGGACTCACATTTCCTTTGGTAGACACGACCATCGAATTCGAGCTACTCCCGTAGAAAGAACAAAGGACTTTGGTCGTCTTAGACAGAGCGCCTACATGGTCGGACAATACGTGAGACGTCAATTTCACCGAAGGAACAAAGGGAAGAGACATCGGCGCAAAGTGAAGTTCGGCATTGACGAGAAGACCGTGAGGGCTGCAGCGGACTATCGATTGAAACCCCATGAAAGCAAACCTATCCAGGTGGAAGGTCAGTTAGGGGAGGATCGCGAATGGTTGGTCCAAAAGAACTTACTTGCCAACGCAAACGATACGTTTTTCGCAGTTCCTAATGTCCTCATCTCTGCAGCGCACCCTTGGGTACCAATAGCGAATCCGACCGATCACCCACGGTTCATTAGGAAAGGGGAGATTATCGGCACGCTAGTCGACCCAGCGACTTTCTTCGACACCCCGAAATCTCGAGAAGAACTGAAGAAATTTGAAGACTCTGCAGAAATCATCAGAACAGTTATATCTCTACAAATGGATCAAGACTCCCCTGCTTCAAATCCTACGGAAGAGGGCGAAGAACAAGAGGAATATGGACCTAAAACCGCTGCGATGCCTGATCCCACCATCTACTCGTCGAGTCAATTAGAAGAGTTGATAGACGTGGGTAATCTTCCTGATCATTTGAAGGAGGCCGCATGGGAGATGCTGAGAAAACGCATTAAAGCGTTTGGCTTCGATGGCCGATTGGGAAATTTGCCAGCAAAAGTCCACATACGAACGGTGGATGGTCAAGTTCCAATTGCAGTACCCATGTATCATGCCTCGCCGCAGAAAAGGGAAATAATCGACGAACAGCTGAACACCTGGTTTGAGCAAGGGGTAATCGAGCCATCTAGAAGTCCCTGGAGTGCGCCCGTAGTCATCGCTTATCGTAATGGTAAACCCAGATTTTTTGTGGACTATCGCAAATTAAACGCTGCCACGATACCCGATGAATTTCCCATCCCACGACAATCAGATATTCTAGCATCTTTATCAGGGGCTCAAGTTCTATCTTCTCTAGACGCTCTCTCAGGATTCACGCAACTGGAGCTTGCAGAAGAAGATATCGAGAAGACTGCTTTCCGGACACACCGTGGACTCTTTCAGTTCAAACGTCTACCTTTCGGATTACGCAACGGGCCTTCGATCTTTCAGAGAGTGATGCAAGGAATACTATCTCCTTATCTCTGGATATTCTGTCTCGTGTACATCGACGACATTGTTATCTATTCCAAATCATACGAGGAACACTTGGTACATTTAGATAAAGTTTTGGAAGCCATTGAAAAGGCGGGAATAACACTGTCCCCGAAGAAGTGTCACCTTTTTTATGGCTCCATTCTTCTTCTCGGTCATAAGGTATCGCGATTAGGGCTCTCAACTCATACAGAGAAGGTGGAAGCCATCATGAAACTCGAACGACCTAAGAAGATTTCGCAACTACAAGCCTTCTTGGGAATGATAGTATACTTCTCGGCCTTCATACCCTACTATGCATCCATATGTGCTCCCTTGTTTCAGCTTCTACGGAAAGGATGCAAATGGTCCTGGGGGGCGGAACAGGAACATGCATTCCAATCAGCTAAAGACGCCTTACAATCAAGTCCTGTATTAGGTCATCCTATGGAAGGACTCCCTTACCGGCTCTATACAGACGCTTCGGACGAAGCGTTAGGATGCTCCCTGCAGCAGGTTCAGCCCATAAAGGTGGGAGACTTGAGAGGAACTCGCACTTACGATCGTCTCAAGAAAGCATATGAAGGGGGCCTGTCTCCGCCGCAACTAGTAACCGCTCTGAGCAACAAATGCATGGATCATGAGTTCTCCAGTGAGTGGGCTCCAGTTTTCGACGAAACCATAGTCCGAGTGGAAAGGGTGGTAGCATATTGGTCGCGAACGTTTAAAAACGCCGAAACTCGGTATTCAACGACCGAAAGGGAGGCTCTAGCGGCTAAAGAGGGATTAGTAAAATTCCAGCCCTTCATTGAGGGCGAAGACGTCCTCCTCATTACTGACCATTCGGCGCTACAATGGGCGCGCACCTATGAGAATGCCAACCGACGATTAGCGGCTTGGGGGGCTATTTTCTCGGCATACGCACCGAAACTAGAGATTATTCATCGCGCCGGCAGGGTTCACTCTAATGTGGATCCTCTATCCAGATTGCCGAGAGCACCGCCTAGCCATACTTCTCCGTTGGAATCTACGGAGCCCTCTATTCGAGCCAAAGAATCACTGGACGAAAGGCAAGATGTAACGAGTCCAGCGGTAAAGATGGCGGCGTTCTCGTTTGCAGCCTGGTCAATCGAGGATTGCCTAGAAGAACCGAGAGAAGTCTTGATCAACGTGAGGTCTAGGAATAAAAGATTTGTTGAGACTCAGGAGGACCATTCCACGACAAATCCCATCGAGGAGACTACAGCCGAAGATTCCGGGGCACTGGACACGCTAGCAACAACGGCAGAATACTGGGGGGCCGTCAATCCTCCACCTACGATTCATCTGTCCATGAGCGAGGATACCAAGGAGCAATGGAGAAGGGCTTACAAGGATGACCCTATGTTCAAATCAATTGTCAAGGATGACAAATTCCGCTACGACAAGGTACAACCTGGCATGCGATTCTTAGTTGATCATGACGGCATGATATTTTTCAGTAACGAGAACTACCAGCCACGATTATGCGTACCCTCTACCTTGAGGAATTTCATTCTTCGGGAAGCTCACGAAAATCCCCTGGAATCGGCGCATGCGGGTCCTGAACGGCTATGGCAATCATTGAGCTCAAGATTCTATTGGAAGAGAATGAAAGTGGATATAGTGAGATACTGCCGATCATGCGACGTTTGTCAGAAAACGAAGACACCCAACTTCTCTAGGTTTGGAATGCTCATACCTAACCCAATCCCTAGTCGGCCTTACCAGTCAATCTCAATGGACTTTATCGTTAACTTACCCTGGTCCGAAGGGTTCAACGCCATCTATGTGGTAGTCGATCGTTTGTCGAAACACGCCTCTTTCATACCAACAACTACAGGCTTGGATTCGGAAGGATTCGCGTCGTTATTTTTCAAGCATATTGTTTGTCGATTCGGCCTTCCGGAGAGCATCGTTACGGACAGAGATCCGAGATGGACTTCTGACTTCTGGTTAAGCGTAGCGAAAGCCCTTCAGACGAAAATGAGTTTATCATCTTCTCATCACCCCCAACACGACGGTCAGACTGAAGTGGTTAATAAGCTACTGACCACCATGATGCGTGCTTTCATAGCTGGAAAAAAGGATCAATGGGCGTTGTGGCTACATTTATTGGAATTTGCGTACAACAGTGCCATCCATTCGTCCATTGGGACTACTCCATTCCACCTCCTTCTCGGTTTTCACCCTCGAACTCCTTTAGACTTTTTAGGGACTAAGCGTTCGGATGATATCGATAGCCGAGCATTGGGTCCAGAAGCAATAACCTTTTTGGAAAACTTCGCCATGCATAGAGAGAGCGCGAGAAGCGCGATAGCGAAAGCGCAGGACCAGCAAGTCAGATCATTCAACAAGGGAAGGAAACCTATACCCGTCCTGAAGAAAGGGGACAAAGTACTAGTTAACCCTCACGCCCTAGAATGGATTGAGTCCAAGGGAGAGGGAAAGAAGCTTACCCAACGATGGATTGGACCTTTCGAGATTATGCAGCGTATCAATCCCAACGTTTACCGCTTACGGATGAGCAACTTATACCCAGGTCTGCCAGTGTTCAACTATCAGCACTTACGGAAGTACGAACCTTCTCCTACGGAGTTCGGAGATAGGACATCTCTGCCGGAAACTAGAACAAAAAAACCAGAACAAGAGGAGTATGAGGTCGAAAAGATTATAGCGGAAAGACGCACCAAAAAGGGTCTCGAGTATCTTGTACGTTGGGAGGGATACAGTCCCCTCTACGACA
The DNA here is from genome assembly GCF_000143565.1 of Laccaria bicolor S238N-H82. Classification (NCBI taxonomy): domain Eukaryota; kingdom Fungi; phylum Basidiomycota; class Agaricomycetes; order Agaricales; family Hydnangiaceae; genus Laccaria; species Laccaria bicolor. The sequence continues at coordinate 2,090,763 of NW_001889875.1, forward strand.
CTTGGGAGCCCAAACGAGCCTTGACGAATGCACCTGAAGTGGTCGCAAAATGGCTGAAAAGCCATGACGTCAAGACACTATTGTAAGAATAGTTCGGAGTTAACTTATCTCGTCCGATCGGACTGATCCGATGGACGACTACCATATGCCTTCCTCTTTGTCTTTTTCTCCTTCTTCTTTCTCTTCTTTCTACACTCAATCTCGGACACTCTACCTTCGACATCGACTCAGTCACACACCCAGACGTCAGCCATCATGGAATGCTTATACACCGACGGAGACGGCAAAGTTCCAATTTCGGGTCGGGCGGAGATGGTAGCAGGACAATGGATTGCCTTGAACGCTTCAGCAGGCAGAATTCCCTCCACAACTGTATTCGAGGAAGCTCTAACAGATCGCGCGTTCCTTCCCCCCGATTTAGCCGCTCGACCAGACGCTTGGACTTGGACCAAACGACCTACGTGGTATGCAGACAGGTATCATTGGGATGCATGGAACGTCATCGATTATTTCGCAGAGGAAAACGAAGCCGTACCTTGGTATTTCGGAGAGGGCAGTACCCCATGGACGGGCGACGACGGTAAATTTCGTTTTGACCCCATCCTACGTGCTAAAGCGGAAGATTCACTGACGAAGTTATGGCTTTGCATCGAATCTATCACATCGCAGCCGCCATTTGTTTCCGGCACGCCTCACCCAACAAAATTCAATTATCTACTGCTGTCCGCAGCTTGGGACTCAGCTCAGGGGGCTAGATCGTTAGCTGAAGATGCGCGGGGACGAGTTTTGGAATACCTGGGTTTTATCAACTGGTGGTCATCTTCAGTATCCGGATGGGACGACGTCCTACAACGATGGATGGTCGATTACATTGGTGGTTTCAAACTACGCGATCTCAAGAAAAGAGGAGTCTTCGTCGACCTGCCGAGGCGCTGGCATGTTCTGAACATAGGGCATCTACTCGCAGAGAACGTTCCTGTCTATTACTTCTGGCAGGAAGATAACGACGACTACCCCTGCTTCGCGCGGCTGTCTCCAACTATACTGCAAGCCTACCACGACGCCTGCGACACTCTGGACAGGTCGGAGGTCTCGGAGGGTGACATGATGGGCTTCCAAGACGACATCGATGCCATCAAGCAATACGATGAGTTTTTTCAACTACGAAGAACGCCCGATCACACCTCTTCCCCTTCTTTCTCCGACATCCCTCCCAACGCGACAGTATACATTTGCGATTTCGAGGGGTGGTCAGCGAGACTTGTGATCGACGATTCCCTGATCGAGGATTACGCGGGGAGGTATCATTTCTGCATCGAGACGGATGAGTCAGACAGCTACGTCACCATCTGGCGCTGGAAACCACGGCGGCTAGATATGGGAGGAAGTCAGCGCGCAGGCTGCTGGGGCCCAGGATCTACTACAGAGGCATGTCGGGGAGATCGAGAAATCCGCGAGCTTTTCAAAGCAGTCCACGCTCCCATTGGCAAAGCGCGTTTTGACGAGTGCGGTAGAATCACCCTAGTCAGTCGCCTGGGGGATGTCTACGAAGACAACGACATAAGCTCCGTAGAAGCAGACGCGCTTGATGGGACTCGTCTTCTCCCTCGCCCACATTGGGTCCCAGCTTCCCACCCACCGCTCTTGGTGCCAACTCCGGCTTCCCCACTTAATGTCGCTTCGAAATGGATACAATCCATGGTCGCCCCTTCTAGTCATTCAGGCTCCAGGGCTTCTTCAGCAGCCAGACTCTCACATAGTTCCGGCGAGCGAGATCTTCGTACACGTTCTGCATCTCCCGACCGCGGGCGGACTGCGTCTAGGGACCAATTACCCGAAGGACGAGCAGCCTACATCGACGACCTGCGCAGTTTGGGCAGTCAGTACGCAACGCCAGTCAGCGCGTGGGTTAGCAAGAAACCCCTGGAGTGGAATGTCGACTACCTCGACATCAGATTCCTGCTGGTACCCGATAAGAAAGCTCAGGCTTGTCTCCGTTACTGGGCGGCTTGTTCTCGCGACGTTTCCACAATGGCGGAAGTGCTTCTCAAAGCTATCACTCACGGAATTCCCTTTAGCATCGGCGTCAAAGTTGAAGATTTTGGCAGGTTCAAACCCGAGGAAGTCTCCGACACAGACCGTGTAGTAGGGAAACCCACTTGCGTGATGGAACCGCCGTTTGCCTACACCGCCCCGGGGGCTCTGAAGGCCTACTACATGAGCCGCGTCAACGATATTATCCGACGGCCTCACGCGAGGATCTTGGTGGGACTAGGTGGCCCAGAAGCTTGGCTTGGCCGCAAATGGGGCGGCCCAGAGCTAGTTGCTCAATTTATGGACGGACCATCTCCGGACGTCTACTTACACAGGCGAGGCTATATCGACTCGGACGACGAAAACCCTATGTTTCTTTACACTGATGAAATGAGTCCTCAGGAGATTGATGTCATCTTCGGCTGCATCCGCAGTGATATTGACAGAGACCGCTCCTTATATCCTTCGCGGGACATCCTGGATGACGGTTGTTTTTTCTGGACCGGAGAGTGGGACGATCGCATGGAAAATATGTTCGCCGACCTTACAAAGGAAATCCTGCAGGGTTCCGCAAAGTTCAGAACCCCAGGAATGTGGAATGATTATTTCCGTCGTTTGAATCGCAGTCACCGAGGTTCGAAGGATCGCCTCAACCAGCTAGTTCCGGCAACGTTGAACAAGTTGTATGCCAAACTGCTGGATGGTTTTTCGTTGGACTGGCACAAGCGACGCTTGATCGACATCGAATTGCCAGAGGAATACCGACCTCGTCGGATCGGAAATAGGGGGGCTCTGTAACAGGGCACGAACACCTAAGCCTACAGCTTCTCTCATTCCCTTCCTTACGATATTTCCTATCCAACGCTACCTATCCATATGCCAATTCAGGGAGTCCTGTCGTCACGCAATCACAGTAGTCACATTCAAGTACATATCACTTTGTCACATATGTAAACAAATCATCTAACTTTACCATCATCTCTGTTCTGACTCGCGCACTTGAGCATCGTCCTCACGACTCAATCACGGGTATACAAGGGGTTTCGGAAGTAAGGTCAGTAGAATTGTTGATACCGTACTGTGGAGAGCTCGTGTCTCTCCTTGCGCACTGATTGTGTTTGCACATCTTTCCCGAGGGAAATCTCCTAGCGCCTTTCTGCGGCATTCCGAGAAGGGAGAGTTCGTCTACGCTCGTGGCATTCCAGAGCAAGTAGCAACTCGTGTAAAGAGATTGACCTTGATTAACTCCTAGATACTCGAACAAGGGTCTCACACCATAACGCAAACCTATCCATACACTACAGCTCGCCAGGATCGCTTCGTTGATAGATACACGGACCGCGTCATCATACGCAATCCCTGAAGAGGTTCCCGCACCTTGACCATTTCATTAGATTTTTCATTGGGAGATTTCATTGGGGCATCTGGCCCTTTCATTACCATTTCTTTTAGGATATTTCATTGAGCACCTTGATGATTTCATCACTTCTCATTAGGCTCCCTGGCACTTTCATTACTATTTCTTAGATTTTTCATTAGGATATTTCATTAGGCCCTTTGGCACTTTCATTACCGAAAACTATATAATAATGATGATATGTATCACATGGGTTGTTGGGAGGGTGGTCACATGACCAATTACCAAAAATAGTCAAAAAGCGAAAGTTGTACCCCTGCACTGTAGCTTCCCGAATCTGGTTGAATTATGTTCTGAAGTGCTCCTGTTGTGGAGATATGAGGTAAAGGAATTCCAAAAGTGTTGTGTTTTTTTTGGTTTTTTGCATTTTTCTTCATGAAACAAAACCAAATAACATGATTCCAACACATTTAGAAAGCTAGATGAAAGGGGGATCCTCTAGA
>NW_001889875.1:2095577-2096710 GCF_000143565.1 Laccaria bicolor S238N-H82
CATGAAGAAAAATGCAAAAAACCAAAAAAAACACAACACTTTTGGAATTCCTTTACCTCATATCTCCACAACAGGAGCACTTCAGAACATAATTCAACCAGATTCGGGAAGCTACAGTGCAGGGGTACAACTTTCGCTTTTTGACTATTTTTGGTAATTGGTCATGTGACCACCCTCCCAACAACCCATGTGATACATATCATCATTATTATATAGTTTTCGGTAATGAAAGTGCCAAAGGGCCTAATGAAATATCCTAATGAAAAATCTAAGAAATAGTAATGAAAGTGCCAGGGAGCCTAATGAGAAGTGATGAAATCATCAAGGTGCTCAATGAAATATCCTAAAAGAAATGGTAATGAAAGGGCCAGATGCCCCAATGAAATCTCCCAATGAAAAATCTAATGAAATGGTCAAGGAGTGTAATGAAATATCCTAATGAAAGCACCAAGAAGCATTCTAATGAAAATTCAATGAAATGGTAATGAAAGGGTCAAGGAGCTGAATGAAATATCCCAATGAAAATTCCAAGAAAACCTAATGAAAGTGCGCAGGAGCCTAATGAAATATCCTAATGAGAAATACTATAAAATCATAATGAAAAAGCGCAGGAGCCTAATGAAATATCCTAATGAAATTACTATGAAATCATAATGAAAAAGCGCAGGAGCCTAATGAAATATCCTAATGAAATTTCTATGAAATGGTAATGAAAAAGCAATGGAGCCTAATGAAATATCCTAATGAGATTTCTAAGAAATGATAATGAAAAAGCGCAGGAGCCTAATGAAATATCCTAATGAGATTTCTAAGAAATGGTAATGAAAAAGCGCAGGAGCCTAATGAAATATCCTAATGACAATTCTAAGAAATGATAATGAAAAAGCGCAGGAGCCTAATGAAATATCCTAATGACAATTCTAAGAAATGATAATGAAAAAGCGCAGGAGCCTAATGAAATATCCTAATGACAATTCTAAGAAATGATAATGAAAAAGCGCAGGAGCCTAATGAAATATCCTAATAAAAATTCTATGAAATGGTAATGAAAAAGCACAGGAGCCTAATGAAATATAATAATGAAAAGTCTCAGAAATGATAATGAAAGGGCCAAAGAACCTAATGAAATATCC
>NW_001889875.1:2096760-2097939 GCF_000143565.1 Laccaria bicolor S238N-H82
TATCTCAAATCATGGTTCTAGGTCCATGTGGATATGGTTTGAAGGATTAAATTGCTTTACATATTACTACTGCCAAATGATTAGTTTTTGACATCATACCCAAGTTGCCTTTCACATCAGGACAGGCTATTCTCTGATTTCACATTGATAGTTGCTGGTCTGTCTGCTTTCACATTGATAGCTACTTGCCTGTCCCAAACCTAGTCAACTGTGATATCAGCTCTTTCAGGGCAATAGGATGAGCTGATTGGTCCCTGGAAGTATCCTTAAGTCAGGTCATGATGTAAGTTAACAATGTATTGAGTAGATATTACTATGAATGGCATTTTCTGGCTTGAAAGCCAACTTGGGCATGATGTGAAAAGCTGATGATGTGGCAATAGCAATCAATATGTAAAGTCATGTGAATCCTTTAGCCAGTTCCCCATAAACCTACAAGTATGGTTTGAGATAGGACAGTAGCTATCAATATGAAGGCATAGAATAGCCTTTCTTGATGTGAAAGACAATTTGTACATGATGTCAAAAGTAAATGCTGCAGCAATGGCAATATGTAAAATCATGTCAATCCTTTAACCTCATCCCCATAACCTATACAGAGTCAAGGACACTATAAACTATATGTCAACTACAAACTTTTGTAGCCTCAAAAAGCAGACACTACAAACTTTTCTAATGAAAAAGCGGACACTACAAACTTTTGTAGTCTGAAAAGCGGACACTACAAACTTTTCTAATGAAAAGGCACACACTACAAACTTTTGTAGTCTAAAAAAGCGGACACTACAAAACCTTTTAATGTAACCCTAATTTTGTAGTCTAAGTCTGACTTTTGTAGTCTTTTGTAGTCTATCAGTAAACTTTGTAGCCTATGTCCAACTTTTTTGTAGTCTATCAGTAAACTTGGTAGTCTATATCTGACTCTTGTAGTCTGTCAGTGTTGATTGCTCTTTTAGGGAATGCACCTTCCTTTTTTGGTCAATTTTCCCACGATATGATATTTGTTGCCCTTTCATCTAGCTTTCTAAATGTGTTGGAATCATGTTATTTGGTTTTGTTTTCATGAAGAAAAATGCAAAAAACCAAAAAAAACACGACGCTTTTGGAATTCCTTTACCTCATATCTCCACAACAGGAGCACTTCAGAACATAATTCAACCAGATTCGGGAAGCTACAGT
>NW_001889875.1:2097989-2100424 GCF_000143565.1 Laccaria bicolor S238N-H82
CTGCTGCCACATGCACTAGTCCATATAGCTATATATAATGTGACAACTATGGACAAAATGATGCAATAGAACTGATGAACAATAGTGTTTGGCAGATAGATGAACTCTCATTAACTGGTTGTGACCATGTTGAGTGACAATCCATGCCATCACTGGACAGATCACATGGTCAATAAAACCTTGTACTATATACCATCAACTACACAAATGATGACAGAAGCATACAAAGCTAGAGTGCCTGAAACCCTGAACGTGGATGACTACAAAAGGCTAGAGACCCTGAATCCCCTGAATCCCTGAATGTGAGAAACCATCAATTTTCGTGGGAAAAAGGCAAAGTTCAGTGTTAGAACACTGAAAAATTCCTTGAGATCAAGGGTAATAAACGAGTCTCTTCGTAAACTCAGAGGACTCGTAATCCCTGTGGCACTCTTTAGCTCAATATAATACTCACTAGAGGGTTTTGGAAATTACCAACCCATAGATTGTTCGTTCCTCTTGGTCATTGTTAAACCTTGTTTGAAATTGTAGACACTCCAGGTAATTAGTTAGCTTTTGTGATAACTTCATGAAAAACTGTGGTTTTACCTATGCTGTTCTAATGGTGTATGCCTACCCTATTTGGTCATGCAGTTCTGTTTCTGAAAACCCTAACTGGTTTGAGGAACCTCTAACGCCACTAGTATACATTTGTGGCGTATATTGTTATATGCATATTCTGTCAGTTACCCCTTTGCAGGGTCGCGTTCTGGAGCTGGGATCAGGGTGGATGTTTGGTATTCCATCGAACGTCATAGCTGCAGCTGTATTGAACAAGTGTCCCTTGATAAATTGCTTTTGCTCCAAATAATAGAAAATAGTGAATGAGTGAATTTGTCTGGCGTAGGACTTAGCGTTTTTTTCCCCATCGTTCATCTCAACCATCAACTTCACTTTCTGCTTTGTTGGTATCGCCATGAACTTTCATTATCATCACTCAGGTTTGTGTTCTGCTTTTTATTCAGTCTTTCCGCCATGTTCCTGATATAATGAACTTAGGCCTGTACACACAATCCAGACAGCCAGCCTTTCCTTTGCATCGACCTTCATTTACAGGTATTAGTTGGACATTCATTCCTCATATCAAGTAGTGGACTCACCTATGATTCTTTTCCCAGAAATTGAATCACGGTCATCCTCTCCAACAATTTCCTCACCTTCTATGTCAGATCCTGGCTCGCCAACTGAATTATGTGTGTTTATCTCCAATTCGTTGTTGACCTTCATATGTTGATTTCTTGTTATTAGCATCCATGCCCTTGTTTGTAGATGGACCTGCTCTTCGTACATTTTTCAGCAATTCGGTTGCAAAGGGCCGAGAGTCGGTTTCCTCAGCTCAAGCAACTCTATCTAATCCACCATCGTTTCTCTGGCAAATGACATCAGAGCAACTGGTAGCAGTTCCAGACGATCCAATCTCACATCTGTGAGTTGGCAGACCTTTATCATTTGAAAACTAGTATGTCGCTACTTTGTCATCTTCATTTGTTATCGTTTTGAGCAACCATAGTTCCACAGAATGCCACCTTCGAGTATCCAACAAACATTCTCCTGCATATACCGCTAGACATCCAGAAGCTTATTCTGGATAACTTGGCCATTCCAGCCTTGCTCAGGCTATCAAAATGCTGCCGTTATCTATCACATTACGAGTCCTCTGAGTTTACGAAGAGACTCGTTTATTATCCAGGATCTCAGGACTTTTTTCAGCGCGGTAACGCTGAAATTTGACTTTCTCCCACGAAAGTGATTTCTTCCCATGATCATCTGCTTGGTTCGCCTACATGACTTTCCTAGTCTACTTGACCATTCCTTGATTATTACTGTCTTTTAGCCCTATCCAGGTTGTCGTTGATGTAGGTTGTGGCTAATATATTGCTCTATTTGGCTTCCAGACTCTGATGAATGAATGCATTGCCTCTATTTTCATGTTCATGCAACTCAACTTGTTTACATTGAAGGTACAACAATTAAGGTCCTGACAACTTGTGCAAATGAGCCCATGCTCTGGTGAAACAGGCCACAGGAATGTACTGAGCAGTTGGTGAGCATAAGGCAAAAAAGCGAAAATACAAACCTACTTACCTGGATGGGAACTCAACCATTTTGTAAATGGCTTTGTGGAGCATGTTTGTGGAGTGCATAGGTATTGAATTGAGTCCACGCCCATGTGAAATGGACCACAGGAAGGTACTAAACAATTGGTGAGCATAAGGCAAAAAAGCAGAAATACAAACCTACTTACCTTGATGGGAGGTTGACCGTTTTGTAAACGGTTTCATGGAGCTTGTTTGTGGAATGTGTAGGTATTGAATCGAGTCAATGCTCAAGCAAAATGGACTGCAGGAAGGTACTGAGAAGTTGTGAGCATAATGGTGAATATTCCGCATCANAAG
>NW_001889875.1:2100474-2103954 GCF_000143565.1 Laccaria bicolor S238N-H82
CATCAAAGATGACTTGTTGACGCTTTTGTTCAGGTATTGCGAGGGTCAGCCGGCAATGCAATGTTCGTCCTGAAAAAATAGTGAGTGTACAATCAACGATCAAAAATGCGTGAATGCCTCACCAAGTGAAACATATTTCCTAAAGTTGTGGTGCTCGAAGTGGTCATCGAGCGTGTCATGCCGCGACCCAGGACCCATTTCCTTCGTACTACTCGCAACACGATTCATCTCGGCCCAACTCCGTTCAATTCCCTCGCCATCGGTGCGGCCCACGCCGGGCTTGAAATTTAGCGAATGGGGAGCCTGGCAAGGCACCTTATGCATGGGGCAATGACACTTGGGGATACCCCAGCCCAGCTCAACGTCCGAGTGAATGTGTAGATCTTTTGGTAACTTGGGCATTCGTGTTTCGAAGCCAAGCTTGAATTGGCAAGCGATGTCGTAAGAGATAAAGACCGAAGCGACGAGGAGTGGAGCGAGGGCGGACAGTAAGATGAAATCCATGTTACAGTACCTAAGTCACTAGAAATAAGTTTCGGCGCGATGAACCACATCAGGAGGTACATACCGTTCTCCCTTTTGAAGGTCTCCCACCCCCCCAGGACGAATAATTTCATGTCTGGCACACAAACACATCCCTACACCGGTTGAGCGTAAACCGGCCGAAAACTGTGTCTCTGCATTCGCCAGTGTTTTAAACCCACTGCAGGTGCTAATCTTGAATGACTTGAGTTGAGACACAGAATGGACGAGAGAGCGCTACGTACATCTTTTTGGGTAGCATACTTCAATATGTGCTTTTGGTACGGTGCATCTTCAGGGAAGTATGCAAGCCCTGTATGTAATCCTGGGTCCTTCTTGAGGCTCGAGCGCATCAGGTTCTTCAAGCGAAAATTCGCGTCCATGGCGATTATGAGGGTATAGAGAAACCTTAAAGAAACATTGACCAATCAGCTCGGCTCCACTAGACTAACTCAACACTTACTTCCATTCCATTCCGACGTCTTCCCACTTCTCGGGAAGGTTGACTCCTGGTATCGGGCATGCTGGACAAAGGGTAGCAAGATCCCCGCGTGCCGTACGCGTGATGCCATGCTCAATGTTCCCCCGCGCATGGCGCTTCATGAGTTTCAAGTGGCGAAACTCGCGAATCATGCGCATGAGCGACTTATATCGCATCTAAAAACAGATTTGTAAGTGACAGAAATTGCAGACCGCACAGCAAACCTACCTTGGGAATCTCAAGCTCAGTATTATCTGTGAGGTACTCGAGGGCCTTGTAAAATTCGTGAGCGGACAGTTTTCCTGTCAGGGTGATGATGTGGAAGAGTTCCAGTAGCCGAAAAGTCGCGCAGGTTTGTGGTTGATGGACTGTTGCAGGAAACCACTCTGCGCGGAGCAGCTGCTGCCGATTTGAGATGACTCGTTGATCGCAGCCACAAAAATCCACGGCCACGTAATGAAGGCCATTGGTATGAAGGACCGTGAAGTCCTTGTGGCCAGGCTGAGGTAATAAGCAAGGTGAATTGACGTGGCCAAGCTGGACTCGTAGCCTCATCGTTCTGAGAGAAATCTTTTCAAAAAAGACGTCGTTCCACTTCTATTGACAACTAATCAGAACGAGTAGAGGAGGAGTGATAGAAACCAGCCTGGATGATATGCAAAGGGAGCTGCTCATGGCGCTTCAAGCAGCAACCAAGGCACTCCATCAAGCGGCCCATACAATCTTCGCAACAGTAGATGCCACCCCCAGCGAGGCAAGACATGCACTGGTCTTCCGTCGACCTGTCTCCCCATCCCTCTAACCTCAACATTTCCATGAGATATTCTTCTCGGCAGCCAGGCTCTTGAAGTGTAGCTCCTGCCCATTCACGCAAAGGGGCGTCCTAAACGGCATGAGATATTTGACAGACCTGCAATGGTCCAAACTTACCGAGGTTGGATAGCGTTTAGCTGCAACCTTCTCAGCTACAGTTGAAATTTGGTCCAGTAGTTCCCCTTCCAATTCGTGGAGTGGCTCTTCTATGTTGTCGTACTCGGTACTTGGATTCCACTCATACTGAGGCGACGGACTGCGACAAGAGGCAGATGCAGCTTTTTGCGGGGAAAGAGGGGTTTGAAGGATGCGAAGTCCTTTGTTGGAAAAGTGGATGGTCCGAGATTGCGGGATAGAAACGTCCTGGCGCTCGTCGTCGTCAGAGCCACGCACGACGACATAATGTTTCTCCTTGGCCTTCCCCTTTCTCTTCATTGGATGGTCGGACCTGAGAAAAGAAAAGTGACATCAACAAGGGACAATAGAATTGGTCACATCTAGATCAATCAAGATCTAGTTCAAGTTATAAGAATAAGTTTCGTTACAAACGGTTTCTAATGTACATTACAAACAGTTTGTAAGGCTATAGACCTTAAAGTTACCCTTCTCTACCTCTCGCATGGAGCCAAGCACTTCTCTATGGCCTCCAACGCCGCCAACGCCTCAGGGTCCCATTTCCAAGGTGTTTCCAACTTGCTCAAAATTTCCTGCGCTGCCAAGTTCAACTCTAACACCCAAATGGGTTTCTCGGGCTTTGGTCCATCCTCGGTAGTTGCGAAGCTCCCACACATCCAAGAGAGCTTCTTGCGCATCCACTTCGAAGTGTTTCAGTCAGTGTGCACAATCTATAATACATAAGTGTACTTACCTTTCGGCGTGCGTCTCGAATATATTCTTCGTAGGCTGGGTCATCCTTGAAGTTTTCATGGACAAACACCTCCTCCTCTGTCGGGTCGGGAAAACGGAGGAACCACACCAGAGATGCGCGAGACATATAAGCGGTCACCTGGCCCTCCTTGGACGCAGAAACGAAGCTGGGCAAGAGTTGCTTCAACACCGCGTTTTGCTCCCGCTTGCGGAGCCGTTTTGCGGCAGCAATGTCATCTAACTTGGCTTGGGCAGCAATCTGAACGATCGATCTCTTGTCAGGGTCCCCCCACCATTTGAAATTACATGAGATCATACCTCACGGCACCTTTTGCCAAGATTGTTGCCGGTGTCGACAATGATGGGCTTGTAAGTTTTGGGCTTGAGTGACACCTTAGGCATTTTGGACGGACGATGGGGTTTTTTACAAGGCAAGCCTCAACTGTGCGCTGACTTGAACTTGAACCTTATTTTTGTGGCTTGATAATTATACAGGTGACATCAGACCAAAATCAATGGATTAATCCACGCCGGGTAGTGCAAATGGTTTTGAGATATGTAGGTAGGGTCGTTTAGATACAGGGAACTAAATTTGACTAGGTAGCGACCTTGGCACCCTCGGCACAGATCTGATAAGCAAAGATACCGCTGGAACGCCAATCAGCGATGTCATCTACAGAACTCATCGCCTGCATATGGATCTCCTCAACAAGGCTCATGACGTGCCGGATGTCGCGGCCCACCATATCTGCTTTTTTCCAGATGTCTCCGCATCCATATGCCTGCAAAATATCCCC
>NW_001889875.1:2104004-2106022 GCF_000143565.1 Laccaria bicolor S238N-H82
GACTTTAATTTGATCAAGGAACGTTGCAGTAATACTTCGCAATTCTTCGAATTCATCGTGCTCCGTTTTAATTTCCCGTTCGCGCGCTTGAACTGATCTACCAGTCGATACAGCTCTCGCGTTGCTTGGGTGGTCTCGGGAGTCTCCAGTAAGACGTCCAGCGATGGTTTCTGCCATGTCTATGATGTCTATGATATCGTATGGATCTTCAGCTCTTCTAGCAGTGGTCTCATCCTCGTTGCCTTTCTGTTTTCGGTCTCTAGTTTGTTCAATATTCAAACTGGCCTTAACTTGATCAGCAAAGGAATCTGTCAGACAGCCTAAGAACATGTCAACTAGCTCTCGGTTGCTCACCAGTACTGGCGGCGCCATGAGTAATTTTTGTTGTGCCCTAAAACTTCGAGTTAAAATTTTCAACTCTGTCAAGTTCTTTTCTGCTAGCCGACTGTTTTCTCTACATACAGCTCTTAGTCCAGTTAAAGTCCCTTTTCCTGCATTTCGCGCATCAGGGTAATCTGCTATTAGAGCCTTTTTAAACTCGTCAAAGGAGCCGTCTTCGAATGTTTTAAATGCTTTCCATTCGAATTCAGTCCGTTGATCCGTATATTTTCCTAATTTCTTCTTTTTCTCCACATCACTATTAATACCATATTCTGCGAAAAGATCTTCCATTTGGTCTAAGAAACGTAGAAGCTCAATTGGTTTCTCTTTATCGAAGAACGGGGCTCCCTTATTACCAGGTAATGGCATGGTTCTGTGTGAAGACCGACCTGTAGGGGCCGGTTCTTCTATGCTTGAACTCGATGGGTCAGGCATGATTATTGGGTTTCTTCTGGCTTTTGAGTTCGAAGATTTTGGTTCAGATTGACGAACAGCTTTCGCAGGTCGACTAGGTATAGGTTTTGGAGGTACTTCTTTTCTTAACGGGTAACGTTGTACGACTGGCTCAGCAGCGCGTTTGGGTTTCCGTGTAGGAGGTAAGGGTACTTGTGGACCTTCTCTAGCTCTTTTAGATGTGGCTGTTTCTCTGATTTTTATGGCTGCCGTTGTAAACGACTTTTGATGCTAGTTCTTGGTATTAGAAACTAGGCTTGGTTTTTTATGGTCTTTGGTTGATTCAAACAGATGTTTAAATAATTCGAAAACCGCTTTCAAACAACTTTTTCAAGTACAATTGAAAAACAAAACAAATGAAAACCCTCGCGGTGGGCTCCAGATGAGAAGACCGTGGCACGCGGGAGTGAGAATAGTGCAATCGGACGCGCTGACAAGATGCGTGAACACCTAAACAACACACACACACAAACACCTTAAACACTTATCACCACAGGTACGTGCTCGGTACTTCGAGTTCGGGTTCGTACGGTAAACAGAATTACCACACTTGTTTTGTAAGAACTTAAGTAGAAGTTCGGGGAAACATTTTTGTATTTTTTATATCACTTGTCTAAGTCTAGTAGACCTTTTCGGGACAAAAGGTATTGTTTTACGTGCGGACACAGTGTAGAATTCGAAACTTTAGTAGTCTTTGAAGGGAAACGACTTTTATTGGGACTGTCTCAGTGTTCTGGGATTGCACTCTAACTGTATACGAAGAAATGACAAGGAAATTGTGCTTTGTAGACTTTTTATAACTCCCTTGAGTTTTTATTATGCCTCTGATGCGGTCCAAACTAGTCTTAAAGACTCCTCAAGCACGCTCACTTGGATTCCTCGGTAATAGTAGAGAGCTCTCTTACTAATTGACGAGACAACCTTACAAAAGCTTTGTGATCCCCACTTAACACACTGGTTCCGGGCACACGTTACTTATGTCTGCGAAGAAAAGTCCTTAAATTGATTACAAACTTATCCACTACCTCAGATGCTACTGGGAGTGCGACAGCTGGTCAACGCGGGGGATAATTCCTTGCGTTTCAGCCTGCGCGCGTCCTCTTTTTATACTATTCTATGTCTTCTATTTATATTTATATGTCCGTGCTTTGTCCGAGAGGTCGGACGAATTAATACTGAATTTT
>NW_001889875.1:2106072-2107879 GCF_000143565.1 Laccaria bicolor S238N-H82
CCCGTTTTTGTAGTTGTCGATATAGCTCTCCAGAAAAGTGAGGCGAGCGCCCTTTGCCCAGTTACGCTTCAAAACACGCAAAAGGGGCTCTCTGTCGACCCTGAATGTTTGATATCAGATCACAACATCACATCAGTCGATTTTAGATTTTAAACTCACACTTCAACTTCAACATCGCCAACATTATTGTCCATCTTGGTTTCTGGGGCGGAGAGCGTTTGGGCAACAATGGGTACGTGTTTACACCACTCTGGGTCTACGCAAGCTCCTTACCTACTATTACGTCTTATTACATCTGTGAGAAGGCTTCTCGTCCTAGATAAAGGTGCGTTCAACAGCAAATTCGTCCCCCCATCCGCTTTTCCCTCACCTTTCACGCCAGAACATTTTCAATGGCTAATTTACCCAATGCTGGAGCACCCGCTGGTTCCCCATCATCGGCGGACAGTAAGTATCAAACATCCCTCTTCCGAATTACTTCCCACTGATGGTGATGGGCTCTCAGACCTTGAAAATCTTCTTGCTCGTCTTTCTATCACCCCAGAGGGCGCACGAGAAATCGTTCGTGCCCTGGTGGCTTACGCCAACCTCGACTCGACCCAGTCCCTCACAACCACCACAACCACCTCTTCTGACTCCATCATCGCCGCTTCTCCCACTGTTGCCACTGGCGCAGAAACATCTGGCCCCACTGATGACAACGCGGACGACGATCAACTCTCGGACACCAGTACCACCTCCCTGATTTCACTCTCTGATCTCGATAGCATCGGCCACCTCACTGCCGCCAGTTCCGCCACTTTGGTTGCCGCTTCCCTGCACAATGTCGCTCCCCTCACAACCGATGGGCTCAATACTGCAGCTCCCGCCGCCAATGCTGCAGGAGCCCAAACGGCTGTCACCGCTGGAGCCACGTCTGTGGCAGCCGCTCCTGTCGTCGCTCCCACAGCTGTCAACGTGGCCCTTCCGCTCTATGGCGTCCTCCCGGTGAATGCCCCAGCCAATGCCGTCTTGCCTCCCGCACACCTCCTTGCCTTGCCGTACAGATATCATGTCCCAGCTGCAAATGCCGAGGGCCCATTCTACGTCGTCACTCGAGGCCGCAACATTGGTGTATTCAATGGCTGGTATGTTATTTCTTCTGTTCCAACTTTACTATATTAACCACCATCTACGATACAGGGAAAACACATCTCCTCTCGTCACCGGTGTTTCTCATGCCGTCTTCAGTCGGGTTGCCAGTATGACCGAAGGCCACGCTAGGATGAACATGGCGATTACCTCTACTTTTGCATTGTACCTCACTTAGTAGCACAGTCAATATCGTGTATATGTTTTCGCTGTATAAAAATAAAAAGCATTGGCAATAACTCTAGGAGAACAACCGAAAGACTCGAATGCGAATGCACACACAAGTTCAGATATTTAGTAGTGGCAGCCACCCCAATCCACATATGGATCATCTCCAAACTTCGAAACATTTGTCAAACATTACAGTGAGGCACCAATACCCGTCTTACCCTTAGATATTTCAGTCGGACCCTTGCCACTTCAGTCACCCAATGACAACTGACTGTTAGTCTTGCAAACTCCATGAATACTACAAGACTAAATGTCAGGGTGTATATCTATAGTGTATATATTCTGGGCTTGTATATCTCCACTTTTACCTAAATATATTTCGTTGTTCAATGTCACACTAAATATATTTCTAGTGTGTCACACACCCCAAAATATATTTCCTCACTGGAATGGACTCCAAATATATTTCTTATGCCTGGACCCTGAATTGTGACTGTCACAATGT
>NW_001889875.1:2107949-2108963 GCF_000143565.1 Laccaria bicolor S238N-H82
TGTACCTCACTTAGTAGCACAGTCAATATCGTGTATATGTNTTCGCCGTATAAAAATAAAAAGCATTGGCAATAACTCTAGGAGAACAACTGAAAGACTCGAATGCGAATGCACACACAAGTTCAGATATTTAGTAGTGGCAGCCACCCCAATCCACATATGGATCATCTCCAAACTTCGAAACATTTGTCAAACATTACAGTGAGGCACCAATACCCGTCTTACCCTTAGATATTTCAGTCGGACCCTCGCACAGCTACGATATACTCAATAATAAAAAGGGTTGCAGGCTTAATCGATATAGTAATCAATCGCGGGAATTCGGGGGAGGTCAATCTCCAAGCATCGAAACATATCTTAAACATAGCGCTGAGGCTTCAATATCCCTCTCTACCTTTAGATATTTTGAATATACACTTGCACTACTACAACACACTTTATAATATTAAAATTTTATTTGTACAATTGGTTCGAGTAAAAGTCAGATGAAACTCAAGCCTTTGTCCAAGATTCCTCTTAGAGTTCGGCGTCAACTCCGCGACTTTGGCTCCTGCCACGGGCTCACTCAACCATATTTGAATTTTTTTACATATTTAGAACGGTGCTTGATTCTACTTTCCAACCATGTATTTACTTTAGTGCATACTGTTCAACCATTGGAGACAGAAACAAAAAGTCGTAAGAAATTGGACAAACCACGTGCGCCTAATAGGGTAAGGCCAGTTATTCAATCTTGCGCTACGGTCAACACGAGCTGAATACCATGCCTTGTCCTACTCTCTACCACACGTCTGAAGAGAAGGCTGCCGCGCGCCGTGCTACTTCCAAAAAATACTATGAAAAGTGAGTACCTCTGATGTTTTTTATTTTTGTTTTTACATCTGATATTCCAGGCATCGAGTTCAAATCAATCGCCGATCGCGTCGCAAATACAAAAAGAAACTACAGAACATCAGGAAAGATACATCTCGGAAAGGTAAGATCCCTCGTTTCTCTCATACCTAGTTCTGACAT
>NW_001889875.1:2109013-2111833 GCF_000143565.1 Laccaria bicolor S238N-H82
ATGGATCTCCTCAACAAGGCTCACGACGTGCCGGATGTCGCGGCCCACCATATCTGCTTTTTTCCAGATGTCTCCGCATCCATATGCCTGCAAAATATCCCCAAGCACGCCTTGTACCTCCATCATGAACGTGTTCCATTGTTCCTCCATCGACGCGCAGTATTCCTTGGCCTCCTCAGAGTTGGCGATGCAATATTGGGCAATCTCGTCAAGGTACGTATACAGAGCACCATGCGTGAGTTTGTTGAATTGTTCTTTTGCCTTCTCCATAAGCCATAGTGGGTCGCATCTCGCCATTCAATGTCAGAACCTAGGTACTGAGAGAAACCGAGGGATCTTACCTTTCCGAGATGTTATCTTTCCGGATGTTCTGTAGTTTCTTTTTGTATTTGCGACGCGATCGGCGATTGATTTGAACTTGATGCCTGGAATATCAGATGTAAAAACAAAAATAAAAAACATCAGAGGTACTCACTTTTCATAGTATTTTTTGGAAGTAGCACGGCGCGCGGCAGCCTTCTCTTCAGACGTGTGGTAGAGAGTAGGACGAGGCATGGTATTCAGCTCGTGTTGACCGTAGCGCAAGATTGAATAACTGGCCTTACCCTATTAGGTGCACGTGGTTTGTCCAATTTCTTACGACTTTTTGTTTCTGTCTCCAATGGTTGAACAGTATGCACTAAAGTAAATACATGGTTGGAAAGTAGAATCAAGCACCGTTCTAAATATGTAAAAAAATTCAAATATGGTTGAGTGAGCCCGTGGCAGGAGCCAAAGTCGCGGAGTTGACGCCGAACTCTAAGAGGAATCTTGGACAAAGGCTCGAGTTTCATCTGACTTTTACTCAAACCAATTGTACAAATAAAATTTTAATATTATAAAGTGTGTTGTAGTAGTGCAAGTGTATATTCAAAATATCTAAAGGTAGAGAGGGATATTGAAGCCTCAGCGCTATGTTTAAGATATGTTTCGATGCTTGGAGATTGACCTCCCCCGAATTCCCGCGATTGATTACTATATCGATTAAGCCTGCAACCCTTTTTATTATTGAGTATATCGTAGCTGTGCGAGGGCACTTCAGTCACCCAATGACAACTGACTGTTAGTCTTGCAAACTCCATGAATACTACAAGACTAAATGTCAGGGTGTATATCTATAGTGTATATATTCTGGGCTTGTATATCTCCACTTTTACCTAAATATATTTTGTTGTTCAATGTCACACTAAATATATTTCTAGTGTGTCACACACCCCAAAATATATTTCCTCACTGGAATGGACTCCAAATATATTTCTTATGCCTGGACCCTGAATTGTGACTGTCACAATGTAGAAATATATTTCTTGTCTGGGATGGACTTGGGATATATTTTGCAGCTAGGGTTGACTAAGGATATATTTTTTCAGCCACAAGGGGTGTCTGGGGTCCTATATTTAAGAGAAAAACTTGGGATTTTTTTAATATAGGGGACAGGGGATTTACCTATTATTTTGCAGACAGAATACCCTCATTGGGATGTTTGTTGACAGATATTTACCAATGGGTTTGACCCATGTGTAGTATATGCATTGATGTGTGCACTATTTCCTAATTGGGCCATTTCCTAATTGGGAAAAGTGTTACATTTTTTTCTGCCACACCTGATGTCAGGCACAGTGCGCATTTAGGTTGGGAACTGTTTCCCATGCTTTTTGGGCCAGAAGAATTAATGGTTAGCATGGTGTGGTCATTGTTAATGATGATGTGCGCACTATTTCCTAATTGGGCAACTTCCTAATTGGGAAAAGCGTTACACTTTTTTCTGACAGACCTGATGTCAGGCACAGTGCACATTTAGGTTGGGAACTGTTTCCCACGCTTCTTGGGCCAGAAGAGTTAATGGCTAGCATGGTGTGGTCATTGTTAATGACGATGTGTGCACTATTTCCTAATTGGGCCATTTCCTAATTAAGAAAAGCGTTACACTTTTTTCTGACACAACTGATGTCAGGCACACTGCGCATTTGGGTGGGGAATTATTTCCCACACTTTGGTTTGTAGTGTCTGCTTTTTTCATTACAACACTTTGTAGTGTCCGCTTTGATGATTACAAAATTGTGTAGTGTCTGCTTTATTTATTAGAAAATTGTGTAGTGTCCGCTGTTTTCATTACAACACTTTGTAGTGTCCGCTTTATTGATTAGAAAATTGTGTAGTGCCCGCTTTTTTCATTACAACACTTTGTAGTGTCCGCTTTATTCATTATAAAATTGTGTAGTGTCCGCTTTTTTCATTACAACACTTTGTAGTGTCCGCTTTATTGATTAGAAAATTGTGTAGTGTCCGCTTTTTTCATTAAAACACTTTGTAGTGTCCGCTTTATTGATTAGAAAATTGTGTAGTGTCCGCTTTTTTCATTACAACACTTTGTAGTGTCCGCTTTATTGATTAGAAAATTGTGTAGTGTCCGCTTTTTTCATTAAAACACTTTGTAGTGTCCGCTTTATTGATTAGAAAATTGTGTAGTGTCTGCTTTTTTCATTACAACACTTTGTAGTGTCCGCTTTATTCATTAGAAAATTGTGTAGTGTCCGCTTTTTGCATTAAAACACTTTGTAGTGTCCGCTTTATAGTGTCCGCTTTATTCATTAGAAAATTGTGTAGTGTCCGCTTTATTCATTAGAAAATTATGTAGTGTCCGCTTTTTTCATTACAATTCTGTGTAGTATTCGCTTTTTTCCATTACAATTCTGTGTAGTGTCCACTTTATTCATTACAAAATTGTGTAGTGTCCGCCTTTTTCATTAGAAAACTCTGCAGTATTCGCTTTTTTCATTA
>NW_001889875.1:2111883-2116436 GCF_000143565.1 Laccaria bicolor S238N-H82
ATCCCGAAATTCTGTCACTGCACTTTTTGCCGTCTTACTTCCCATTTCTTGTTCTAATACATTTGTCCCCTTTTCTTGAACACTCTTAATACATACAAGATATCTTTGTAATGTACATAGTATTTGTATAATAAGTTCTTGGTGTAACGAGGGCGGCGTCTAATACTCGATTGAGTGTACAAGTTGAACCATCACGTGATGTTGCGGTGAACTTCAACTTACGCGCAACGGCCGGTTTGGGTGATCTTCCGCTCTAACATGAGTGCAGGAGGAATACGGGATGGCCATGTGGTGGTGTGTGTGAATTATGCTGGGAGGAATTGGGGGGGAGGGCCGGAATTTCTTTTTTTTTTGAAAAAAAAACAAACAAAACAAAAAAATAACAATGTGGAAACATATTGATTGAACAAAAGACGAGTGTGATGGTTTTGGGATGCCAAAATCGATTTATTGATGCGGAAACAATGGTAGATGTGAAAGGGAGACCAAAAGTAAAATGAAATAGAAACATAAGAATGAGGAAAACATATTAAAGAGTTGTGACATGTGGAAGACATACCTGGAGCTGTAATTGATGGTGTATCAAAGCAACGGAAGGTGCGCTGGTGGAGATGACACCAGATTTGATAGAAGCGGCCTGTCTGGCTAATAATAACTACACGAGAAACATATTTGATGGGAAGAACCACACGGAAATATATATAGGAGGCGGAACCACACGGAATTACATTTGATTGCTTTTATTGTATGGATTAAACAATTTCTGGGCAGAAATGCCCATTTTTTTTTCTGGTTCCCCCACGGAATGGAACCCAGACTTTTGGAAATACTGGGTAAGACCAGTCTCTGAGTCACAGGCAAGGTGGGATTAATCCACAGGAGTTTGGTCAATTCTTACAGCCTGGGCTGACTACATCTACTGTAGATTTGATAAGTGTCAGCCTCATCAAGTCCACAAGTATTAGTTACCTTACCCCACTAATACTGAGCCCCCCGACCATACAAACAGACCATAGTTGATGGTGCCTGCTGATGAGCCCATGGATCAGTTGACCCCATCAAAGGTGGACCGGCCATCAAGACTCTCTTAGGACTGGTACTGTGCATCGGCTGAGAAGTGTACCCCATGAATTGACATAGCTAAAAATGCCTTGGATCCTGGGTCAACCGATCTCTTCATGGATTGGGCTCAACATGTGTCATGGGTCAGCTGAAGAGCTCTAAATCCCATGCATTGTGGATCAGCCCACAGCCGTCTCATTTTTATTTGCCAAGTTTACCTCGGCTTTTCATTGCCGGTCATCATGCAGTTTACTGGGTTGGGTCCATCACCTACCAAGAAGCCGAGCACGGTGACATGGTCAGTCAGCTAGTACCCCATGAATTAAATATGCCTTGGATCCTGGGTCAACCCATCTCTTCATGGAATGGGCTCATGTGTCATGGGTCTGCTGAAGAGCTTTGAATCCCATGCAGCGTGGATCAGCCCAACCTGGTCCCATCCAGTTGACACTATACAGCCAAGTTTCGTCTTCACTCAGGCTTTATTTGCCAAGTTGCTCAAACATTACCTTGGCTTTTCTTTGCCGGTCATGGTCCAGTATTCGGTCATGCAGTTTACTGGGTCCATGACTTCCCAAGAAGCCGAGCATGGTGACGTTCACAAGGCAGTGAGATATATTATGCACACCCCCGGTTCAAAATCCCTACCAAGTTTATACCGACCAATGTTTCTTGTAAACATACCCATGTTGGAACGGGTCTGGCTCAAACAACCGCACTCGGCTGGCTGAAATAAACGCCAAGCTGTTACTATGCTGGTCTCCATTGGACAAAGTTGCTCCAAGATCCCCCCGCTTTTCTCTGCCGGTCACAGTTTACTGGGTCATGAAAGAAGCCGAGGCCTTACTGCTTTCATTATTATGTCCACCACAGGACTTCATATTAAATATGCCCAAAAAAAATTGAAGATTGTCCAAAAAATATACATGTATGCTACTAACTATTAAGTAGAGGGAGTTTGGACAGTTTGGACATCATTGTTTGTAACTTGCTGGCAGTCAGATTTTTGAATCCTCACCAAGTAGAAGACTTACTCTGTGCGGGGGTTTGAAGTGTGGGTTCGAGTTTCTGTAGCCGAGGTGACTTCCTATTACCCCCAATGTAAGGACCAGGCGAACTTGCCCGGGTTGGAGGAATTGGGTTTGGCGCCAACAGAAGGACCGCTGGGCTCTCAGATGCTGGAGGCAGAAAGACGGCCGGGGTTGGAGAGACTTGCGTGTGATCGGTTGAAACTGGGTTTGGCAGAACGACACCCGGGGTCGGGGAGACTTGTACCTGCTGGCTTTTCTGACCGCGGTCGGGTGAGACTGAGCGATCGGTATTGATGCCAGTGTGCTTCTTCTCCTTGCTGCCAAGGAACTGGATAATGAGCGATTCCAGACTTGATTGGCGAGCACTGAGCCGCAGGTTGAGCTCCAAAATAGTAGTGACTGATTTGGTGAGGTCGTGGAGCGTTAGCTCGGCAGTTTCGATGTGGCTTGCAAGTTTCTCAAAGCCCCAGGTGAGACTCTCTTGTAACACAGCTGGCGTAGTCTCCCACTTGTTCTCCAGTGTCTTGACGGCTTCCCTCACCTCGGCTTCCAGTCTCTGGTGATCACTTCGGATGGACTGCAAATCTTCTTGTGTTTCCTTCCAACGCATGTGGGCAGACTCTTCAATACGGTCCATCCGGCGAGTCGCTCCGGTGATTTTTTCTTCCTGAAACCAAACGGAGGTCTCTAGACTTGCAATTTTCTCCGACAGAGGACGGCTAGCCAAATCTTGATCTTGAATACACCGGGTAATCTCTTCGAGCGCCAAAAGACGTTGTGACAGGGTCACGGGTGAGTCAACCGCCGGGGGGAGAAGGGCACTTGTGTCAATATCTTGTTTTCGGACCACAAATGCCGAATACTCTCGCATAGTAGGGGTAGACGACTCCATGACGCTGACTTGCGCTTGTTGGTCTCGGAGTTTCTGCAGGAGGTCGGCTTGGCCATGAGCAAGTCTTCTGATCTCCTGCTGCATCGTCTGCATGTCGAAGTTCGGTGGGGGGCTCAAGGACCTAAAGTCAATCTTCTTCTGATAGAGCGCTGTGTCAACTAAGTTTTCAAGTTGAGAATCATGGGAAATGAGAAAACAACTTGAAACTTACGATGAACCTCCTTGGGATCTGGTGGGCTGACCTGCCGAGAACGGGATACCAAACGCGAACCTTCTGGCCAGGACGTGCACTCAACAGGTGGGGGTGTAAAGCTTTGTTGGATATAATTGACAGCCAAGCCCAATTCTATAAACGAAGTCAGCAAAGAATAACGAGTTTCATGAATTTTTTACCCGGCCGCATTGCTAACTCGGGCACGATCCACTCCATCTCACTGGCTGGCAGCCCAATCTCCCAGCCCTTTCCTTTGTCAGTGTTGGTACCGACCTCGGTCTCAGTGCTCTTGAAAATTGCCGATGTGTGTGGTGTGGGTGGCTCAATGATTATGGTGGGAGTCACCCGGCCCACGTCTTTGTCGGCTTTTGGAATGGCACCGACCTCGGTTTCCTCATGTTTGACTTCAGCCATCTCTATGTCGATACCACCCTCGGACTTCCCCTTTCCCATTGTCAGACCAACCTCCATGTCCACGTCAATTGCATGCTCCACATCATGCCCAACTGCGGCCATTTCCGGTTCAGGATGACTGAAAGACCGGTGAAGGGAGTGGCCCAAACGCGAAGAGCAATATTGATAGGATCGTCCAATGCCTCGGCATGATTGGCAAGCTTCTCAAAGGTGGCTAAACCGGACTCAAAAAGATCGGGTTGTATGACGGCATAGATTGTGCCAACAATTGCATTGGCCAATAGGACATTCTGGAGGTAGGTTGAATTGGCAGGTTCCTGAATATCGGCTGACGCACGCAGTGGATCCTCGGGACCTTCATGTCCTTGAGAAAACCAGCTGGGTGATAAATTTACAATCCCAGTGACCCCTTCATTCTCGGGGTGGTGATCCCGCCAAGTCCCATTACTTCTCTTTTTGGGGCTCAAAGAACCTGTGTGATCCCAAATAAATGTCTATTAAAGTGAGGAAAGTCTAAGGGTGTAATGAAGTGAAAGTAATTACCCGAAGCTGTTCTGAGAACATTTCAGGAAAGTACCAAAGTAAAATGTGACCCTGCCGGTCGGTTATATGGCACGGTTGATCGAGGTAGGGGATATCGGACCCGGCTGTTTCGTAGATCGGTGGGAATCGTGCCAAGAGTTTCTTCTCCAACTCCTCATTGCTTCCACTCTGTCTCGGTGACAAGTCCGCAGCATAGTCCCGGACGTCCCAAGTAGTCGTATCTGTCCAAAACTTAGTGAAGATCGGCCGGCTAGAAGTGAGACATACATGAAGATTTGAATGCTTCTTCAAGCATGTTAATTACCCTTTCAACAGATGCTTGGGCCTCCGGCTCCAACCATGGTGGTGGAGCAGGACGAGGAACGCTTGGGCTATGTAAAGACCGCAACCGGCCTCT
>NW_001889875.1:2116486-2118081 GCF_000143565.1 Laccaria bicolor S238N-H82
TTATGCACACCCCCGGTTCAAATCCCTACCAAGTTTATACCGACCAATGTTTCTTGTAAACATACCCATGTTGGAACGGGTCTGGCTCAAACAACCGCACTCGGCTGGCTGAAATAAACGCCAAGCTGTTACTATGCTGGTCTCCATTGGACAAAGTTGCTCCAAGATCCCCCCGCTTTTCTCTGCCGGTCACAGTTTACTGGGTCATGAAAGAAGCCGAGGCCTTACTGCTTTCATTATTATGTCCACCACAGGACTTCATATTAAATATGCCCAAAAAAAATTGAAGATTGTCCAAAAAATATACATGTATGCTACTAACTATTAAGTAGAGGGAGTTTGGACAGTTTGGACATCATTGTTTGTAACTTGCTGGCAGTCAGATTTTTGAATCCTCACCAAGTAGAAGACTTACTCTGTGCGGGGGTTTGAAGTGTGGGTTCGAGTTTCTGTAGCCGAGGTGACTTCCTATTACCCCCAATGTAAGGACCAGGCGAACTTGCCCGGGTTGGAGGAATTGGGTTTGGCGCCAACAGAAGGACCGCTGGGCTCTCAGATGCTGGAGGCAGAAAGACGGCCGGGGTTGGAGAGACTTGCGTGTGATCGGTTGAAACTGGGTTTGGCAGAACGACACCCGGGGTCGGGGAGACTTGTACCTGCTGGCTTTTCTGACCGCGGTCGGGTGAGACTGAGCGATCGGTATTGATGCCAGTGTGCTTCTTCTCCTTGCTGCCAAGGAACTGGATAATGAGCGATTCCAGACTTGATTGGCGAGCACTGAGCCGCAGGTTGAGCTCCAAAATAGTAGTGACTGATTTGGTGAGGTCGTGGAGCGTTAGCTCGGCAGTTTCGATGTGGCTTGCAAGTTTCTCAAAGCCCCAGGTGAGACTCTCTTGTAACACAGCTGGCGTAGTCTCCCACTTGTTCTCCAGTGTCTTGACGGCTTCCCTCACCTCGGCTTCCAGTCTCTGGTGATCACTTCGGATGGACTGCAAATCTTCTTGTGTTTCCTTCCAACGCATGTGGGCAGACTCTTCAATACGGTCCATCCGGCGAGTCGCTCCGGTGATTTTTTCTTCCTGAAACCAAACGGAGGTCTCTAGACTTGCAATTTTCTCCGACAGAGGACGGCTAGCCAAATCTTGATCTTGAATACACCGGGTAATCTCTTCGAGCGCCAAAAGACGTTGTGACAGGGTCACGGGTGAGTCAACCGCCGGGGGGAGAAGGGCACTTGTGTCAATATCTTGTTTTCGGACCACAAATGCCGAATACTCTCGCATAGTAGGGGTAGACGACTCCATGACGCTGACTTGCGCTTGTTGGTCTCGGAGTTTCTGCAGGAGGTCGGCTTGGCCATGAGCAAGTCTTCTGATCTCCTGCTGCATCGTCTGCATGTCGAAGTTCGGTGGGGGGCTCAAGGACCTAAAGTCAATCTTCTTCTGATAGAGCGCTGTGTCAACTAAGTTTTCAAGTTGAGAATCATGGGAAATGAGAAAACAACTTGAAACTTACGATGAACCTCCTTGGGATCTGGTGGGCTGACCTGCCGAGAACGGGATACCAAACGCGAACCTTCTGGCCAGGACGTGCAC
>NW_001889875.1:2118204-2123015 GCF_000143565.1 Laccaria bicolor S238N-H82
TAGATCGGTGGGAATCGTGCCTAGAGTCCCCTTCTCCAACTCCTCATTGCTTCCACTCTGTCTCGGTGACAAGTCCGCAGCATAGTCCCGGACGTCCCAAGTAGTCGTATCTGTCCAAAACTTAGTGAAGATCGGCCGGCTAGAAGTGAGACATACATGAAGATTTGAATGCTTCTTCAAGCATGTTAATTACCCTTTCAACAGATGCTTGGGCCTCCGGCTCCAACCATGGTGGTGGAGCAGGACGAGGAACGCTTGGGCTATGTAAAGACCGCAACCGGCCTCTGAAGTATCAAGCTAGATCCCTTGTATATTGAAAGAAAT
This sequence comes from Laccaria bicolor S238N-H82, assembly GCF_000143565.1. NCBI lineage: Eukaryota > Fungi > Basidiomycota > Agaricomycetes > Agaricales > Hydnangiaceae > Laccaria > Laccaria bicolor. Next base: position 2,118,529 of record NW_001889875.1, read on the forward strand.
CGGGGGCAGTCATGAACAAAAAAAAGGATTTTTGACACTTTTAACTGGCAAAACATGAGGCTCGGGCATGGATTTATTTATTACGTAGAACAGGGACGTCTGTCAACATGTCAGGGTCATAACTGCCATTAGGATAGGATCGTGGTCTTTCCTGTCTGGTTGCACCCGGCCTTTCAGATCAGTTCTGCTCATCCGGGCTTTCAAACAAGACTCGACATGAATTTTTTTTTTAAGTAAAAAGATACAGGTGGTAATGGTATGACGTATTAAGAGACCCGTGTTACGCCACATGCCCTTTCATAATAGGTGAAATGGGGGTTTGGATAGAGTAAAAAGGACGTACGGTAAGGTAACCCTCTCGCCGTCGTCATTGATGATGGTCAAGAGTATCGTCCCCTAATCACCATGTTAGTGGGAAAAAGGAAGTACAAAGGGGATTGCTCACGTCTGGCAACCTGCCGGTGGAGTCTACGGTTGCAAACATGAGGCCACCGCTACACATATTATACCAGACTCGGGTTCCTTTCTGACAAATCATCAGCTGGTTACGACCAATGGAGATGTACAGAACCTACGGGGTAGGGGTTGGGTGGAGGGATACCCAACAGACTCCAGATTGTCATGGGGGTGAAGTTATTCATGTCGCAGATGAGGGGGGTGAAGATGGGTCCTTGAAATGCGAGAGGGTTTTTAAAGGGGGAAACACGGATGTTTTCAGGTTAAATTACAACCCTCAATGCAACCCTATATCAGAAGCATAAATGATGGCGGCACAGGCCTCGAGGCCAAATTGCAAAAAAGAGTTGAAAGAGTCATAAACATAAGCATGGCCGGGGATTGAACCCGGAAGCTGGGGATTGAACCCGGAAGCCAACTACCATTAGACCATGCTGGCTTCCAAAGATTGTTGGTAAATCTGGGATAAGGGGTGAATTCTTGATTTCGTACTCCAATTGGTCTCATGTCCAGGCCCAGCTTGAACTGTAGTTTAAATGCCAAACAAGTCAGTGCTGAGTTTATAGGACTGGGTTCAATCGCACCCAAACAAGTATTCGACATGGTCGTCAGCTAAGTTACATTTTTTTGCCGGACTTGGCCAGGCACCGGGTTGTCTTATACACCGGGTTCACCCCCCGAACAAGTCACTGCGCAGAATTTGTCCTTTTAACTGCTGCTATTAGAGTGACATGGTTGGCAGGTAAAAGATACTGACCGACATTGTCTTCAACATTGGCTTGGCCTAGTAGTTAAGCTGGGAGGTGTACGTAGTATATGTATGTATGCCCTGGGTTCAAATCCCGAACAAGTCATAGATTCACGTTTTGAAAAGTTTTTTACTTACTGCAGGTAAAAGATACTGACCGACCTATGTATGCCGGTTTAAATCCTAAACAAATTTTTTACTTGCTGCTATTAGAATGACATGGTCAGCAGTTAAAAGATACCGACCAACATTGTCTTCCACCATTGGCTTGGCTTAGTGGTTAAGCTGGAGGTGTACAGAGTGTATGTATGCCTGGGTTCGAATCCCAGAAGTCACTTGCAACGATCGCAACTCTTTCGTTTTTGTAACTCTGGCTAAAATTTACTAATCAATTCTTACCGAGCTTGCAGACCCAGGTTAGTTGTCTTACGCTGGGTAAGTTACAAAGTGCTGAGCTTTCAGGCCAGGTGGATCATTGACTTGGCTCAGTGGTCAAGGTGGGAGGTGTACGCATTGTATCTATGTATGCCCTGGGTTCAAATCCCTAACAAGTCATGCTGTTCATCCTAAACAGTTTTTTACTTACTACTATATTAGAGTGACATGGTCGTCAGCTAAAAGATACTGACCAACTTCCTCTTGCAGTGCTGACTTGGCTTAGTGGTTGAGCTGGGAGGTATGTATGCCCTGGGTTCAAATCCCAGAAGTCACATAGAGCGAAGACAGCCTTTTTGTAACGCTGGCTAAAATTTACTAATCCAAGGCTTGTAACATCCAAAGTCCCAAGAACGGGTAGTTGTCTTAGTTGTCTTATGCCGAGAACGGGTGACTTACAAAGTGCCGAGCTTGGACGCCCGGGTTCAAATTGCAGGCAGGTAAAAGATACTGGCCACGATCGTCTTCCAACGTTGGCTTGGCTTCGTGGTTACGCTGGGAGGGTACGTCGTGTATGTATGCCCTGGGTTCGAATCCCACAAGTCAGTTACACCTATCGCAACTCTTGTTAAAATTTACTAATCAATGCTGGTTTGACCGATGTTGTCTTGGATCATGAAAATTTGAACTGCAAGTTCTGCCTGGTCTGCCTCTGCTTGGCTGCTAAATTAAAGGCCAAGCTGAAAACGATTCGGCTTGAAAATGCCGGCCTCAGTGATGCATCGGCTGATGAGATGTTCATAAATTCTCGTGTCCGGCCGACTCGGTGATATCCATGAACCATGACTACCATGTGGGTCTCACCAGCTGACCCTGGTAACCAGAGTTGAGGGCCCTCGGCCGACCACCAACCCAGGCGAATTCAAAATGTCTGCTGACCTTGCATAGCCTAGCTGCTAATCAGAAGTGAAGGCCCTCGGCCGATCACCAACCCAGCAACGTTCACAACTGTCAGCCGACCTTGCATAGCTTATCTTCCATCAACCGATATACAAATACAATGTTCAAAACTGTCAGCCGACCTTGCATAGCTTAACTATCTTCCATCAGCCGATATACAAATACAATGTTCAAAACTGTCAGCTGACCTTGCATAGCTTAGCTATCAGCCGATATACAAATACAGGGACTTGACTTCCTGGGGCAGCTTCCTACTGATCGGTGTATGCTAAATCTACGTAGCTGGCCGACCCTTCTTTACCTTGATAGTGGGATCACATCGGCCAATTCATCAACACAGGGTTATTGGCCCTCATCAGCCCATCAGCAGGCACCATCAACTATGGCCTGTTTGTATTAGTGTTCGCAAGTTCAGTTCAGTCCGGTTTTTTGCCCCCAAAACGCGCAACCGTGGACCGCAACCGGTCTAGGACCGACCCAGATATTGAGGGAACCGAACCGAACCACCTAGGACCGGTCTATTTCGGTCTATGGAGCCGGTTCAGACCGATCCAGACCGGTTTTTTTGCGTATAATTTATTATACCAATATAAACCATTTGTATCTTGACTATTATTACTCTGAAAAATAAACGGGTTATATGAAATAGTAAAGCATGTAAATACCCGTCATTCTACCAATTTTGAAGAGATTTAATGAAGATTTGACATAGCTATGACTGAAACCGAATTACATCTTGTAGAGACTCGGGTAAAATATGGATTTGGTTATATCTTTCTTAATTCTTAACCGTTTTTGATGAAACAAAAACCCAATAAAAGGTAATAAACGTGGTTACAAGGGTATGTAACGCACGTGACCGTTTAACCGGTTGCAACCGATCAAAACCGGTCTTTGAACGGTTTTAATATATTTTCGAAATGAGGCAACCGGCAACCGGACCAACCCCAAATTGGGGCAACTGCAACCGAAAAAAAGACCGGACCATGGTCCGGTTCAGTTCGGTCCACCGGTTTTTTGCGGTCCTATGGACTGAACCTTTAAACACTAGTTTGTATTGTCGGGCCTCTCAGTGTTGGTGGGTGATTCCTACTAACTGCCCTGTCAAGTCAACCTTTTCGAGGTAACCGAATACTCCGAAACAGCACTGATCGCCTAACGCAGGTATAGAGGACTGTTAGTACAGTAACTCGTATCCTGAGGGATAGGTAGATGGTGGTGAAAAGAGATCTTGTATTTTTACGTTGTGACGTGTCAACTATGTACAACGTGGGAATCAATGACTAAGGATATAAGGTTTTGAGAATGAGGGGAAAGTGGAAAGTGCCGCGTACTATAAAGGGACTGAAGGAGTTGAGCAAATGAAGGTCCGTAGTATGTTACAGGGGGAATGTATTCATGATATATCTGACAAAAAGGCAGTGCCTGGAAGATGAATGATAAGAAATGGCCCTGCCGTCGATAAGCTCCAGAATTCCTGTAGATGACGCTGAACTGGAGCTTGACTACTGCTCAATACTTTCCATTCCTCCACTGATTCCTACCAGATTCTGCGGATTCCGGCCAGAATCCAGGAATTCTGTGGATTCCGGCCGGAATTGACAGGAATCCAACTGGAATAGACAGAAATTTCAGTATGAATCTATACTTCTCAGTTCCCCCTACAATTCCACTTTAGCTAGATGTCATATGACTTAATCTGCACTTATCAAGACCTCCTGAATTACTTGTGTAATGCAGTCAGTCAATCTATTATTCTATTCTATGCTGATAACTTAAACTTAGGAATTGCTTATGATATTCAAATTTGAACATGGATAATTCAGGTGTATTCACTAGAACTACATGAGATTATTCTACTACAAAATTATCCTACTACATAGAGTGTTAAAGGGAGGGGGGAGGGATGGAGGGGAGGGGGAGAGGGGTGAAGGAGAGAGGGGTGAAG
>NW_001889875.1:2123065-2125778 GCF_000143565.1 Laccaria bicolor S238N-H82
GTGTACGCATTGTATCTATGTATGCCCTGGGTTCAAATCCCTAACAAGTCATGCTGTTCATCCTAAACAGTTTTTTACTTACTACTATATTAGAGTGACATGGTCGTCAGCTAAAAGATACTGACCAACTTCCTCTTGCAGTGCTGACTTGGCTTAGTGGTTGAGCTGGGAGGTATGTATGCCCTGGGTTCAAATCCCAGAAGTCACATAGAGCGAAGACAGCCTTTTTGTAACGCTGGCTAAAATTTACTAATCCAAGGCTTGTAACATCCAAAGTCCCAAGAACGGGTAGTTGTCTTAGTTGTCTTATGCCGAGAACGGGTGACTTACAAAGTGCCGAGCTTGGACGCCCGGGTTCAAATTGCAGGCAGGTAAAAGATACTGGCCACGATCGTCTTCCAACGTTGGCTTGGCTTCGTGGTTACGCTGGGAGGGTACGTCGTGTATGTATGCCCTGGGTTCGAATCCCACAAGTCAGTTACACCTATCGCAACTCTTGTTAAAATTTACTAATCAATGCTGGTTTGACCGATGTTGTCTTGGATCATGAAAATTTGAACTGCAAGTTCTGCCTGGTCTGCCTCTGCTTGGCTGCTAAATTAAAGGCCAAGCTGAAAACGATTCGGCTTGAAAATGCCGGCCTCAGTGATGCATCGGCTGATGAGATGTTCATAAATTCTCGTGTCCGGCCGACTCGGTGATATCCATGAACCATGACTACCATGTGGGTCTCACCAGCTGACCCTGGTAACCAGAGTTGAGGGCCCTCGGCCGACCACCAACCCAGGCGAATTCAAAATGTCTGCTGACCTTGCATAGCCTAGCTGCTAATCAGAAGTGAAGGCCCTCGGCCGATCACCAACCCAGCAACGTTCACAACTGTCAGCCGACCTTGCATAGCTTATCTTCCATCAACCGATATACAAATACAATGTTCAAAACTGTCAGCCGACCTTGCATAGCTTAACTATCTTCCATCAGCCGATATACAAATACAATGTTCAAAACTGTCAGCTGACCTTGCATAGCTTAGCTATCAGCCGATATACAAATACAGGGACTTGACTTCCTGGGGCAGCTTCCTACTGATCGGTGTATGCTAAATCTACGTAGCTGGCCGACCCTTCTTTACCTTGATAGTGGGATCACATCGGCCAATTCATCAACACAGGGTTATTGGCCCTCATCAGCCCATCAGCAGGCACCATCAACTATGGCCTGTTTGTATTAGTGTTCGCAAGTTCAGTTCAGTCCGGTTTTTTGCCCCCAAAACGCGCAACCGTGGACCGCAACCGGTCTAGGACCGACCCAGATATTGAGGGAACCGAACCGAACCACCTAGGACCGGTCTATTTCGGTCTATGGAGCCGGTTCAGACCGATCCAGACCGGTTTTTTTGCGTATAATTTATTATACCAATATAAACCATTTGTATCTTGACTATTATTACTCTGAAAAATAAACGGGTTATATGAAATAGTAAAGCATGTAAATACCCGTCATTCTACCAATTTTGAAGAGATTTAATGAAGATTTGACATAGCTATGACTGAAACCGAATTACATCTTGTAGAGACTCGGGTAAAATATGGATTTGGTTATATCTTTCTTAATTCTTAACCGTTTTTGATGAAACAAAAACCCAATAAAAGGTAATAAACGTGGTTACAAGGGTATGTAACGCACGTGACCGTTTAACCGGTTGCAACCGATCAAAACCGGTCTTTGAACGGTTTTAATATATTTTCGAAATGAGGCAACCGGCAACCGGACCAACCCCAAATTGGGGCAACTGCAACCGAAAAAAAGACCGGACCATGGTCCGGTTCAGTTCGGTCCACCGGTTTTTTGCGGTCCTATGGACTGAACCTTTAAACACTAGTTTGTATTGTCGGGCCTCTCAGTGTTGGTGGGTGATTCCGATAAGTGTCAGCCTCGTCAAGTCAACCTTTTCGAGGTAACCGAATACTCCAAAACAGCACTGATTGCCTAACGCAGGTATAGAGGACTGTTAGTACAGTAACTCGTACCCTGAGGGATAGGTAGATGGTGGTGAAAAGAGATATTGTATTTTTACGTTGTGACGTGTCAACTATGCACAACGTGGGAATCAATGACTAAAGATATAAGGTTTTGAGAATGAGGGGAAAGTGGAAAGTGTCGCGTACTATAAAGGGACTGAAGGAGTTAAGCAAATGAAGGTCCGTAGTATGTTACAACCAGAACCTCCAAACTCCTCTATCGCCCATCTCAACTATTCCAGATCTACATGAAGAGCTTGACAATGTTGAAGGCATTGACAACCACATGAGGTTCATGCTCCAATGTTTCCCTCACCACCAAGGACATCTGTCGTCGGAAGCCCTAGTCGCGCTCGCCCAAGGACATCCTTGGAGTGTGGTACATCCTACTCAACCACTTCTGATGGAGGGAGAGTTTCCACGATCCAACGATTCAGGGTACCAAGGCGCGAGCATTTCAGCTGGAAAGAAAAAGGTTGATTGGGACGATACTGCCCCATGGGACGAGAGGTCGTCTAGTGTCGAACAGGGCAGAGACTTCATAGAGGGTGCAGAACTTTCCTTTGGGTTTCAGACCCCCTTCCGAACTAATGCCAAATTCTTTGACACGTCAAGCAGTATCCCTCCTACTCCGTTCTCATCTGCCCCAGGTACAGTACCTGCTCTGGATGTGAGCTTAATGCAAGATGTAC
>NW_001889875.1:2125828-2263574 GCF_000143565.1 Laccaria bicolor S238N-H82
AGGGAGGGAAAGAGGGGGAGGAATGGAGAGAGAGGGGGAGGAATGGAGAGAGAGGGGGCATGGAGGGAGGGAAGAGGGACAGAGGGAGGGAATAAGGATGGAGGGAGGGAAGAAGGAGGGAGGGAGGGAAGAGAGGGAGGGTGGATGGAGTGGTGAGGACTGATGGAGGGGGGAGAGTGTGGTGGGGAGTACTGGGCCTCGTCACTGTTCGTTGGCCTGTGCTTTACGTCATTCCTGTCGTGTCTTCATTGACGTGCTCGCTGTCGTCCATTGACGTGGGCGTTGTCTGCTGATGTTGTTGTTGTCGTCCGTTGATGTGGGCGTTGTCTGCTGACGTTGTCGTCGTCGTCCGCTTATGTGCTTGTTGTCCGCTGACATGGGCGTCGTCGTCCGCTGACGTTGTCGTTGTTGTCTGTTGACATGGGTGTTGTCCATTGATGTGGTGGCAGTCCGTTGACGTGGTGGGGCGCTGACGTGCTGTCCGTCCCTCGTAGTGGGCGTGGTGTTAGCGAGCTGTGTTGGGATGAGTTTGGGGGGGGTGCTCACCTAGGACGATGAACGACGAAATCGTCGTTTGTCATCTGGTTACCACGTCGCTGATAGCAACGTGGCAACGTGTTGCCATGCTTGTTTACTAGGGTTGTTGATGTGGCGTTGAGGCGTCATTTGCCATGTCGTGGCCATCGTCGTTGTCTCATCGTTGTGGCTGGTGTGTGTGGTGGTGGACGTTGGCGATGTGGTGTGTAGGCGTCGGTGATGATGGTGGTTGGAAAGAGATGTGGCGTTGTTTGTTGATGATGCCCAATTGGGCATCAGGAATTCTGTTCCGTCTGATTCCATGAGCATTCCTTCCCAGAAAATCTCTGAATTTGAAAGTGCGGCGAAAAAACTGCCGCACTGTGTGGCAACAGGTGCGGTGGGAACTTCCGCCGAGCATGTCACGGGACTTCTGCTCAACATCCTCACCATTCTAATAAAATTCTACTGTGTTACGAAGCCTCACACGCATGCCTGACAACACCCTCGAGCTCGAAAAAATCATTACAAATCAAAGTTCTAATATCTATGTGTGATGACAATTGTAACCACTGATGTGTCGTGAGTATCATCGGTCCTGGCGTCTGGACCCACCTTCTGATTATCTTTCCACCACCCAGCCCATTCACAGTGACAGCAGGGTGGGAGGCACTGACAACTGTTGACAGAGATTGAGGGTGCTGCGAGAGCCGCTGGGTGACACTCGGGGCAGGGGCAACTGTTACTGGTCAGCCACATTATAGCTGCAGTTCTGTGACACTGTGCTCCCCATCTTCCCGTTCCTTCACCGGAATGTGTAGTTACATTGATATAATATGTTTAAAGTTGAAAGCTACAAAGTTTGCAGCTGAGCGAGCAAGGTAAACGCGTCACGCTTGTATCTTGTACTTGTGTTGACGCGTCTCTATTGTTTGGCCAACAAACACGTGACCCGGATCACCGCACAGATCTGCTGCACAATGATCGCCGCACTTTCGAATTCAGAGATGTCCTCTTCCTTCTGGGTGATCACCGGAACCATTCCGGCGGAATTTGAATTCCATTCAAAATTCCGCGGAATAGTTTGATCAATTTGGCAGGGCCCTCTGCCAAATTTGATTCCTCCGGAATTCCAGGAATCAGTGGAGGACAATAAAGACCTCCATTTTCAGAGAAAACAGAGTGGGCAGTTCAAACGAACTCCGCATTTTTTGAAAATAGAGTTGGGAGCTCAAATGAACTTTGCATTTTTGGAAAACACAGTGGGCAGTTCGTTTGATCTCCGCATTTTTTGAAAATGGAGTGGGGAGCTCAAATGAACTTTGCATTTTTGGAAAAAATAGTAAGTGGGGAGGTCAAACAAACTCCGCATTTTTGGAAAACAGAGTGGGGAGCTCAAACAAACTTTTCATTTTCAGAGAAAACACAGTGGGGAGTTCGTTTGATCTCCGCATTTTTTGAAAATAGAGTTGGGAGCTCAAATGAACTTTGCATTTTTGGAAAACACAGTGGGCAGTTCGTTTGATCTCCGCATTTTTTGAAAATGGAGTGGGGAGCTCAAACGAACTTTGCATTTTGTAAAAATAGAGTGGGGAGGTCAAATGTACTCCGCATTTTTGGAAAACAGAGTGGGGAGCTCAAACAAACTTTTCATTTTCAGAGAAAACACAGTGGGGAGTTCGTTTGATCTCCGCATTTTTTCAAAACAGTGTGGGGAGCTCAAACGAACTTTGCATTTTGTAAAAACAGAGTGGGGAGGTCAAACAAACTCCGCATTTTTGGAAAACAGAGTGGGGAGTCAAATGAACTCCGCATTTTTGGAAAACACAGTGGGCATTCCTGTAAAACACAGTGGGGAGCTCAAACAAACTCTGCATTTTTGGAAAACACAGTGCATTTGATCTCCGCTTTTTTTTAAAATGGAGTGGGGAGCTCAAATGGAATTCGCATTTATTGTAAAAACAGAAAGGGGAGGTCAAACAAACTCCGCATTTTGTAAACACAGCATGGGGAGCTCAATTGAACTCCGCATTTTTGGAAAACATAGTGGGGAGGTCAAACAAACTCTGTATTTTGTGAACACAGAGTGGGGAGTTTGTTTGAACTCCACATTTTCAGAAAATATAGTCAGGAGTTCAGTTGAACTCTGCAGAGTGGGGAGTTTGTTTGAACACTGCATTTTTGGAAAACATAGTGAGGAGTTCAAACAAACTCTGCCTTTTGTAAAAACAAAGTGGGGAGTTTATTTGACCTCCACATTTTTGGAATGGGAGTTTGATTGGACTCCCCAGAGTGGGGAGTCCCTTTGATTTCTGCATTTTGTGAAAAGTGGGAAAAGTAAGAGGGAACAGGGGGAGATAATTTGAAATGAGGAGGGCATAGAATGGTGTGGAAGACTGGGGAGAACCTGCCCTGCTCTTTCAAATTCCATGCCCCACTCTTTCGAACTTTGTGCCCCACTGTTTCCAATTCTGTGCACCACTCTTTCAAATTTTGTACCCTGCTCTTTCAAATCCCATGCTCCACTCTTTTCAATTCCATGCCCTGCGCTTTCAAGTTCTGTATGGAGAATATTCAATGCTGCACCTCACTCTTTCACATTCTGTGCCCTGCTCTTTCATGTTCTGTGCCCTGCTCTTTCAAATTCCACACAGAGAATTTTCAATTCCATGCCCCACTCTTTCAAATTCCACATGGAGGATTCCAAGGGGGTGGCGGAACCTGGATTTTAGATATACAGTCGCATTACGAATTAAGGCGCCCTCAGTCTACCCCCCCCTACCCCCTACCCCCAAAAAAGGAAACTTCCGAGTTCCTATGTCAAAAACATACTCAAGTAGGTATGTAGTATGTTACATTTTTGGATCCATTACTACATGCAACGATGCTTCACCCCCATAGTATATATACAAGTCGATATGCCGCTGCAGATTTGCTTGACTGCCTGTTCCAACAGGAATCTCTTTCTCACATTCTGGGCAACGAAGCTTGGTGTCGCTCGTAAACCCCGACGCTTGTCTGTAATACAGTATTGCATTAGAATATATATCTAAAATAGGGACTTACTTCTTCTTTGCCATACTTTTTGCGAACCTGAGCAGTGTTATAAAAAAGTTCGTTGACTTTTTTTTGGCTCTCAGTCAAAATTTCAGACAGTAAATACATAGATTAAGTGTTTGCCGTGCATCTGAACTTCCCAACTTCTTTGGGGAGCGCGATTTGGCTTATTGGCAGGACTTTTTTGAAGTTTTGCAAAGTAGGTCACAAAAAATATTTTGATCCCCAAGCGGAGCCCCCCCCCCCTAACCCTATATCCAGGATCCACATTCCGCCACCCCCTTGGAGGATTCTCAATACCATACCCCACTCTTTCAAATTCTGTGCAGAGAATTTTCAATTCCACCCCCCTTCTTCAAATTCCACATGCCAAATTTTGCATTCTGTATTCCACTCTTTCATATTCCATACCCTGCCCTTTCAAATGCTGCAGAGAATTCCTCTCCTTCTCTATGCTTCCCCCCCAACTTTTTCAAGTCTTCCCCCAAACTGTTTCCCCAGCTTCCCCCTGCTCCCCCCCTTTCTCCCCTTCTGTAAATTTGTCTCCCCTCCTTCCCTATGCCTTCCCCCCAACTTTTTCAAGTCTCCCCCCAAATTGTTTCTCCTGCTCCCCCCTCCCCCCCCTCTCTCCTCTTCTGAAAATTTGTTTCCCCTCCTTCCCTATGCTTCCCCCCAACTTTTTCAAGTCTCCCCCCATTTTGTTTCTCGCTGCTGCCCCCTGCTTCCCCCTCTCTCCTCTTCTGAAAATTTGTTTCCCCTCCTTCCCTATGCTTCCCCCCAACTTTTTCAAGTCTCCCCCCATTTTGTTTCTCGCTGCTGCCCCCTGCTTCCCCCTCTCTTCCCTTCTGAAAATTTGTTTCCCCTCTTCCCTGTGTTTCCCCCCCAACTTTTTCAAGTCTTCCCCCAATTTGTTTCCCCTGCTTCCCCCTGCTCCTCCCCCTCTCTCCTCTTCTGTAAATTTGTTTCCCTCCTTCCCTTCCCTATACTTCCCCCCCCAACTATCTCAAGTCTCCCCCCAATTTGTTTCCCCAGCTTCCCCCTCCCCCTCCTCTCCCCTTCTGTAAATTGGTCTCCCCTCCTTCCCTATGCTTCCCCCCCAAAATTTCCAAGTCACCCCCCTTTGGTAAATTTGTTTCCCCTCCTCTCCCATTGTTTCCCCCCTCTTTGCCAAGTCATACCTGTAGCTCCATTTAGCTAGGTTATGATCTATGAATATCTGTGATGATGGTTCATTACATTTATTGTTCCAGGATGACAAGCTAACCCATTGAGGTAGATATACTTTACAGGCACTAGCTACTCTATGCCAGATGAGGTACTTACACTCTGGAGCTAGCCAGCTGTACTCATCAACATGGGCAATTCTGACAAAAAGATTTGTCATGGGGTATGTAAAAAGGGTATGTTTACTTGTGTGGAAAGTAGTAGTAGTGGGGAACAATCACCAGAGGTGATCATAGAAGTACACACCACTCCAAGAATGATGGAATCATTCTGCGCAACACATAGAAAGTAGAAGTAGTAGAGAACAACAACAAGAAATGATCATAGAAGTCAAGACATCGTGCTCAACACATGGAAAGTAGTAGTAGTATAGTAGTAGTGGAGAACAACCACCAGAGGTGATCATAGAAGTCCACGTCACTCCCAGAAAGATGGAGTCATTGTGCTCAACACACGGAAAGTAGTAGTGGAGAACAACCAGCAGAAGTGATTGTAGAAGTACACATCACTATCAGGAAGATGGAGTCATTGTGCTCAACACACAGAAAGTAGAAGTAGTAGAGAATGACCACAAGAAGAGATTGTAGAAGTCCTTGCCCCTCCCAGGACGGTTGAGTCATCATGCTCGACACATGGAAAATAGTAGTGACAGAAGAGAATGACCACCAGAAGTGAATCATAGAAGTATGTGCCACTCCCAAAACGGTTGAGTCATCGTACTTGACAACACAGAAAGTAACAGTGACAGAAGAGATCAATCACCAGAGGCAAATCATAGAAGTACATGCCACAAAGTGTGATCATAGAAGTACGAGCCACTCCCAAGAAGGTCAAGTCATCGTGCTTGACAACACAGAAAGTAGTGGTGATAGAAGAGAACGAATACCAGAGGCAAATCATAGAAGTACGTGCCACTCCCAAGATGGTCAAGTCATCATGCTTGACAACACGGAAAGTAGTAGTAGTAGTAGAGAACCAGAAGCGATTGTAGAAGTACGCGCCACTCCCAGGACGGTCGAGTCATCGTGCTCGACACACGGAAAGTAGTAGTAGTTGAGAACGACAACCAGAGGTGATTGTAGAAGTACACACCACTCCCAAGACAGTCGAGTTTTAACAAAGGGACAGAGTGTCTGAGGTAACGCATACGTTGTGCAAATACCCCAATCACGACGATCGCGAAAAGTACTAGAAAACATCTCCATGCACGAAGCACAAAGGAAATGTGTAAAAGGAGACGAGAAAGTGGATGGGGAAGATATGGAAGGTGGTGACTCACCTTAGCTGGTTATGCCTCGAGCCTCAGGATCACCCAAGTATGTGCTGAGCGGCATGACCAAAGAAAGTGATTGGCATGGCTAGCTTATGATGTCTTCATTGAACTTCGAGACACAGAAAACTGCAAGATCGCTCTTGTTCCGTGTAGGTCTTGCAAGTTGATATTGGCCTTGCTTGGTGTGAATTCGTGGCAGAAGGATGCAGTGGGCAAAGGTCAAAATTTTCGTCCTTAGCTAAGTGAGGAATTCACGCAGCATCAAGAGCAAGATCCTGACACACAGAGCGATGAGAAGAGCTTTGAGCTCGTTGTTGGCTCGTTGTCAGTGTCACTCACGTTGGGCATGCTTGTTTGTACTTGTCTAAAACCAAGTACACCGGCGGTCAGGATCTTGTTCTGCCGCTTCCGTTATCTTATCCTTAGATGTGCTTGCCCTCGTGCCTCGGACTTAGTGTTGCCGTCGAAGCGAAGTGACTTCGAGGTGACTTCGATTCAGTTCGAAAATCACACCACTTCGTGTCACTTCGAGGTATCGAAGTGAGTCGAGGTGAATTTGTGATGGCCATCAATAATGGCTAGAAAAGGAAGGTTGGCGCACGTGAAGCACCGCGTCGAGGCGCGTTTAGTGGTCTTTAGTAGACTCTTTACAGTCGCGATTCGACGCTCTCCCTCTTTCTCCTCCCTCCCTTCCCCAATACAATCTTAAATCACACCAGTTTTATGTGGCTGAATGTATAGTACCAGTTTCTTTCAATTTATGAGTGTCGTATGATAAATTTTGCTTAGGAAAGAGGGGTGAGCATGGCGACTATAAAGTCTCAAAAGAAATTTGTTCTCTGCGACGCGACAAGATTTTCACAGAGAATATCGAGGCTTTGTGAGTGCTGAAGTTCTCATATGAGAAAACCGTCTCAGTTTCGTCGCTGATCTCGTAGCTGAATGACATGGACAACGCCAATATAAGATCCAGTAGCGCAACAGTAGCGGCACACGTGCCAGTACCCGATTCATGCCCAGCTTGTATTTCACTCCCCCGCCCCACCATTTTCAGCATGAAGGCAGACCTGCGGATGAGAGCCCTGCTCTTCATCCTCCTTCTCTCTTTTCTTTGTTTGCGAAGCGTGCAAGAAGGATTACACTATCTCAACGGAGGCTGCTTTTGACGGGGATTTATTTCAGAACTCGAAAGATATTGATACTAAAGTACCTGGGTGATACTAAGTAAATACTACATCATGTATTCAAGTACACGACAAGTTACTACAACGTTCAGCACCAAGAATGCGAACGATATTATTGGCTGATCAATTTACGGGGATCACCGAATTCGCTTCGATTCACTTCGAAAGACCGAAGTGGGTCGAAGTGCACACATTTCCCCACTTCGATTCGCTTCGGTTCACCTCGCGGCAACACTACTCGGACTTGCACATCGCGGAACCAATGCACAAGTTAAAGGAAAAACCGTGAGAATATTTTACCCACCAAAGATCAGGCATCTGACATGAATTTCCCAGGTCCTAGAACCACATCTCTGAAGCACGCACTGCAGTTACTTCTATGTTTGCTTATCATCCCACGAACCCGGTTTGGTCGTCGATAATGGATTGGAAGTGTGTAGCTCAGTCGCTGGCCTAAAACCTCCCAAAATGACATTCAAACCTCCAAAAACTTCACGAGCTTTCTTTGAGCTGAGACACTCGAAAGGTGGAATCTCCTGCTCGTGATTTTGGGGAGAAACGTGGGCGCAAGGTATCTTCTCAGTCAACTTGAAGTCCCAGACATTTCTTCAGTAGGTAAGTAATCCTCGTTTTGGTCTTCGTTCCCTCCCTTACAAACGCCCTGAACGGGCTTGGATGCAGGCATGCGTTCATGATTCAATCTTTGTTGTCTTCCATTTTGGAGATACGAATGTGTTGGTGTTCGTCATCAAAAACTCAAAAAACCAACACGCTTTATCTCTCCGATCACATCGATGTTTCCAGTGACACGAGCCCACGTTATTTCCAGATTCAAGTGGGACTTTACATTGCCATTCTTCCAAATGCTCTCGATCGTTTTCCACAGGTCAAAGAAATACCTGAGTCCGACTTGCTCAGAGCAATCTGGATTCCAGAAGACGCAGTTAAAGCCTTTGACCTGCAAGACACTCCTGATCGTTTCGCATACGCCTAAATTCAGAAGCCAAGGGTTCCCTACACCAAGACGGAGGAAAAGGAAGCAAGAGTAGGTGCCCGGCAGCGCTGTGTGCAATTGAGAAAAGGGAAAGCTGTAGAGGAAGCAGCTGATTTAAACGCTTCACAGTTTGTGCATTGAGATGGGTTGACACGGCTAGTCCTTCAAGACATGAGCTGAATCACCTTTTTCAGCCTTTCATGGTGTAAATAAGCCAGCAAGATCTGGGGCTAGTCTGCTCTCTTGTGTTCAGTCTTCTCACCTGTGTCATCATCTTTTTCCCGTTGCGGGCCTTCCCTAACCTATGGACAGGGACCGTACTTTGAACTGGAATTCTAGCTGTTACCTGGTGAATGTCTGTGTGTCTGTCCAAGCTCACTGGGGCCTTGCTACCATCATGAAGCGAGCAAACTGGGCCCTTTTTCATTCACTACTCCAGGCTAATTCAGACTCAGACCATTGGGCGGGGTGACCATGTAGGCAGCTCGGCACAAACAGTTCAAAACAGACTTCCAGACTATGTCTACCGTCCGCCTCAATTGCCTCATACAAGGCGAAGACACCGCCTTTACGATAACAGCACCGGATGGCCATAGTTTCAGCGATTTGAAGGTAACAATACAAAAACGGCGAGCACAGGATAGTTTCAGGGATGTCGGTCCTGACTTTTTAGGTCTAGGGAAGGTAAGCTCCATCGACAATCCTCTATCCGGAATGACATGATTTTCTTAGGTGAAAAATTCCAACCCCATTGCTGCCGAGCCACATGGCTCTCTCGTTAACCGTATCGAGGTCCTGGGAGACAATCTCTCAAAATTTGCGGACAGTTTAGGCCCCACAGTAACTCTCTCCAGCATATTTCCAACACAGCCTCTCGCCGACTGTATTCACATCATTGTGACGAGCCCGTGTACCGGTGAGTACCAGTGCAACTTTCCCCACTCATACACTAACAATGCCACCTACTCGCCCTTTCTCCACTTGCCCTCGTCCCGCCCATTTCGTTTTTCGAACGTCACTTCAACAACTCGTCACATTTCCACCCATCTCATAACCTCCCGTTGGCTTGATCGCCTTTCTGTGACTGTCGACAGTGGCCCCACCTCGCAGACAGCATCGTCTTGCATCGCGGTTTCCCGAGTTGCCCTGTAAGTACCATTCATAACCACCGTTTTCTTCGACCTTACATGAACCTTAGCGAACATAGTAAAGCGAAGCGATACAGTTTCAGCAATTTATAAAAAATTGTGTGCGTACAGCTTCATACAGGTATTGTCATCATGTTGAATATTGTACTACGTTTTCTGAGTTTTGTAGGTTCGCGGGACGCCTGCAAGCGGTAAGTCAACGCTTGCAAAACTCCTTGGTCATCACATCCGCGCTCAAGAACCGCATGTGTGCGTTATTTGGATTGGCGGGTGGAAGATTGTTGATGTGGCGGCGTGTGGGAGTTGGCATCCTTACCTCAAGGAGCGAAAGGGATGGATCCCAGAAGCGGCCACAGTGCTCATTTTTGATGATGCACAGGTGTCGTACCAGGACGCGGAATTGTGGGACCAGATGTTCAAAGCCATACACGAGTACCATAATCTTCGCGCCATTGCCTTTGCGAGTTATGGCAGTCCATCCCCGCTCATCGAGATACTAGACAACACACCAATCTACATCGCAGATGCAGCGAGGGTCAGTTTACTTCCCACCGCCAACGAGGACAATCTGCCCTCTGCAGGGCTCCACTTCACCCGTGCAGAGTTTGACGAGCTGGTTTCAAAGCAGTATCCAGAGTCAGAACACTATTTCCATTCTTCTTTCCTCAGCGCGGTCTTTGGCATTACCCGGGGACATGTGGGAGCAATGTACTCCTTCCTAACCATTATTCTTGGCTCTGACGTAATGTACTTTCTTCTTAACAAGAAGTTGAA
Organism: Laccaria bicolor S238N-H82; assembly: GCF_000143565.1. NCBI lineage: Eukaryota > Fungi > Basidiomycota > Agaricomycetes > Agaricales > Hydnangiaceae > Laccaria > Laccaria bicolor. The sequence continues at coordinate 2,135,999 of NW_001889875.1, forward strand.
ACTGATTTTATCTTCCAGCTATATCGTGAACTCAAACACTCCGGACAAACTTTCACTTTGGAGCTATTTCAGAACCGACTCAGTATAATATGGTTCTTGCGACAGTTCGACAGTGTCGCAGGGGGCGTATTCAGGAGGGGGCTCCTACAGATAACGACATAAGGGAGCCAGCTGTTGCTCATGTCTTTTTCTCCGTTCTTCTTACGAATGCTGTGAAGGATACCGACTTCACTACTAAGGACCATAGCGACGCGCTCCAGCTATGTTTTCGCAAAGGCTGGCTTCACACCGACAGGATCGACAGCAAAACTCGGTACTTTTTTCCGTCAGGGCTTCATCGCTGGTACATAGATTGGAAACTGCGCGGTTTTCTGCATACAACCTTCCATGCAGACAATATCCTAGACTTCGTGATCGACGTCATTCAGAAGTTCTGTCCAAGAATGCTTTCAACAACACGGAGAATCAATGATGCCGGTCATGTTCAACGTCTACCTGAAGCTCAGTATCAACAAGAATTTTACCGCTGCTGTCACCTTCATTCCAGTGGCTCATTGATTGCATTTCCTGAATTCGGTACAGCAAAAGGGCGGGTGGATTTCTACATTCCCGCTAAAGGATGGGGGGTGGAACTTCTGAGAGATGGCGACCAGCTTGCACAACATTCAGGGCGGTTTTCGTCGCAAACTGGCTCCTATGGAACCACTCTTTTTCTGGAGGATTATATCATCCTTGATTGCCGCAAAACCCGACCCAGAGTACCTCACCCACGTAGGAATATCTACTTACCTCTATCATCATCTCATATACTTACCTTCTCTCCTCAGACCTTCAAAAATTATACCATATTGTCTTTCAGGACCATTTCCGCCAAGTGGAGATTTTAAACTGTGAGCTTAAGGCAGTGCCCCGCGGAAAATTTGTGCTGTTGGCGTCGTCGTGATATCATGTACCAGTACCTCAATTAGTTCCGCTGGAGCCAACTTCGATATACAGTTGGTCTTTCATCACATCGTACATTTGAACCTTCTGAATTTGCGGCGTGCGCACATTTACTTGCTTTGCGGTTTGATGAAGAGGAGGGAGATGGTTATTGAGGAGTGTGGCGGGTATCGCAAGCTGGAGTTTATTTTTCGTCAAACACAACCATACATAGGACCGACAACCTCTCTCATTTCGCCACCTGAAACTTTGGAAGAAGCCTATGACTTTTAGAACGAGAAACCTGTATTATCTGCGCATTTCAGAAAAAACGGTGCTACCTACTTATGCAAGTCGTATCTTTCTCCAGATTCTGACTCTTCCTTTCCTTACAGTTCGGGTCTAGATATATGTTGACAAGCGCCACGTCGAATGGATGTCGGACACAATTCTTCAGCATGTGATAGCTGATCTTCGTCCGAAGTAGAATTCACTTAGTGCTTGTCAGGATTAGAAGGCTAACAATGGTCACGTTGTAGCATACTGCCGAAGCTTGCAACAGAAACTAATGGAGGAGCCTCTTCGAAAGACAGAACCGTAGATACCCACAGAGGAGGTCAGTGGTTATTCTTCATTATAATGCTCTGTGGACATCACAATTCCTTCAGATACATATCAGTTCTGCTATTTCGTTCGAAATACAGAACCCCATTCTGTAGTCATCAAGGCCAGTTGCATCTCGACAACATTGCTTCATACCACGTACTAACCAGGACCTATCTAGATGAGGAACTTCAAGGCGGCAATTCCTCAACGGCAGTTAGATGCACCCTCTTTACGCATGCCGTCAAAATCTAAGGCTGCCAAACGGCCTTCGGCAAAGGATAACAAGGGTACCGCACATACGCGTAAGAAAAGGAAGACAGCCGGCAACGGAAGGGACGACGACGAGCGTCCTGTGTCTGAGGGCTCTGCTGGTCCTTCATCTACGGGAGTGCTGTTGCCAGACGAACGCGACAGGGTTAGCGACGGAGGAACATCGGAAGAGATGGAGGCCTATCCAGATTCCCTGCCCCTCGCAACACCTATGGACGTTGAGGAGAAGCCGAAGCCAATGTTGAGCCTCAAATACCAGGGATTTAGTATCTACGGATATTGTATGTGTCTTGTTGTTGAGCCATGGCCGTCCATTCGGTCCGCATCAGTGACTCCCTCTTTGGTACCGACGGCGGACCATGCCCATTTGCAGGCGAAAGGACCTCTCTTTCTGCCTGATGATTCCGAAGACACTCTCTTGGCCTTTGATCATGACGATGGGGGCATGATGGTATTCAGCCAAGTTTTGCACAACGTCGGTGAATCTCGAGCAGGTGCGGTCACTGATGATGAAGAGACGGAAGGGAATATGTTTTACGGAGATGCGGATGAAAGAGGAGAATTCTAGTTGATCTTTACCTATCAAGAAATGGACTACCTTTACGCTCGTCCTATCTCACGTAAGATATCCATCTTACGAGCATCAGAGACTTCCTTAAAACCTGCATTGGCCATTTCAAAGGTGCCATATCCTTCCGACATGGCGCGGAGACGGTTGGAATAGTCAAAGAACCGACTCAGTGGAGCGATCGCGTTCACCGAACATTTCAACCGTCCACCAGATGGACTTGCGTCCGAAGAGTTGACCCCGGACGGGGAAAGCCAATATGGTGGGATATATAGATTGTCCGTTGGAAAACCTACAGCTTCATCTGAACCATCGACTCCAATCGCCGATCCCTCACTGAGGTCCAAGACTTGCGCGCCATGTTCGGTGAGATCCTTGACAACCTTTCCGAGGCTACTCTCGTTCACAGATATCTTGAGAAACACATATGGCTCCATAAGCGGCCCTGGACCTGCATCACGGACTCGGTTACGCAATACAGTGGCTGTTGCACCAGTGATCAACGAAGCCGGCATGGATTGAAGAATGTCCGAGGGTTTGATTTGGATGTGAATGCGGCTCATGGCAAGTGATGAATGCGGAGAATTAGAAAGAGCATTCGCGAGCCCATCTACGATGCTTGCCAAATCAGAAGAAGCATCGGGTGGAGGTAATGGGTTCCCCTCGTGATCAACGACGATGTTTCCATCCCAAGTTGGGTCCCCTTTCTCCTCAACTTGCATTGGTCGAACTTTGAGCGGCACTACAACCGAAGTGCGTTTACCACCAACGTCGGACTCCCACACATTCCATCCTGTTTGGGGAACACCAGATCCCAGCCCTTCACGATAACTGACCCGCCGCTGACCAAATTCGAACTTCACATTCCACTCATCCCTCAACCTTCCTTCCACGACTTCTAGATGGAGAGCACCGAGACCATGAACCAAAATTTGTCCCTCTTGTGAATCTACTCGTACGGATGGATCAGTTCGAACAAGACATTCAAGAGCCTCTTGAACGGGCTCTAAATCAGAGTTGGACAGAGGAACGACTGATGCTGAAATGACCGCAGTGGGCGGGATGATGTCTCGCGGTGCGAACCGCTGATTGGTTTCACCTCCTAAGGAAACGAGAGTGTCACCAGTACGGGTATATTTCAATCCAAGAATGACGCCAACGGATCCGAAGGGAAGTTCGTCGACTTCTTGACTGTCTGAGGCATACAGCAGAAGGAGTTTTGACACCTTTTCCTTTTGGTTTCTATTGGTATTCAGGATAACACTCTGACGAGTGAGTGTGCCTAAATTGTCGAGTAAATATGAGCTGCAGGCAAAGGTTCAGAAGATTACCTGAATATACTCTCACAAAAGTCATCCATCCCCGTTTTTTGTCCCAATTAACTTTCCAAGCGAGCAGTCGTACGGGAGGATTTTTGCCTTGTGCGGGATGGGATACGTCCAAGGGGCTAGCTAACAACTCCCCTACGTAATCCATCAACAAATCCGTCCCTATATTTTTTATCGCTGAGCCACAAAGGACAGGGAGCACTTCGCCACGTAAGGTAGATGCTCGTAAATGTTGAATGATACGTCGGCTGTCTATACCGAGGTATGCTGAGGGCCCAGAGGGCGCGTTGAGAAGGTGCTCCATCAAGTCTTCATGAAACATGGAAAGATTTTCCAACAGCTGTGTTCGGGCTGAAACAAGGTGAGGAATAATTGGGTGTGTTGGTGGAAGGAGATCGGATGTTTGCAAATCTTCTGGCAGAGGGTGGCATGACGCCTGACCTTCCCTGTCCCATTTCCAAATATTCCAATGGATTAAATCCACTAAACCCTGTATGCCAGGTTCCCCGCGCAAATATTGATGGGGATCAAAGGAAGCAATTGGAAGCGTGAGTGGCATAGGGTGAGGATGCAAGCGGTTGTTGAGCAGTGAGAGTAAGGAGGACTTGTACGACGCGCCAGGCCGATCCATCTTGTTGAGAAACATTATTCTGGTAGGAACGCGATACCTGAAAAACATACCATGAAAATTTGCATGACAAGAATGGAAGATATCTCACCTCTGGCACTCACCTATCTAGTTGCCTCCATACACCTTTGGTTTGTGCTTCAACACCTTCCACGGAGTCAATTAAAACTACAGCACCATCGATCACTCTGCTTGCGCTTTCAACCTCCATGCCAAAATCTGCATGTCCTGGGGTGTCAATAAGATTGAAGATCCAGTCTTTCCACTTGACCGGTATACTAGCAGATTGTACGGTGATTCCCCGTTCGCGTTCAACGGGCAAAAAGTCTGTTGTAGTGCTTCCCATATCGACAGAGCCGGAGGAGGACAGATAAGAGGAATTAAGAAGAATCGATTCCGTTAAAGTTGTTTTCCCCGAGTCTGCGGCACAGTGATGAGTAATTTATTGAAACATAGATAAATGGGCATACCTATGTGCGCAACAAGCGCCATGTTTCTAATCTTGGATGGGTCATAGGTGGCAAAAGAGCGGGACTGGAGCGTTGAGCAGAAACGAAATCGCCATCTAGAAGTGAACATGTAGAACTTGAAAATTCAAAGGCAAGAAGCCTTTAACGGAAACAACAGCAAATAAACGATTATTGTTCTCCGCGACTATTATGTTGCAAAATCTTTCTCTTGAACCATGGCCACCACAGCAGGAGGTAGCATAGACGACCGTATCCGACAACGTCAAACGGCTGGTCGCAATCCTCTTGAAACAATCCCCACGACAAATAATCCTCGTGCCAACATCCCCAATACCCCTCTTGCAAGCGCTACCATTGCCTTTTCTCTTGGTTCTGTCTTCGCAATCGGGGCGTTGACCTTTCTACTTGGAGGATTTCCAAATACTCCATGGCTGACATACCAGCTGGGTTTCTTTTTAGCAGCATGGGCGCTATTTCACTGGGCTGAATTTGCCGTGACAGCGGGCTGGAATCTTGAAAAGTGCAGTGTGGACTGTGAGCCTATTGTTTCTTAGCTTCAAAGGATTTGAATCAAATTGTTTATACAGCTTATCTTCTCGATAATGGCGCCATGTACCACGTCGCAAATAGTGCAGCGTTACTGGAGTACCTCATAGTATGGTACTTCAGACCCTCATCCAAGTCTTTTCCACATGTTACACCCATCGGCAAGTTTCGACCCCTAACTGCTTTTGACCCTAGCCATTTACGTCAATCTCACAGGCATAGTATTGGTTATTGCGGGGCAGGCTTTACGGTCCACTGCTATGATTCACGCATCCACCAACTTTTCGCATTCCGTCGCGTTCCACAAACGCGACACTCATCAGCTTGTTACAAATGGCATTTATGGGTATGTTGCCACTTCTATGTCTGGATTTGCACTACATCCGTTGCTAGATGGTTTCGTCACCCGTCGTACGCCGGATTTTTCTATTGGGCACTTGGGACTCAACTGGTGCTTCAGAATGTGTTCACTTTCGTTCTTTTCGCAGTTTTACTGTGGAGATTCTTTTATTATAGAACTAGAGGTTTGTTTGATCCCTTTTTGCTTCTTTCTTCCACTCACTATTTTCTGCAGCTGAAGAGGCTGCTCTAATCAGATTCTTTGGAGATGACTACGTGAAGTATCGAAAGCAAGTGGGGACTAAGATACCCTTCGTACCCTGATGAGATGACCATGTCATTCCTATCTAATTTCGCTAACTCAACGGTTGTCTTCAAATATGATTGAAATCATATCGCATTCATGTTATGAAAGAGGGTCATGCAAAGTAATGATATCAGGCGTCATCTGTAGCAATGGTGCCCCTGTCTGACACATAGATACCATCCAAGAACTTGCGGATATCTTTGTTGCGCACACGACAGACACCTTGGATGGAGGCAGCTGAGACGAACATGAGCACTTGAGGATCAGTGGACGAGGAAGGCCAACTCACCTGATTGGGAAACCATGTCAATATCGTTACCCTCAAGAATCAGTTCATCCTTCTGTGCTTTTGACTCCGCAACTACAACTCCTGATAGCATGTTTACATGTCGTACGGTCTGCTCCCAATTATCGTTAACGGCCGATATCGCAAATATATGGAGCTTACCTTTTCACCCAAGAAATTACGGATTTCGACTGAATGACCGTCTTCTTGAATGATGCAGTTAATTGGGAAATGGGCATATACGGCGCGCATTTTGTATTGGAACCCCTAGAACACAAGCTCAGCATTTCCGAATCAGTAGCGTACTAGGATCCGTGCACCTTTGTAACACCAGTGATCATGTTGTTAATCAGACTTCGAATTGTGCGGAGGCAAGCAACATGTTTTCGTCCTCCCTGCCAGACTGCAAGCGTGACCTTCGTTGTTTTGCCCTTCAACAGCCGAATATCCATATCAACATGTCGAACATTCTTCGTCAATGTTCCTCGGGGTCCAGTAACGGTAATGAGACGAGACTTGATGGTAATCTCAACATTGGAGGGGATTTCGAGTTCTTCGGTCTTGAGGACGTCCCGCATCTAGAAGAACAGAAAAGTATCAACACTACATCCAAACTCTGGTAGACGCATCCAATTGCTTCGAACAGCCGATATCATCAAAATTTGAATCCAATGACATCCAACCGACGTTTGGAATAGCACTGGCACGATCCCGGGCGAAACAGACAGTATACACACCTTGAGGGCAACTTTTGAGGGGTAGGGGTTGGGTTGGTTGGTGGGATCGTTACTTGGCTGACATAATATTATTATTATATAATGCTACATTGTCACCGAGGTGCATGCATCTTTTTGCGGAAGAAATGGTGTAAGGCTCCAGGGAACTGTAGTTAATATTATAGTCACTGACGATTTACGAGTACCTACAACTATTACTATTCCTCTGCTGCCGCCTCAGCTAGCTTTCTCTCTTCCTCTGCTTGACGCTCCTCCGCCTCGACTACTTCAACATCCAAAGGAAACGTCAGAATCGCCGCAACACCAGTCAGTTGATTTAGCTCTACCTTACTGTTAGTATTCTATCGAAATTAAGTGGACTTGTTAGCTCACGTTGTCCTGACTCATGCATACTCGAAAATATAACCACTTCACCGCCCTTTTGCTGGACGTCATCCACGACTTTTACGTAGCGTTTGCGCGTTACAGGGTCACTTGATCTAAAGATTCAAGGTCATTCAGCGCTTCACCAGGTTGGAGAGACGTAGATGTACCTAAATAGATCGTCTGAGATGAGGAGTGTACCAATTGCCCCTCTATCCGCAGCAAGACAGACGTGATCTGGGCCATACCACGCCCTCATCTCGTCGCTGCCTAGCATCTTGAAAAACCTTCGTCAATTACGGTATCTAAGACACTGAGACTCGACGGTTAATATCATAAGAATCTCACCTGTCAAGTACAATTCCTTCCCGGGCGAATTTGGTCTCCTTCAACCGAGCTGCAACCTGTGGCATTGTCAAAGAATCTTTTCCTGCAAAAAAAAAAGGTAAATTTCACCTCGGGGCTTTTCAAGACTTCCACTAGACTGTGTACGTGAGCACTGCTGATATGGACCTTGACAACCTTCTCTTTCAATGCACGCTGCATAGTCTTGTCCCCTTGCCTCCTTGCTTCCGAGACCAAGTAGTCATTTACCCCATCTCTTACCCATCCAGGACTGGCGATAACAATCGCTCTTAAACCTGCAGTGGCGAATGGGATGTGGCGGATAAAAGACTCATAGAGTGTCGCGTAAAATTTTCCCATTCCTTTTTCATGCTGCGTGGAACCAGAAGCAGATTTACGTGGAATTGACACAGATATCCGGTGGGTCACCAGCGTCATGTGTTGGGAAAGTAAACAGAACGCGGCGGTGCCCTCCCCACACACAACTGCCGCAACTTCTGCACCTCTTCCGGGGATTATGGCCTCTTCAATGCGAGCAACGGCCACGCTGTCCCAGCCTCCGTTTTTTTCAATCCGTACATCCCGATTGGGTTCGATGTCAAGGGTATGGAAGGCCCCAAGGCGTGCATGCTGATTTTCTGCTATGACGGGTCCCGATATATGAAGAGCAGCAGTTACTTGTGAAGACGACGACGACGCCGTCTGCTCTGCGTCTTGAGAGGAAGCTGATGGAGCAGACGACGGAGCGAAATCGACGCGGACAACTCGCAAGGTTAGGTTAAGACGAACACGATGCGATTCAACGGAGCCTGTGGATGATACATTCTGTACACGGCTGTATGAAGTGTAAGACATCACAATCAATGCAAGCAGATATATGAATAGACATACCGTATCGCTGGGGCTCGTACTGAGTCACCAGTCTGGATGAGATTGTACAGATGCCACATATCCTCATCATCCTCTGGGCGCAGTGTAACATGCCCCTAAAGATGCTGTCAAGAATAAAAAGGACGCACCAATATAACGGAGAAACGTACCATCCCGTGTTTATCTATAAATTTATTGACAAGCTTCATGGTGATGGATTGCTTGAGCAAAGGCAAACCTGCTCCACTGATTTGTAACATACGTGACCCAAAACATTTGAGATTACGGTCGTCCCTAACCTGCCAAGTTCTAACGACTCATGGAAAAGTGAGCTCTGCAAACTCTCAGTGAGAGCGTCCATAATCGTTGCACATTCAGCAAAGTTGCTTCACTGGCTTCTCGACTGGTCGAATCTAACCACCACCCACATTCAACGGATGATGATGAAGACCCAGATGCGCTCTTCGCCGAGCTGGAAGAGGAGATCGAGAACGACAGTAACGCGGCTATGAGGGAGCATGGTTTGCAGGGGCTTCGAAGGGAGTGAGGTGCTTTCCGATTCCTGGTGTGAAACTCACATCCTGATTATGCACAATGCAGAATGGAACGGGTGAAGGAAATGCAACAAAATGAGCACGGGAGATACACGGAAATTACTGACGAAAAAGAGGTCGTACGGGTAAGTGCGTGAGTTTCAGTAATGTTCTTGGGCTGGTGAACTTTTTCTGAATGGGAGTTTGCAGACGGGAACCTAGATGTGTCGTCCATTTCTACCACTCCCAGTTCAAACGGTGTGAGATAATGGACAAGCATCTGGCTGTACGTGGACTTTTAAATTTTTTGATTCCAAGTGTTGATGGAATTGGTTTTCAGCGTCTTGCCCCAAAATACTTCAATACCCGATTCTTCCGCGTATTTGTTGAGAACGTCCCTTGGCTCGTCGAAAAGCTTGCTATCAAAGTATTGCCTTGCGTCATCTGCTTCAAGGACGGTATTTCAAAGGACAGGTAATTAACGATTCACTGTGTAACCTAACGTTATTTTTCGACGCTATACCTCGACTAGATTAACTGGCTTTGAAGAGCTGGGAAATAGTGATGAGTTTGACACCGCTGTTTTGGAGCTGAGACTGGCAACATCTGGTGTGCAATATCTATTGATGTAGTTGCCGTGCTGACTGTAAGCCAGGCATCATCGTAAAGTCGGGAAATAGCTTGGAACCGCTGTTCAAGATTTCCTCAGCTTCACGAGTTAGTGACGAAGAGATCTTTGATCTGGACGATTGAAAGTTTTGTACGGAATAATCCAATAATTCTGGTTCACTACGGGCCCACAGATGTGGTTACATGAAGCTTAGATATTGCAGGAGGAAACGCATAAGAAGCAAAAGGGAGCGCTTTGGTGACATGATGCGCCTTTATTCAATGTTGATTCAACCTGATGTCCCCTTTGCAACGCCCTCAAAATCTTCTCTTCATTGAATAACTTGATATAGAAGTCAATATGTCTTGATTGCATCCTAATCACGTTGCCAAACCCATCGCCTTTCTGATGGAATCCGTTAAATCCCACTGATCAGTATCCCCGCAGATATCAAACATATTGGTGCCCAGCATCCCAAGCTCCTTCACAAAGGCCGCCTTCATGCGAACGGAGACCAGGTCGTCATAAGTTACAACCTGTCCAGAGGAAGAGGAACGCAAGAAGGGCGTGCATGAGCAGTCATCCCAATTTCTTTCAAAGCCGCCAGAAGCCGCAAAGGTAGGCGATGTCGATTCTTCATCTCTAGCGTCGTCACAGCGAACGAGAGCGCCTTGACTTAGAAGGTCTCGAAATTGTACTTGACTGTCAGAACCGCCGTCCTCGTCAACAACCTTGACGGAGGCGCTTCTAACTTGATGCCGTGACCTTGTCTTTAGCCTTGTCGAATTAGAGGTAATGACGTAACCATACGACGGAATCCCCAGAACGAGCTTTGAAGCCGGAAAGCCTGCTGAAGTCCACGCGTTATACGCCGCTACAGCGTTAGCATCTGCCTGTGTAGAATTGCCGCAGCCGTCATGCAACGGAGAGTTTGGGCCCGGCGGCGAGGAGGCTACAGCGTGAGTAAGCCAACCACGCAACTACGATGGCTTAAAGATACTTACAACCCCAGACATCGTAATTCATTATTAAAACCCAGTCAAGAGAGTCAGCAAAATCAGAGACATCTTGTAGAGGTTGTTCCTGCGCATCAACAAAGGGGAGTGTCTGTGCTGCGGCACTGATGCGGGCACATGGCGGAAGGACGGTTCGAAGATATTGGAGAAACAAGAGGAAGTTTGCAGTATCATGCGGATCAACCAGATTTCCTCCAGCGCCTTGATGACCAGGATATTCCCAATCGAGATCAATGCCATCCAAGTTGAAGGTGTTATAGGCAGCGAGTATGTTTTCGGCGAAGACGCGTCTGCTTTCGAGAGTACGAACAGCTGGAGAGAAGTATCTGAGGTAACTGGTAAAGTCACTGGAAGAACGAAGTGAAAAGTCGCCTACTTGCTTCCTGACCATCCGCCGATGCTCAGCTTGATTTTAGACTTTTTAGCATGAGCAGCGGCTACCAAACGATCTAAAATAGAGGGAGACTCTTCAGGATTGTCCCAAGTCAAGTTGAAGGTTTCGTCAGGGACAGCAAAAGCAAAATCAATCCAATCGAAACGGTCGAAATCGATTTTCTCTGGCGGAAAACGGGGACCAGCCCAGTCAGGATAATAGCCCATAACAAGCAAGTTTAAACGGTCAGAGGCCTGGGTCGGAGAAGTGTTGGTAGGAAGATTTTCTTTCTCAGGAAGAATTACAAGAGGAGCCGAGGACGACGTTGTACCTGACACGGAGACATGATATTGAGAATCAAGAGCCCTGTAGTGATTGGATAACGAAGGGAGATGATCAGCGTAGACGTATTGGAGAAGAAGGAGGACTATTGTCATGGGAGACATGACAAGAATGAAACGATAGGAGAGACAACAATATTATTAAATTATCTAACCTTTTCATCTGTCGCTAAGTCTGTGATGCACAATCGTCTCATGTCCCATTTATGAACGATGATAATATCTTATATGGAGACAGTAATTACTACTACCATGTGGAGATGATGAAAACCTTTGGAGCATTGATAGCAAGCAAAGACGACAAGAACAAGATGAAGATACAACTGTAGTTAACTTGATCGCAAACGAATATGTCAGTTATTGCTACATGACGTGCAGTGATAGGATCGTACCGGATATATGTAATATACAAAAAGTGGTAACCTGAAACGATTCGGTATGGGTTTCATCCACGGTAATAAAGTCAAGTTACCAGGATATCCTTTCAAAGTCCCATCCTCTCTGCCAGTGTCCGATCACCCCCATGGATGAGATTAGTAGACGCCACCGTGCTCCGATCATTTATTGTCCGCGAAGACCCACCCCCTCCTCCCACAGGTCCACCTCGCACAGAACTACTTGTATGGCTTCCGTTTCGACGAGAAGCAGTCGTCCTATTTCCATCCCGGTCTCGCTCCCGGTCCCTCGTTCTCTCTCGGTCCTTCCTGCTACGTTCCCGAATCCTTTCCCGGTCGTGGTCACGGACACGTTCAGTTGGCAACGCAGGACTTTCCCTGTCGTCCTCGTCCACATCAATTTTGGAACGGCTAGACTTTAGTTGTTCATTGTTAGGCCGTGATAAATAGTCACGCCTATCACCACTGCGCGTAGAAGCATTTGAATGAATTTGACTTTTGTGAGATGGAAGGGTATTATTCGGACGCGAAGGTGGGGATGCTTGGGGTTCAGACAATCGAGGTTTCTTGTAAGCGCGGGGGCCTGTAGGCGGTAACTTCCCTGCGCCGTTGCCGTTTCCGACTTGAGGCAGCGAGTTATAGGCATTCCTCGGGGAACGCGCATGTGACTTTGAATTGTTGACACTGTTAACTTGACGAGAGGAGTTCATTAATGTGTCGTAAGACTTATCCAGTTCTGTGCTGTGCGCAAGATAAGCGCCAGCTTGATAATCTGCGATTCGGAAAACATACGAAAGCGAATTTATGACTTGGTGAGACTCTAGAAGATCTAGCGTGAGCCTTTGGAATGGAGGGGCGAAGGTAGTGGCTACATACCTCGTAATGCACCCTCGAGCTTTTCCACGACCTTTCGCAACCCGCGAACTTCCTCTTTCAACCTGCCTGTCTCTCCGCGTTTCAGAAGTTCATAAAATTCATCATTCTCCTCTTGTAAAAGTCGGGATCTCTGTGTGAGGGCGGCTGTCACCGTTGAATGGCTAGATGTCGCGCTTGCCGCTGAGCTTTTAAAATGAGGCAACAAAATGGAAATCAACGCCGGTGGAAGGGTGACCAGGTCCGCCGTGGATGGACCCGGCTGCGTTGAAAGGTACTGGCGTAGCCGCGTCACCTCGTCCTAAATGACAGGGAACCAAGTTGTGAACGAATGCAAGTACGTCTATGAAGAACCTTACGGTGAGTTCAGCGAGGCGCGTGTCCCTTTCCCTTAAATGAGATTCGAGCTCCAGTTCTCGAAGGGATGGGAGTTCCATTAATGTGGAGGAGATGTTACAAGAGCAAATGACGCTGAACCTCGCTGAACATTCGAAACACCGATTTTGTCGGACCCTCAATTTACCTATTTAATAAATAACAAAACTCTAAGCGCTTTCCTCTCAAACAAATGATTATAGTCAGATTATAGTCTCGACATGTTGCCGTTCTGATCAACCCATCTGCTTACAGCTTTTTCGCGTTATTTTCTGACGAGACTCATAAATTCCAGTTGCGATGGCATCATTGTGAGCCTCAAGCATATGCAAATATATGCAAATACACCTCACTACTTAAGCCACAAAAAATTGCTCATCCAGGTCATCTTCCAACGCAAAGGTGTGTATTCTTTTTCTTCATCATTTCATTGGCTACGATGTTATCTATTCACACTGTACGAACGCGTCTATTAAGACGTCGTTGTGAGTTCCCTTCTACAACGGTATCTGAGCCGACCTATTTGCTTTCAAAATTCGTTTCATGACTTTCACTGACATTTCTCTCTCCTCCACAGGACTTTATATCGTTGATATGTACCGTATATACCAAGCTACAATTCATGCTCTCCCTCAAACGCATCGGGTGGGACCTGGCCTTGCATCTGAGTCAGGGCTCCTTTTACGACGTACAGAAAGGACGCCGACTTCACAGGTGGGGGCGATGACTGATACCCGATAACCAACGAGCACCGTGGGCACTGGAACCTGTACTGTTTCTCATGACCGTTTGCTCTTTGAATGAAGTCAGCCCCCCGACCACCAACTTCAAAGCGAAAGGAATGTACCTTTCCAGCAGAATGGGGTCGCTAGCAATGGCATTCAGCTTGAACACTCTCTGTCCGCCTTGATCACTGTCTTGACAACGTATGATAATCGCTTCGTCTGTTTTACGTCTGGGTAGTGCAGCTAGACTTTTATCAATTACAAGCTAGATGGTGAATGAACGTATATTATTGTCAGAAAGATGGAGATGACCACATACAATGAACTCGCCACAAATACAATCTTGCCGACGTACCCTCATCGTAAGTTTTGGCAAGCGAATCCAACGAGAGAATGGACTCAACAGTAGACCCGGAGGGATGTTGCTGAAGACGCCGTTGGTTGTGCTGGGAGGACGTCAGCGCCCTTATTTGAGAAATGAACAAAAGACAAACCATCCGCTGAGGACGATACCGCTGATCTGGAGACAACTTTGGGCATCCTGGTACGACGTTGAACAAGCCTCAAAGATACCAGGCTTGTTCAGTAATAGAACACGGAACGGTTGACGTTGTGTAGTGATTCGCGTCGAGTGCAGAGTAATAATGTTCGCACGTGACCCCTCAAAGCTTCGCCTCCCTGCGTCGTCTCCCTGGCTGTCCTCTGGTAATTGTCTTTGTCTTCCCTACCACCACCCGTCTTTATGGCTGAAAAAGATGCCACCGCAAGACTGAGGAGAGCTGTAAAAGGTATGCACACGCCGTTTTGTAAAAACTAAAATAACAAACATATGCAGAAAACAACCTTTTTCTTGTGAAACGCCTCGTGCAGAGAACTGACATGCGAAATCCCGACCCCGCTCCTCGAAGGTATACGTCACTAGCATGGGCTGCCGTTCTGGGCCATGAGGAAACCTTTGAATTTCTTCTGAGTTCTGGCCACGATGACGAGGAATTAAGCAAAGTGCGTGGTTTTCCCTACTGGTTTGATTTGACTTTTGACCCTCCCTTAGGATTCGGAGAATAACACCATTCTTATGCTTTTGTCAGACTTCAAATCTTCCCCACCAAATGTGTATGCCTCACCCTCGTCTACCATCGATTCCACAGCCGCTACTTTGCGGATGGCGCGCCTCTATTACGACCGCTATTCGTGGATATTAGACTGGTCAAACGTACACGGAAAGACGGCTCTTCATATAGCTGCGTTGATTGGAAATGAGGAACTTGTTCGAGTGCGTGACAGCGCGTATTTGGTCTCAAGATATATCTTACCCTCCCCACCAGATGTTGTGTGACCTCGGAGCCGATTTTGACTTGGCTGATAACAAGGGAAATACACCTCTTCATTAGTAGGTGAAGAAACTCTAAGTTTTTGGGTTTTGCCTCATCTACCTTACAGTGCAAGCTCATGGGGCCATATACCTGTCAGTTTTTTTGGTTCGCCGTCTTGACTCATTTATTTACAATCTTCTAGATTGTACAACTTCTCATTGAGAGAGGTTGTCAATATGCAGCAAGAAACAATGAAGGTTTTACCGCCTCAGATTATGCTTATTCGTAAGATTTGTGTGTCAAACATCGACAACTGTTTTGAGACAATTTGTAGCTTTAGCACAAGGGATACGCTCCAGGACGCAGCACGAATACAGTTCGAGAACAACAAGAAGCAGCGTCGAAATATATTTGCACAGGCAGCTGCAAGAGGACATGAGTGGGGTGGCACTCCCCCTGTTTCCATTCCCCCACCAGTCCCAGCAAAGGACCGGAGTATACTGCCCAGGCTAAGAAGCGGTTCGGGGACGAGCCGGACTACTGCCACCTCGGACAGTGGGGAGCTCGATGGCGGTGGCCACGGACGATCTCTGACCGTGTCTTCGTCGCCCTCCCAATGTTCCACTGGATCAAATTCATTCTTTCAGAATCACCAGACTTCAGGCTTTCACACAGCCCACACAACGTCCACAAGTAGCGCGGTTACATTCTCTGCTCCTTCTCCAACACCGAAAGGCTTATCACCGAACCCACCAGCGTTAAATCCGGTGTCCGCACTATCACCTGTCGCCAGTCGTATGCGGGAGCGAGACGCAGATGCTATGGAAAAGTATCTAAGACGCAATCGTAGTGGAAGTCAAGGAACCACTTCGACGGATACCAAGTCACAGAATGAGTCAAACTATGCGTCAGCTGGACCATCAGCCAATGGTGACGATATCACGGCGTTGGGGAGCCACATGAGTGGTTCGGTGACCCCGAGAAGGTTACGCCCATCGATGTCAGCAGCTCAGCTTCGGACCACACACGAAATGTCCGGTGGTACAAACCATCATGAGAACAGAAATCGCTCGGGCACAAGCCCAACGGTGTCGCGTCCAGCCTTCTCTCCGCTTCCACTCCTCACGAGATCATCCTCTACGTCTAACTCGCTTCGATCGATCATCAGCGCGGATCGAGAGTCATTTGAAGAGCCTGAAAGTTATACTGGACCTCCTAGTCAGTATGCCCAGTTTCCAGAGCCACCAATGGCGACAGAGGGACCTAACACTCCAGTTGCCGCTCTGGGTAGGCGAAAAGGTTTTCATATCCTTGCAAAGCCTTTGCAAAGCTTTGACTCCTCCAGTTCGAGCCACCGGCGAGGGATGTCTGCGACATCCGTGCGAGGATCATGACGACACACTGTATTGCCCCAATCTGTACCATTATCCCACCAATGTGCTACTGTATACTTATTTTCTTGCTGTTACACTGCCTGGAACAAGGACCTTGACGCCGGACTTGTATTTATTATGAGTGTATTAAATAGGTTTGTTGGTGTGATAGTGCCAAATAGGGACATGAGGGCATGGGTGAATCCAAGATCGTACATAAAGCCTGTCTATCCTCCATGCAAGTTATCCACGTTCCCTACCAACCATGATACCTCCACTGCCTGATAGTGATCCCGACCCCACCACCCAGATCCCCTGGCCAGCCGCGAGGGCCAAACTTCAAGCATATTCAACTACACATGCAACCGTTCCCGATGATGATCCTGGTCAACCCGGTGAAGTGAGAGCAAAGCTGGTTCCGGGAAAGCGGCTCTTATCGACATGGGACCTCATAACTCTCAGCATATCTATGGCCGGTGCCCAAATTGCCTGGACTGTGGAACTTGGGTAAGGCTGTTACAAAATTTATGGACACTCCCTGACGTCCACAGCTACGGTACTCCATTCTTGCTGGGACTCGGTCTTTCCGAGAAGTTCTCTTCTCTCGTGTGGCTCGCAGGACCCATTAGTGGACTGATCGCACAACCCGTCATAGGTTGGTGAGCATCCTTACACCACGCAAAGGGAAATTTACCCTTTTAGGTGCTGTGTCCGATTCTTCTACTTCAAAATACCGTCGCCGTTTTTGGATCATGCTCTCGACAATAGCTCTTGTGATATCTACCTTAACTCTTGCATACTGTCAGGAGATCGCTGCGTTCTTCGTTGATTCACTTGGCGTTGGTGAAGGCGACTGGGACGAAAAGCGGAATGAAAAGGTACGTCTATGTGGTCGTCGAGTTTCCAGCCCACTTCTAATCAAAACTAGGCTAGTAGTGCTGCCATTGGCCTTGCTATAGTCTCATTCTACGTCCTCGATTTCGCTCTGAACGGACTTCAAGCTTCTCTCAGGAATCTTTTACTTGACATTGCTCCGCCGAGCCAATTGAACGCAGGAAATGCATGGCATGGTAGAATGACAAATGCTGGCAACATAGTTGGTTACGGGTTTGGTAGGTCATTCTCAGATCATTGGCACATCCGTGTTTGATCAATCATATTAGGTTTTCTGCCTCTCGCTCAGTTGCCCATAATCAGGTTGCTGGGAGGTGATCAATTTCGCAAGTTCTGTATTATTTGCATAGTGATTCTCGTTGCAACCGTGGTAACTACTTGTGTATGCCATGAAGAGGAAGAGCGTCCTGCCATGTCGCAGAGAACACAAGGGTTTGCTCTATCGATGTCAGCTGGAATAGAAATCCTGACCATCGCATCAGGAGGGCAAGAGATGTCTACGACAACATACGTACAGCCGTCATCAATTTGCCCAGACCTATCCGACGTGTTTGCTACGTGCAACTGTTTGCATTCATGGGCTGGTGTGTATGTTGACTTCATTTCCTGTATCGTACATAACATTACCCATCTAGGTTTCCATTCCTGTTCTATTCGTGAGTGATCAACCACAATACTCTGAATCGCACTAACGCAACTTCCCATGTAGGACAACGTATGTCGGACAGATCATGGCGTTTGAGCAGGGCAAAGAACCAGATCATGATTTCGCTATTCGGTCTGGAGAATTTGCCATGTTGATTTATAGCATAGGTTTGTCTGCTAACTATTTACTGCTTCTTCTGCTTCTAATATGCCATAAAGTTGGCGTCATTGCCGGAACAGTTCTGCCCCATCTTGCTAGCCGGGATCGTCGGCTTATGGGGCACAAGAGCGATGTCGATGGAGATGCTGAACTATCTCGTATCAGGGAAACTGTTCGACAATGGAGGGTAGATGCTGCTCGGCAAGGCAAACCTCTTCGCTTGCCCGTAATGCCATTTCTACTACGCAACATTTGGACGGGTGCTCTTCTCTTTTTCTCTCTCTTGATGTTTTCTACACTCTTCATTACAACGGTTTTCCAGGTTGGTGGGCAGATTGTCCTGTAAAGTGACGTGTCAACACCCTCTTTTAGGCGACAATATTTATCACTCTTGTGGGTATCTGTTGGGCAGTCGCGATGTGGGTGCCCTTTGCAATCATAATGGAGGTTGGGTTTTCCTGGCATCAACCCTTATTATGCATTAACTTTTACCTCATCTAGCTTCTCAAGGAACCGCCTGCAAATCAGCCTGTCTTGGATGCGGGACGTCCTGTACGTGCACGCAACGTTTCCACCCCCGGCAATCTTTCTTCTATCAGCGTCCGTCGTGGCAGCGGCGTAGTGAGCGAACGGCAGCCTCTCCTTCGCCGCCGTTCTGTTGATGAGTATGACAACATCGCCGAGGAGGATGCCGTCGCCCCGCCAATGGCTGGCGGGACTGTGTTAGGCATTCACAATCTGGCAATTGTCATGCCTCAGTTCATTGTATGTCTCAATGTTGTTCAGTTATCTTACATCTCACACTTTCATTTCAGGTAGCCATAGTGACGAGTGCAATCTTCCGCATTGTCGACGAGTCCACTGTTAAGTTGGCCGGTGATGGCAACACCTATTACGGCAAAAACGGTGTCGCATGGGTCCTACGTTTTGGCGGATTGTGCACATTATTTGGGGCGATAATTGCGCGGATGGTCCCCCCAACCCCCACCGAGAAGGCAATGCGTCGGAGACTGGGTGAAATGAGGCTGTTGGGAGAAGAGACCTCACCATGATTTGCTTTTACAATCTGAGGACATCACTAGATATACCTGCTTCCCACCGTTTGTTGCCGTTTATGTTTCAATTTGCTAAAGTGCATTGCTTTGTAGAGTAATATACAAACAGCCTAGTCCCGAATGAAAAACAGTTTTAAATCCCAAGGAAACAGAAGGCAAAATCCCAATCCTGTTTCTCTATACTCGATATACATCGGCACGGGATGTGGGTAGTCGGCGGAAGATCTTGTTCACCGAATAGCGCCTCACTAATACTTCGCACTGAAAATCGATGGGTTAATGTTTATTCAAGTGACCAGAAAAAATGGCCTACATGCAACGCCTTGTGATGGCAGGTAAAATAATCGCAGTGACAACGCATGGGTAAGATCGAGAGAAAGATTCAACGTTTCTTGGGCCTGCAAGGTCAAGTGGTTTGGCTCTTTAAACGGATTTATAAACTTGCATCTTTGACACAAAAAGTGAGGATTTTACCTCCTCTTCCGTAGACAATCGCACACATCGAGTTTGCACCATTTAAATGCGATACTTCTAAGCTCAACGCACCGCCATTGGACAGCACAAAATGGTCTGTCAGCAGGCTTACGTTAAACGTCTGGAAGCACACGAATAACGATAGGTTTACCTCGTTCATAAACGGGCGGTCGATCTTGTATCGACATTTCACCATCGTCTTCGTCGACCACTTCGCAACGTCCTGTATGAAGCAAGACTTGCTTTTCTACCATGGCGCCCTTCGGCAGTGCCTTGACGACGATAAACAATGTTGGAAAATTAGCTGCCTGGTCAGCTGTTAGCAGGTCGTGTCAAAGTGTGCAAATATCCCACCTTGCTTGCAGAGTGTCCTTTCTTGATCGATGGAAGATTATGAATGTCCTGGAGCCAATAAATTTCTAGTTGTGTGTACCCAACCCAGCCGCCGCCAGACTTGTTCCTCAGTGCGTCGACTACTCGTCGGACATGCTGGCAGGAAAGAGCTGTTTCTGTTGCAAGGGAGGGAGGCAATGGCAGGGAAAGCTGACCCGGAATAAGCCCGATTTGGCCCGATATAAAAATGCGTTCCTTGGCCTGACGATAGTTAAGTGAGAGGGCCCACTTGCAGTAAACAGATTCAAACCCTGATCGCCTGTGAGTACGGACCGATATTAGCGGGAGCCCAATAACTAAGAGCTTGAACGTGGAGCGCTTGACGGTCCATTGGCGCGTGTTCGTTGAGAGCAACACAGTCTAGTCGGACTCGACAGGACCTAGGAAGGTCAACTGCTACACAAGCTCGCGCTGGAGGACTGGCACCAAAAAACTTCGAATAAACGGCATTCACGCGTCCAAATAATTCGATTGATGATAAGAAAATGTTGATATTGACGCAATCTGTCAACTGGAGGTCGTGACTGGCGAGATTGGCTTGAACCATTTTAGAGTCACATCAACTTATGTTAGACGAAGGCTTACCTTTAAGGATGCTAAAACATTGCACCACCTCTTCCTCGACAGAGATGCCTTTATCCGTCTCTGCTTGAACATTGCTAACAAAAACCCAGGGGTCTAGCTTCTTGCTGGTAACAGGGTACATTGGATCCACACTGAAATCGAATGAGAAAGGCGTCATAGGAACCTTTTTCGCCTCTAGCCTTTCTGACACCTGTACCGCATCGCTTATTTGAAGAAAGTCATCCTCAATTCTTTGCGGCATGTAAATGTAAAAATCTGAATCCACAACTTTGAATTCCAGTTTCGCATTCTTTATGCGAAGAAAAGCCACGGTTGCAAAGTCGTTGTCGGCGTGGATAACAGTCTCAACCTCGGTGCTGTAAAAATATTGAGACAAAGGATGGTAAATTAACTTGATCGCTCACAGAACAATCCTGTGCTTGAAAAGGGGACAATCGAGTGTTAGGCTTTCATATTCACCTCCTTCCCCGCAAATGTGTGAGCCGTATAGAGAATTCTATGATCGTCAATCAGCAATTATTCAAACAGGTTTTCGAGGACAAACAAGTTCCACAAGAGTTGGCCGCATCTGCGCAAGAGACTTCCCAAGATGTTCGATTGTGAGACCTATGCCCGCGACTTTGATTATTATGGCTTCCATTCCAGCATCAATCATTTCAGTGAGCAGCTCTCCCTGATCCCTTTGCCACAGATAACATAGCGGAGTCAAACTTAACCTTTGGCAGCTACTCGATTTTGATGAGCGAGCTAGAATGGCGAGGTAACGTGAGGACCTTACACGTTCTCCACCCTGACACGCTGGTAATCTGAGAGAATTGCGCCAACGGAAACTCCCTCTATCTTGGGGTGATGAGCCTTTAACATCATTTAAATATAAGTCGAAGAAGTGTTTTGGACTGTCGAAACTCACTTTCACCTCTGCCAAAAGGGCATACAAGTCTTCGGTCTCATCACCCTCAACCCCACCCAAATGAGTTGGGTCCCGACTACCGTACTCCGATCCCTGTTCCAAAGCTCCACCAGTTATTACTCGACGATATAGAGGCACTTCCAAAGCGCGTGCAACAAATTCAATCGCATCTTGCCCAACGGTTTGGTAGAGATACGAGTCAAGTTCCTCTGCAACTGAGATAAATATCGCTGACGAGTCCACCTAATGGAGTCGAACCTTTTCCGGATTCTGGCGCTAGGGACGCTGCAGCTATAAGTTCGTGCCCATTTTTTGCACAGTGGAGGAGGTTGTAGCAGCTGTCCTTGCCGCCGCTGAGCAAGGCGAGATATTTCATCGACTTTCGGCTTATGTAAAAGTTAAACGACCCTTACTTACGCGACTTGGCAAACATCACCTACAATCTTCTACAAATCCGCAGAATGCCAACGGTAGCCGTCGATAAGGCTGATCTTTGGGAGAGACTCGGCCAGGAATACAGTGATCTCAATATCTTTTCAAGCCTTGATCTGGTCTGATTTGCATTTTCCACTAGCAACTGAGGAGTTCGACCAACTCTGTTTCGATTATGGATTGGAGTTAGATGAGGATGTGTGTTCTCATCACCAGTATATCAACTTCGCACATTTTAACCTGCTGTAGACGACAGAGGAGGTACAAGAAGCGATCAGGAATGGTCTGCCTGCTGAGCGTCCTGTACGTTAACTTGATTCGTCCATCCGCACGAAATACTCATACCATCAACAGCAATTGAAAATAGAAGTACCTGCAAACAGGCACGGGTTCTGTTTCTGAACCTCCGTTCTGACAGCTCATTTTCAGATGCTCTCAGATACGACCTCCTTTGCATTGAAGGCATCGCTCGCGCTCTCCGAGTCTTCCTCGGCAAATCAGAAGCACCGTTATACAGACTTGTGTATCCACCAGGCGGAGAGTCTGCCCTTCTCACCGCTTCTATCTCTCCTGAAGTGAGCGCAAGAAGTAGACCCAGTTTCAGTTTGAATACTTACCGGTAAATTTCAGACATCAAAAATACGACCGTTGTTTGCGTGTGCCATTCTTCGGAATGTCAAATTTACCCCTCGCTCCTACGCATCTTTCATGGATCTCCAAGACAAACTTCATCAAAATATTTGTCGAAGGCGACAGCTTGTTGCGATTGGCACGCATGATTTAGATACACTGACGGCACCATTTCGATACGAGGCAAGGGCCCCAAAGGATATCCAATTCATACCTCTTGGAAAAGATAGATCTTACACCGCAGAAGAGTTGATGACTGTATATGAGGTATGTTTCTGTGGTTAGCTTAGAAAAGCCATCGATTTACAGGTAATCAGTCCGAAAAACATCTTGCAAAGTATTTGCCCATCATTCGCGACTCTCCCGTTTATCCCATCATCTACGACGCCCAGGATCGGGTTCTATCTATGCCCCCCATCATCAATTCCGAGCATAGTAAAATCACTCTCGACACACGGAATGTCTTCATCGATGTAACAGCGACAGATCAGACAAAACTGGACATTGTCGTGAACATTGTGTCAACAATGTTCTCAGAGTACTGTCAAGTGCCCTACACGTACGTTCTCTCCGCTAGAGTTTAGCTTTCGTTAAGCCACCTTACAGCATCGAACCCGTCAAGGTTGTGTCAGCCAACGGTCAAAGTCACATCTCCCCGAACATCTCCAACCAAAAGAGGACGGCCCACGCATCATATGTAAACTCATGTACTGGTCTTTCTCTCACCTCGTCGGAGGTCTCTGCACTTTTGCAGCGTATGTCGCTGCACGCCTCGGTATCTCCAACCAATCTCGACGAGATCTTGGTCAATGTGCCCGCTATTCGGCCAGACATACTGCACGAGTGTGATATCATGGAGGACGCTGCCATCGCTTATGGGTTCAATAATCTTCCTGATACATTTCCGTCCACAAATACTGTTGCACAACCACTAGCTATCAGCAAGCTGAGTGATGTTGTTCGCGTGGAATGGGCGCTAGCAGGATGGATTGAAGTTCTCCCGCTAATTCTTGTGAGATCCCATACACCACATCTCAAAAGGATTATCTAATTTATTTTAGTGTTCGCATGAAGAAAATTTTGAGTGGCTGAATCATCAGGATGACGGAAGGACGGCAGTGAAGATTGCGAACCCCAAAACCCTTGAATTCCAGGTCGTCCGCACATCCCTTATACCAGGACTCCTCAAAACTATTCGAGAGAACCGCTCGCACGCTTTGCCAATCAAAATTTTTGAAACGTCCGATGTCGTTTTCAAGGACGTCTCAAGAGAGCGGCAGGCTCGAAATGAAAGACACGCTGCTGCAGTCTGGTGCAATAAGTCTGCTGGCTTCGAAATCGTACATGGCATGCTGGATCGTGTCATGAAGATGCTTGACATCCCACGCATTAGAAGTGAAGACGATAAATCGGGGACGGGGTACTACATCAGGGAAGCAAGTGGTAAGTCCTTCCCCTTCTTCGTTCTTCCATGTATTCATACAGTCAATTCAGATGGTATGTTCTTCCCGGGTAGGGCGGCTACGATTTATTATCGTCCCAACCCGAGTAACTGCACAGGTTTATCGTCTGTCGACGAAGCCGTGAAAGGTGATGTTCAAATTGGGCGATTAGGCATTTTGCATCCTTTGGTGCTCGAGAAATTCGAGATCGGCTTCCCTTGTTCTGCACTTGAATTCACCCTAGAGCCCTTCAAGGAGCGGATGCAAAAAGCATGGACGGACGAGGAATATTAGAGGGACCCGTTGCAGAACAGAAATAATGTACACGATTGGAATAAACATGTCTACATCATGCTATAGTCTTGTTTCGCGTGGAGAGGAACCATTCCCCAAAAGCCTCTGGAATTATTTACCACCTTGTCGCGGTTGTTCTTCCTCGGGGCCGCCAGATAGTACTACGAAGGTTGTGTCAGTCAGATGCGGAGAGAGCAGATGTGCTACGTACGCAACGCAACCAGGACAGCCGCAAGATACATCCAGTACTTTTGCAGAAAAGACCTTTCAGGAACAGGTTGAACAATTTCGCCCTCTGGTGTCAAAGGAGGCGGGGTGCGGAGCTCGGGCCTGGTTTAGGAAGCATTAGCGATTGCCTGATTTAAGAATACGATGCAACACGGACAGGGGAGGAGCGATGGGTTTTTTCAATAAAATTGTAGTATTCAATGAGAGCCCGCCTGTCGTGAACGCGTCGAAAGGGGAGGTATTTATTGCCTGGCTTTTTCCTTTTCGCTTGGCCAGTTGTGGGCATGATCCATCATGAGGCGTCGGGGAGACAAAGTAATCCAAAGCGAATGGTTCGGTGGACAGATAGTCGGAGAAGTGTAGATGAAGGGAATCCGCGGACATTGTGTGAAGATGGCACTGTCCAGTCGAGGTCATCTCTCATGCCGCCGACTTAAGATGATGAGACGGACCACTTTAACAGAAGAAAAGTCCCATTGACCATCTCCTATGTTTCCTAACGCAACCTGATACAATGCATGTTCGGGACTCTCCAGCGACTGCAACAGCTCAAAGAATGCCGCAAAGTCGTCTGGGATTGAAGGCGACGGTTGGAGGGTTGCAGAGTGTTCTGTTATGATTAATGTTCCACGCTCTGCGTATGGAAAAGGCTGCAAGGATGGGTGGAATATTCGGTGGTGGATTTTGAAGGAGGATTGGGCGACAACGGAGGAAAGAAAAGCGAGGAGGATAAGGACGTTCATCTAAGTGGACACAAAGAAGCCAAAATAAATGCTACCATAAGGTGACCTTCATAAGTATACCTTTTATTTAATTTCTTGGACAAAGCCCATGTCCAACCGCTATGCTCCCCTTCCCAATCCCGTGCCAGTCGATCATGGCATGGAGGTTGAGATGCAAGCAGCGTTCGACTACGCAGAAGACGACGAAGACGATCTACACAATACCACGGAGTCTCGCCCTTTGAACCCTCATTCTGGTCCTTCTTCACCCCTAGCCACACGACTACATATACCAGGAGCGTATGACTTTGAGTCCGTCGACTACGATTATCCGCCTCCAGGCTCCCCCCCAGAGTTATCTTCGAGTGCCCTCCCAAACAATATAGGAAATTCCAACGGTTTCATCCCTGCTTTCAACCTTGATTCGAGCCCTGGGCCTCGCCAAATCTGGTTCAGAAGAGCTGCCGCCTCCTTGCTACCTTCCCACTATCTCGAACGCTGGCCCCTCAATTCAAGGACGCCTGCTGGTCCCGTTGGTGGTGGTACAAATAATGATGGAGTTTTCGCAAATGTTACGGCCAAGCCAGCTGCCCCTGTGGTTCTGCAAGACGGCATGTAGCGGAACGTTCGGTTTCGTTGTTGGTGTATCTGATCTGATATTTTAGGTGACGATGCTTATCTGGTACCTGAGGATGCAAGGCGAGAAGCACCACCTTCTTACGCTTCTGCCCAAGCAGACGCGGTCCCTCCTTATTGGGAGACGACAGTTCATGCACCCTTCTCTCCAGGTTCTGTGGGTGAGATGATCGTGGATTCACTCCCGACTGGATCCCTCCTCTCATTTTGCTGGAACATGCTCGTTTCGATATCATTCCAATTCGTTGGATTCCTTTTGACCTATCTGCTGCACACCAGCCATGCCGCTCGCTTAGGGTCTCGCGCAGGGTTGGGCGTGACCCTCATCCAATACGGATTTGCGTTGAGGGGCAGATTGGATAATGTAGATGGAAACGGTGGGGATGGTGCATGGATCGAATGGAAACCTCATCCAACCTTTGCATCAGCAGCAGATGCTGATGCATATTACGCCGCACATGGAGTCAACAACTCCATTACGGTTCCTTCAAGAACAGGTGTGGCGGCAGATCGAGCAAGCGCGATAGTTGGTGATGCTACCGCAGAGTGGTTGTCTTTCTTTCTGATGACAGTTGGTAGGTTGTATCCCTTCATTCACTGGACTCTCAAATGCCAAGTTAGCCTTTTTCAGGCTGGTTTATCCTCCTTACCTCTTTCCTTGGGTTTCATCGCGTGAAGCGTTGGGAACGAAGCATTCTCGCCTCTCAACGCGATTCAAGCCGCCCAATTCCGATCAGCGTTAATGCCCCTGGCGTTTCGCGCTTTGAACAAACCTTTGGTCTGCGTGGAATCTCACGAATTGCACTCCTTCAACGGGGTTTTGGTTTTGGTAACAATAGACGAGCGAGCCAGAGTGAGGCAGGAGATGCATCCCAGAGCGCGTCTAGAGCAGAGCAAGGGGCATCTCATCTCGATGCCGAAGAAACTGACGCCATGCTACCTCTAGATCCCTCCAATCCTCGCCGTGAAGAAATCTCACATTTACTGATTCAAGAGCGCAGGGTTCAAGCAGCCTTGAGGGATGCAGGGTTATTATAGGTTGTCACAACTTGCCCGTGTATGTACATAGCTCCGTAAAGGGTACTAATCAATCTAGCCTGTCGCGCAAAATTTCTGACAGCGTATCATGTAGCGACATCGACATCAACTTCAAGATGGTGGACCCTACTTCAATGACACAGCTGGGTCAATGACACAAAACACTCTTGTTGCGTCAGTTTTGCTCGAAACTCTTAGAAAATATTCAAGCACATACCAGAAGGCTAGATTAATATACCTCTGTTTTTGTTGGAGTACAGCAAGACCCTTGAAATTTTGAAAGCTTCATTTATTGCCTTACAAGTTACAAGTAACTAATCTAACAACAACATACAACGCTACATGCCTGAATCATGTGTCGTGTCAATGTGTCTAGTCTCGTCCCCATCGGTTATAGTGGTCGGCTTGCCGGACCACTACATTTTCAAGGCTCACACTTTTGTGGTTTGGATCCACATTGACGTTTCCGTTGGACCTTCCCGTAAGAATCTGAAGACATCTGATTATTCTTCATGAAAAAAAAAAACAATGTAAGTATTATGGCATCCCTCGCTACCCTGATGGAATGCGATCGAAAATGCAACCAGACAACCAACAAATAGCTGCTGGGTTACTGAAGATCTAAATATGTGTTACCCTTATAACTCGACCCTGGTCAGTTCAACCTCCCGCTTAGAACCGCCCAAGAACCTCACACACATACTTACGATCTACATGTCTACTCAGTGTCTACTTACTCAGAGCTGATTGGGGAGCTTTTTCCCCTTTATACTGCTAACTGACTCCAAAATGCAGAATCAAGAAGTGTAATACCACGGCAGCTGAATTCAATCTCAGCGACAGAGGCTTTGAACGTTGTACCCTCGTTTACCCAACCACTCCTTCGACGTGTCTAGGCTCCAGATGCGTCCCGATAGAGTCAACATGGCAACTTGACACTGTAAATAGTGCACCATCCGAATCCACTTCTTCGCCTGTCCATAATTCGACTTCACAATCGTTCAAACGTCAACTTCATCCAAACTTCATCAAATCAGCAACTAAATTGCGACATATGTTACAAGACAATCAATGGAGGAGCCTCTCAAGAACTTCTTCTACTCCAAGTTCCAATACCTTAAATAATCATCAGAAAGTAAACAGTGCTGACTACATTTTGCAGGTGTGTTTATTGGGTGGACAGACTACTGCGCACCCCATCTCACCTCTTCCTTTCGATAGATCGTATTATTGCAGAACAATTGCAGAATAACGCACTCAAAATGCGAACACATCTCCGTCCATTGCCTGCTCGGATCATCCGAGTCGGATGCCTTCTCTTCAAGTCTGCCAATTGGTTGTCGACGTGGGAATGCACAGGGTCACTTTGTTTCCTATGTGCGCCCATCGTGGATCTGACACCTCTTGGCAACGGCACTTATCAGTTTAAGGAAAATTCTTGCAGGGTCACTGATCTCATTCTTCCCTGATTTTCCGCCCACAATTCTCCAATCGTACTAGTGTAGCTGAGTCTGGCACTGGTGAACACTGGTGCGACTTGGTGCGACCCGAAAGCAATTGAAGACTATCATGTAGGTCCAGAAACACCGATTCGCCAGGAATTCAGGACCGACGGCGATCTCTGATAACGATGTGGACACTCTAAGGCCTTCATTATAAAATGAGGAGCCCCGCTTAGGTATTAAATAAAGGTCGTCCGACAGAAAGGTCCTCACCTTGTCCTCACTGCCTCCCATTTCAAGGCGGCTACCTCCTTCCTTTGATATAACAGAATGGGCGCATACGATTTGGTTATTGGTGACTTACCCACCTCTATAAACCCTGCCTTTTACTTACCTCTCTACGCAAAGGTGTCCTCCTACTGGGATTGTTCTGTACGCACGTTAATTTTCATTGGCTAGCACGAAATGCTGATGACAGTGCTTCAGTCAACACCTACCTTTATGGTCTAGTGACGTACCAGTTTATCGTCTATCGCAACACAAGTAAGTGTAATGGATATTTTATTTTCTCGAAGTGCCACTAATTTTGCATCGCAGCATTCAACGATCCTTTCTGGATAAAGTGCGATATTCTTGCCGCTCCTCGATAACTAAAAATAGATGTTTTACCTCACTTAGGTCTGTTGTTGGCGCCCTGTTCATCCTGGATACAGTGCATAGCGCCGTGTAGGTGTTTATCCTCCTCATATTCTCAAACTTTGTCTGATATACCGCGCAGAGCTGTGTACGCGGGTTGGGAACTTTGGTAAGGTGTTTGTTATGCACACATCCAAGGCCAAAATCCATTACGATTTTTCCCCCTCAGCGTCACCAACTACGATAATCCTGCTAGTCTTGCTGGTAAGGTTTCTGCCATTGATGCTTGTTGGTCTCGTTAACTGAAAATTGCCGCTTTGTAGTCGTCTCATGGACCATTCCGTTCACGGCTGTTGCGACGTCCTGCGCTGCCATTGTTACTCAATTATTTTTGGGACATCGGTGTGTCTGATTAATACCATACAAGGAAGATATCTCAATTTTTTTTGGCCTTCAAGTGTCCTCATCTTGACGAAGAACAAGATTCTCACCGGTTTGATTGGCTTGTTGAGCCTGCTCGGTTTCATCTTTGGAGTGTATGCGGGCATCTATTCTGGGATACTCCGAGAGTATGTCTCCGTTTTTATGTCCTTATTTCCCCCTCATCTGATGAACAGAGTCTCCAAATTTGCTCCTCTCAATCCTTTCGTCACTTGCTGGTTGACGTTCCAGACAAGTGCTGATCTTATCATCACCTGTAAGTTGAACTGATGTTAAAAACACCTAGACGCTTATATTTGGTGCAGTCGTTCTATCCTTTGTGCTTAGCCGTTCCAAGACTGGTTTCCGCAGAACGGATACAATCCTTAACAGACTGATTCGCGGTGCAGTCCAGACTGGTCTATTCGTCTCAATATTCGCTCTGGGAGACCTCTTTAGCTTTTTGCTTCATCGTAACACCAACCTCTACGCCATGTTTGCATACCCCATGGGCAGGATCTACACCAACGTGAGTAACTTCCTCATTCTTGGATTCTACTCTCAATCGCTGTTATAGACACTGCTTGACACCCTGAATGCTCGCATTGCAATCAAAAATATGAACAACACAACTGTGGAAATCAGCTCCGAGGTCAGTAGCAAAACTCACCTTTTTACCAATAATAATCTTTTTGGACGCAGGGAAACACCTTCCGAATGCAAAATCAATCGCAAACGCTGGCAACAACAAGTGTTCACTCAATTCAAGTACAAAAAGAGGTGGTAACAGATGCAGTAGAAGATCGCGACGCCAAGTATGCAGGAGACGACGGATATCCAAGCCGTGTCTAAGTTGAAAAAGAAGCATATTCTGAAATGTTTACAATCGTTTACCGTTAGTTTGACAAATAAACATCATTCTCGTCCCTTGTCCAGCACTAGACCATCGAGCATGCAAGAACTTCCAATCACTCGCGAATACGACTCGATCTCTGACCATCCAGTAGCCGCTGAGCCACCAAGTCGTCGACGCGTTAGCAACATCCCTGTCGGCATTCCCAACCCACACTTGCGGCTAGATGAAAATCAAAATGATCATGCGCACAGAAAGTACTCCCTTTCCTCTTATGAACACCCATACGACATTACGCCCCCACAATATGCCTACACAGGGTCATTCAATCCCACCCCGATACCCCGCAATGTCAGCTTTCAAGGCACACCTGATGTTCAAGTCTACGACCCGAAAGACAAGAGTGGCTTAGAAGAATACGGTGCCCAGAAAAGGCGTGGTATTCTCTCCAACATGATGGACTGGTACACCGTAGACCGATCCAGAACTCGCCAAGCAACCAGCCGAAATGAACATATGAATCGTCAAGGATCGACACTGTCGGACGACGATTATGGCTACTCTAGTGCTTTGAGAGATATGCGACGAAACGATTCAATGCACTCGATGATCTCCCTGGGTTCCGATATTCTCGACCCAGACGACCCCCGTGTTACTGGTGTGAAAGCAAAGCAGCTTGAAGACCAAGACGATCTCGAGAAAAACGCTCTCCGGCAAATGGATTATAGGACGCGAAGGAAGCATCTTCAACGTGTTAGAATCGAATTCAATGTTTCATGTACGTCGGCTCTATTTTCTTTTATACAGTACATTTGACTTGAACCTCTCTCAATCCAGCAATGATCGACAGACAGGAATTTCTTTTGAAGCTTGCACGAGCCTTGATGACCTACGGTGCCCCTTCACATAGGATTGAATCACAATTAGTTGCCGCTGCGCGCATCCTTGAGGTTGAAGCTGAATTTATACATCTTCCTGGGGTCATCATCTGCTCTTTTGGCGATCAGGATCTGGGATGTTCTGAAACGCACTTCATAAAATGTGGTGGTCGACTCTCACTTGGGGCTCTCCACAAGGTTCACCTTATATATCGTTCCGTGGTCCACGATGAAACCAGCGCCAAGCAAGCCACTGAACAACTCGAGTCACTTCTCCAAGCCCCTCCTTTGTATTCCATTTTCTTTCGATGTTTTCTGGCGTTCTGCTTATCGGCGCTAATTTGTCCACTGGCTTTTGGTGGTTCGTTTCTTGACATGTGGATTGCAGGAGCAGCTGCTTTTCTACTTGCCGTCTTACAGCTTTGTGTTGCAAATAAAAGTGCTTTATATGCAAACGTTTTTGAGCAAGTGTTCTCCCCCATCCTACACGCCCGGATGCTGAGCCCTAGCCATAGGATCACAATTTCGATTTTCGTATCTTTCGTCGCTCGAGGCCTGAGTAGCATTCGTAGCCGGATTTTCTGTTACACCGCAATCTCTTCCTCAGGCATTATCGGCATTTTGCCTGGGTATCTTATTCGTCTGTTAATTTCTTCGTTAAGAAGTCAATAATGTTGACTTCTTTCTAGTTAGTAGTTCTCTGGAACTCGCGTCAAAAAATATCGTTTGTGGAAGCGTAAAAATGGTTTATGCTCTTATTTACACATTATTTCTGGTGATGTTCATTCTATCTCATGTCATTAACTGCTAACGTATATGATACCTACAGGGTTTTGGATTGCAGATCGGGAACGATTTCTATCTCCTTCTCGATCCACAAACTCGTCGTCAACTGGACGCGTTGGCTTCAAGTCTCAGCTCTACTGTTTCTTTGACTGGGACCTGGGTCTCTGACAACGGAACGGACGCTAATTCCATCCCTTTGGTTGGTACTTGGACCTTCTCGCGTAACGTCCTTCCTAGCCAACAGGATATAATTGAAGGTTGTTATCGACCCAATTCTTTTCCTTTATATCTGCAACCATTCCCCACCTGGACTGCCGCAATAATTGTTCCGCTGTTCTCGACGTTGTCGTCGCTTGCAAATCTTCAACCTCTGAGAAGCAAACAGCTTCCAGTCATGGTCATCATATCCTGTTTTTCGTACGCATCCAACAAAATTGCGAACCATTATATTTTCAATCGCTCGGATGTAGTTTCTGCCATTGGTGCCTTCACAGTCGGTCTTCTGGGCAATGTATATTCGCGCAAG
The DNA here is from genome assembly GCF_000143565.1 of Laccaria bicolor S238N-H82. NCBI lineage: Eukaryota > Fungi > Basidiomycota > Agaricomycetes > Agaricales > Hydnangiaceae > Laccaria > Laccaria bicolor. The sequence goes on from NW_001889875.1 coordinate 2,168,589, forward strand.
ATGGGCGGGACTGCTTTTACGTCGATGGTGACCGGGGTGCTCTTTTTGGTTCCAGTATGCTTTCTCTCCGACTGATCCAGCATCTCATGGCACTCATCTGTATCCCTCTCACTAGTCAGGGCTGTCACAAGCCGGAGGGATCACTGCTAATGGCAATGGTATTGACATTGGAGGGGCTATGATTGCGGTCACTATCGGGATCACTGTAGGTCTTTTCATGAGTCAGGCGTTAGTTTATACCTTTGGATCGCGAAAGAATGCCGCAGTGTTTTCATTTTAAATACAGTGTTACTTTCCTTAACAATGGAAATTTATTTTCGCCTCTAAAACATCACTGCAGGGGAACGCTCAATGCCTTCTATGGACACCTTATGTCCAACCAATGTGCGAATATTGTTGATTCCATACCTAAGTTCTTGTCAATAGGGAGAAAATGATGGAAGTTGGTGCTGACCGGATCATCGTCGGGCGCTCTAAACTCAAACCCCATCCATGTACACGGACATCTTTTGGAAATCCCATTGGCTCCAACATTTCGGGGCGAAACATTCCACTATTTCCCACTTCTACCCACCGATTCAGCATGGGGTGGAATGCGAAGATTTCCAGAGAAGGCTAGACATCTCCTTCACTATGAGTTCGATGAAGAAGCTTAGCATTTACCTACCTCAGTGTAGGGGTTATAGGCTGGTTTGAACCTCACTTTCTCAATGCCCATTTTTTTAAAGAATACTCTCATGAACCCTACGAGGTTCACAATATACGTAAGAGAGACCAGGGTGACGATTGAGTTGAACTCACCAATAAGGTCGGCCAATGTCAGGTCACGGTCAGCTACAACACCCTCCACTTGATGAAACTCTGCCAAATGAGTGGCATCCATCGTCTCGTTTCTAAATACCCTATCGATGCTAAATAATTTGGCAGGCTTGAAGCCGTCGTCTTTTTCCCTCAGATTTTTAATGGATCCAGAAGAGGATGTGCCCCCCCCGTCGCCTTCAGCCTCTCCTCGACATTTAGCAGCAAGTTTATAGAGCATGTGCGCTGAGGAGGCTGTGGTGTGGGTGCGCAGAAGAAGTTTACGCGATTCTTCGTGGGACCACGGAGCGCGGTATCCAACAGACCCGAAGCCTCCGTATTCGTGAGTTTCCGAAACGCGCTGATAATAGGCTGGCTCGGGATCAAGCGACTGCTTTGGATCTGTCAACGAGGTCGGCAAACGATCAAGCCACGAACCTAGTCACTGAACACACCTGAAAGATAAAAGGTATCCTGCAAGTCTCTTGCGGGATGTTGTTGGGGAACGAAGAGCGCATCGAAACACCAGAAGCCAGATTCGACGAAAGATTGCGTGGGCATTTCCGCGAAGCTGTCAATTCCTTAGATCGATAAGTGGTAAAAACTGTTCTGTTACCCTCACCCACCCCATTTCTAGGAAAATGTTGCGAATTTCTTCTCGTACTTTCAACAGCGGGTGAAGAGCGCCGCCAGTCGTAGGGATACCTTCGGCTTCAAAGTTGTATTTCTTGTATGTCGCGGTTTTCCAGGATCCTCTACATACCGAAAAGGCGATCAGTCGGAAGAGGGCCGAAAATCAATTATAGAACGGACGATGTGAGCATGTCAGCCGTAAGATCGGTCTCTGGTTTGGCAGTCGAGGTGCTGAACTGGGACCCTTTATGGACTGTGAACCACTGGCCTTTCCTTAGAATCGATCAATGATTGACGATCGCGGGTGCGATCAAGCATGCATACTTGAGGACAATTAACTTTCTCTTTCTCAGGTCCGCCAGGATTTTTTCGCCAGCCTTTAATGATCCGGTAGAAGCCACCTCTTGCAGCTCAACCTGGGTAGCATCCTGTATTTCTGGCACCTGCAGTAAAACAATTTAGTGGAAAGTATTGTATGGGATATTAAATTTTAACCGACAAGCTTGATAAGTCCATTGCCTTCTTTACCAATCCAGCCATTCTTAAAAGCTCGACCTTGTCCGACCTTGGAAGCTTCGTCGCCCACAATGCCCTTGAGTTGTACTGGCGTAATGGGGGCCCCTTGACCTTTGAGCGAAAGGGCGGACCAGACTCGTGCTTCATGAGAGCCATCCTTTACGATCTGAGCACCTTCGGGTGTCAAGACATGAGAGGAAACATCATGAGTGTCATATTTGACCATCTGAAAGGATATATATGAAGAAAATTGGTGGGCACGATGGTGGGCGAATAATTACCTCACGGCTGGAGAGGGAGTTGAGGGCGCCCAAGATGGTGATTTGATCTTCGAGACATTCTGCTGGCTGTCCTTTGTCCGGTAGGATCAAGGACCTGGTATCGTTTATAAAATCTCCTGACTGAAGAGAATCCAAAATCAGTCGCTGTAGAGCCTCTGCCATGTCGATGAGTATGTAGAGGAAAAGAATAATATCACGTGCTGCTCCTTAATTTACCTGTCTAATCTTCTGACTCTTTAGCCCGTCTGAAGCATGCTATATGCCTGGGAGAACGCTTGGAACAGCGCCCAACCACACTTGTCGTCCATCACCACCGCCATCCGCGCACCATCCACCGTGAATCCTCGCGTTATTCGTGTTGGGCAGCTCGACTCCGAGCTACTCGATCAGCAACTTGTTCAGCTTTTGCAGGAGCCTATCAACAAAGCGTTGTCCCTCATAAACGTAACCATATGCTCTCGACCTTGCTTCAACTTTTCATTATGCCCGCCAGAATTCACTAAGAGCCAATTTTGAGCTCGAGTTGACCCTGCTCATTCAACTCACTCTTTACAAGCTTTCCGTGTGGAATACTGGCGCCAGCTACGGCGCCAAGCTTCAGGACCTCAAATTTTTTGTCCCTTCTACTTCCTCCCATACCCTTTCTTGTAAGTTTCACGGTCACTTCACCCGCCCACTCTTTAAATTCGGCATATTTCAGCTTCTCGGTTACCTCGGAGAACTCTGCTTAATCATATTTTCTTGACGCTAATTGTGCCCTATGTTCACTCCCGACTACGCTCTCATGCTCTTTCGCGCGCCTGGCCCGATGCCCCTTCTTCGGATCGACGCAGAAAAGCTTGGAATGTCCTAAACTTACTCGAATCAACACACACACTTTTTGGGCTCGTAAACTTCGTTGCATTTCTCTGGGGTGGCCAGTAAGTTGATGAGCGATGTGCCTTACGCTATTTAATCCACACATCAAATAGATACCGCACGCTCGCTGATAGGTTCCTCAAAATGAAGCTCGTTCCAGCTAGAAGGTCCGTAAAGCGTGACGTCAGTTACGAGTTTATGAACCGACAAATGGTGTGGCATGCGTTTACGGTAAGGCATCGCGCTACCATGTTGTCTTGATCTTTACGCATGAAAACTAGGAGTTCCTTCTTTTCTTGCTCCCTTTGTTGAATGCTCGGTCAATTCGGCGCCGCTTCTACCGTCTAGCTTCAAACGCGTCCCTCACGCATCTTTTCTCCCTTTTACCGGAAAAGGCCCGCGGTATATTCGGCATCGTAAAGGATTTGAAAAGCCTTCCAACCGGCGCACAACGAACGCGAGGGAAATTTTGGTCGTTGCCAGAAGATCAATGTGGTATCTGTGCAGAAAACGCCTCGTTTAACCCAAACCTATCTGAACCGGCAAACATGTTCACTGTTTTGGCAAATTCCCCAACTGGCCTGCCTTCTGCCGACCCTCTGGAACCTCCAGCTTACCCAATATTTACGCCGTACGTGACTTCTTGCGGACATGTCTACTGCTATCATTGTATTGCTGAGCGCATGATATGGGCTGTCGACGAAGCTGGAAATGGTCAAAGTTGGGAGTGCATAAGGTGTGGGGCGGATGTGAAAAGAGCAGAGAGATTGTCCATCAAGGTCTTTGAGAGTGACCCAGACAGTGAATGCGAGTTCAGTAGTGATCTAGAGATGATTACCGATATGTCAGGTTCGTTGGGAAGCTACAGCGAATCAGTGTTGTCAGAATGAAGTTGGTTTTCAACCATGGAGTACGATATCAGTAAAGGAACAATTGAAGTGCTAATCACTAAGTAAAACGATATCGATGTAGCTGCTACTCATGTTTGAAGAAGCGCATCTTGGATTTGCTTCAATACCGTCGGATCTGTGGTTTTCAGGAAACTTTCGAAAAGTCCGGGTCCGCAGATTCCCTCCGCCTCTCTCAAATGTGCAGAGACGTAGGCGTTGAGCTGGGTTGTACGTATTGGGTCACACTCGTATATCTTTCTAGGTGTTAGATTTTTTACAACGACAAACAATAAGTTGACAAACCACTTTGCGACGCTCGTACTCCGGAGTACCCTCGGATCCTTGAAAATATGCACTTGAAGGTTCGTCTAATTCCCAATAGCGTTGAAGGCTTGTGGGCGAAGCCAAGGGCACGCTTGGAATGAAATTATGAAATTGTTTGGAAACAGGATGGGAGGCTACCCACTCGCTGTCCTCTGCTTCAGCAAGGGCTTCCTTTACCTCTCCAAACACGTCAAGCCAGATGTTAAATATTTCCCCTGACAGCCTCTCAAGCACCTCGGGTCTCCCTGTTGAAACCAATGATGCAATCCCCATAGCTACAAGCTTGCGATGTCGTGCTTCACTCATGTTGTCGAACTACAAAAACGTAGTGAACGGCGAATCAAGAGCAGTAGTCGAGAGTGGAATACCTTTCCCCACCATTGATCGAGTAAACCGTTGTACAAGTAGGCCTCTTTCTGGCCAGTAGTGGCGGAGGCCGCGGACATCAATTGCAAAAATAGCTGACGGTCTGCCATGACCATACGCGAGAAAAGGTAGATGTGCTCTGCAAGGAACTGCGAATTTCCCTGCAAAAGCTAAGCAAACCCACTACGGTCAATCACAATCAAGAACACACGTACTTCCCCTTCAACAAGGTTCATCAGCAGGTGATTGAAAAGGCCTGATGTGTGCATAGCTTCACCCCACAAGGCCGGAGGAGAGACCTGGACGAGGAGACTAAGAGAAATGATCATATCCTTCATATTCAATGTCACTGCATCGCTTTTCAAGGCAGCCAAAAAAGCTTGGAACAATTCTGTTGCGTGTGACTATTTGACTTCTCGTCAACGCCTCTCCCCCGAAGTACTTAATGAAAAATGTGACCTTCAATATATCAGGCGCATCTAGTAGGAAGTAGGATTCAATGATGCTGATAATCTTGCCCAGCAGGTCCAAATTTGAGGCAAGCAAAGTGACAGCACGTGGAAAGATGTCCTTTAAAGCAGGAGCTCCATTTACCGTCGAGATTGTAAGAGTGTTTCGGAGAGCACTCAGCCAGAGAGCGAGACCATCTTCATCGAGGTGGGCCGTTGCCTACGTAGGTTATGAATCACGACGCAAATATGATAATAACCGTCAGTACCTCAGGCGATAGGCTCTCCCTAATTAGAGGAACCACAATACCCCCCAATGTCGTCGATTCACTTTTGACTGCCTAGATTTATTTATTATAAGTTTTCATTCATCCTACCGGTTGCAGCAAAGAAGTTTACCTCGACGAGTTTTGTGACCGTGACTAATAAGGATCCTTTCAATAGCCAATCTTCTCCTGCTGTTGTCCCTGTTTGTGCATGAGATTAGTAAAATATCGAGATAATGAGAAACGAACAAAGATGTGGAAGAGGTTCCGCGATGATGGCCATAAATGGGATGATCTACAATTGCATGTAAGATGTGGCAGAGCGGACAAACGAAAGAACCCACATGAGAATCCGATCGCTCTATAACAGTGTTAAGAGTGGTATCAACTCTTCGTTTGCTCTCCAAGGTCTCCGCTTCACCAATCAGCCTAACCAATTCTGAGGTAGCGGTGGGCAAAAAAGGCGCAAAGACGTTGGGAGAGAAGTCTATGGTCTGCGGACGTCGCTTAAATGGCATGTCTGAATATTGAATCGGCCAGACGTACGTCAATACATTCCCGCAAAGCAGTTGCCGCCGTAAAGCGGACAACAGCGTCAGAACCTGCTCCGCGGTCCTGGAGAAGGTGCACTAACGTAGCCCATATTTGTGGGTTATTGGGGCTTGTGCAAGACTCGGACACCCATTTTCCAATAAGCCAGGCAATGCGTCGCTTGATGATTGGATAACTGTTGAACAGTTGAGAGTGTGAAAAATGTGATGGATTGACCGAGCAAACTTTGGATTTGTATCTCTCGCTTCAATGACGAGAGTATGCTCTAGCCACTCGTCAAAGGGAATGGCGTCCTTCATTCGGATCGCGCAGCGGCCAATAGCACAATAGAGAGCCTCCTTTTGAACGATAGATGCTAAGTCCGTAGGAGGTTGAGCTATCGATGCAAATAAGAGTCTAAGCGAACAAGATGACGAAAAATTTGACTTGCAAGCAACTTGCTGAAACGTCGTATGGAGTAAAGGAACTACAAACCGGGGGAATTGGTTCGAAAGTTGTACGAGGACTCGTTCGCTACATGGCTGAAAACACATGTAAGCCCTGTATTTAGCAAAGAAGTTGAACCTACTCTGATTTCGAACTCCCATTGATCGTCCTCTTTACCTTCTGAATTTGCCCACTCCTCGGGATCAGCCATCCAGTTTTCTAAATCCGTCGAGTTCAAGGGCATAAATCGAGTGACCAGAAGCCGAACGGCGTTCTCCACAAAATCCTGTGATAAACCTAGGTGAATCGGTTAATGATTATTGAGCGATCCAAAAGAACCATCAAGGGAGCGAACTATTGATATTCTGAACGCCGCTCTTTCGCATTTCAGACCACTGCGCAAGGTTGTCTTTGAATAGGACCATCCCTTGCACAAGAAAAACGAGTGGATAGGCAACCTCATCGGAATCTGGCAAAAATGAATGATGACCTTGTTTCATTTGGGCAACTTCTTACATCCAATGAGTTCCTGCGGACCACTGGTTGCTTCGACCACTTGCGACCATAGGTATAAAATTATATCACCGCACGTCGGTAGGAGCACAAATCGTTGGTGCGAGAGCTGTTGCATACGTCGGAAAAACTTTCCCATAGATCGGATATGTTTTGTTAAGGCTTTGATTGTTCGAGAAGACAGGTTTGGGAGACCGTCGCCCAACGAGATCACAATCGTTTTACGTAGTTCCGTCAGAGACTTGATCTGCACGGCAGTGTTTCGGAACAAATCTTCAAGCTGCAAAAGAACAGCGAGCAGTCAGATAGAGCTCGTACACGTCGAAAAACAAACAAACAAACCCAAGACTGGTATGATTGACGTTCTTCCAGGGATAGTTTGTCCATTCTATTCCAAATCCAGACCGCCATTTTGACGATACATTTGTAAACCAAGTGAGACAATAGAATATCGTCAAATATCCGTTGTGAGTCAATTGTTTGTGGTGTCAGAGTCGTCGCCGTGAAGGTTGAGGCCATCCTGGAATAATAACCGTAGAGAACAAATCGGAGTTGTTCAACGATCTTGAAGGTAAGCATAGTACTTTAGTTATTTCCATTGATTCGCATCGAGCTGACATACATTGCCCATTGTCTTGATACCATTCAACATTTTCATACTGGCAAATTCTTTTAAAATGGCATTTAGAAGCTGAAGACTCCTGCGCAGAACCAAGGTATCCCGAAGATCTTCAAGAATTGAATTATAACGCTTCTGCAGGTTGGAATCAATCACATTGAGCAAATCATTTAAAAGGGTGGGCCTGTGAGGAGGTTCATGAAAAACCCTACGGTAACCTCAAAAGGCTCACCAATTATTTGGGTAGTCTTGGCGGGAAATTTTGGATACTGAGAGTTTATTGAAGTTGGCGATCTAATCTCTTCGGTAAGAGTAGGGAGAAAGATGGTCGCATGTGCTGACCGAGTCATCCTCCTCATCCAGAAAGACCATAGAACGTCTCCGAATGCGAATCCTCTGATCATCTGAAAGGAGTCTATCATTTTGTAAGGTCGAAAAAAGCGTTTCAAAGTGGACATGTTCACTTTCTTGACTTCCAATGATTTGGCGCCGCCCTGGTAAATTGGATGATGGCCTGCTGTCGGATGGGCAAGGGAAGTTCCCTCCGAGTCGCAACGTCTTGCAACGAATCAAAAATTCCAAACATATCCAACATTTGTTTGAGACGATCTCCAGATGCCATGATTTGAGCTTGGTCCGGAGAGCAAGCACCGTTCAAGACTTGTAATAGTTCTGTTGGAGAAACTGTCTCCACAACTACACCCCGTGCTATCGATTTTCGAGATACATCCATGGTGAAGATATATCCTGTAGATTCTGGCGTCAGTCAACGATGGGTGAAACGATTTCGCTTGCCACACAACCTACTATCACCGTGACAAACAACAGGTAAATAACGCGTCCTGTACTGTCAGTGTCACGCTGTGACACCATCTCATCACTTCCCCTCAACTTTCCTTTAGTTCTGGCACACGTCGCTCTTTGGGGCCTGAATGCTTTTTGCAAGAAAATTATATTTTCTCAATATCGGCTCACAACATTCAGGTTGTTCTCTGACGGTTTTCAACATTCGAATTGTCTTTTGAACACCATGATCAAACCACGGTTGGATTTCTCAGACGAAATTATAGATGACTCGGAGCCAGAGAGGATAGAACATCGACGTGCACAGGATAGCCAGCGTACCCACCCTACTGACCAAATGGGAGGCGAACGATACCAGAAAATTATTGATGTCATCGAAATTACTGATGATGAAAGGCTTGATAACGTACCACACCCCAAGTCGATTGAAGGTGCCGCGGTCACCCTCACCTCGAGTGAGTCAGACGGAGCGATGGACATTGCAACATCGACTTCACTTAGGCTACCTGAAGTAGAAATCGGTGAGAGTATCTCGTCACTTAGAGGTTCTGCATCGTAGTAATTAATCTTCGTTTCAGATACACTAAATGTGGCTAATTCAGCTTTGCCGGCTGAGCGACACCAGACATTTTCTTCAAGCTCTCCTCAACGTACACGACAAAAACAGCATATCGACGAAGACGAGACAATCCTCACCAAACTTGACCTCGCACGTTTTGCCCACAAAGTCACGAATGATACGTCAAGGTTTAGACCGCCTGTCAGTTCTTTTCCCTCGATGCCACCAATACAGGCACCCCCAACTGGTACAAAACAAAGAAGTAGGGCGAAAGCCTATCAATTAGCACCCGATTTCTCTGACGCGTACCTGGCAAGAATGGCCAAATGTGTGTGCTGCGACATTCCATGGCGAACATCCAAGACAGCTGCGGTGAAAATGCGCCATGTCTTAAGTTGCGCAAAACAGCATGGAATTGACGACAACACCCTTGAATCTGCAATTCGCAACGAGATTGAGCGATTGTCTGTTGATGTTTTGAAAGGGGATGGCCCACAAAAGGTGCTGCCCTCGAGTGAGGCTCAGAAGACACTGTTCGAGGATTTGGTCACTTCTACAGTCTCAAAGAAGAAAACAAGGCCTCAAGCTACCAGATCGTCGGTAACGATTGCTTCCCTTACTCGGAAGGCAACACTGGACCGAGCCCGCGTTGTTTTGGAACAACGAAGTTCAACCTTGGCCGGTCCTTACCTCGACCACAACATCAATATGCAGTCCGCATTACACCATGATGACGAGTTCTCGCCAGGAACACAAAAATTCGCTCCGTCCAAGCTTGGTGCAACACGGCGCGGAACGCAGCTTTTGCCTTCAACTTCAAGCTATCCCGACAAACATGATGCCTTTCTTGTACGTGTCTAGAACATATTGATGCCTAGCGTGGCTGATAAACCTTAGGAATCTAGTCACAATCCCTCTTGCAAAAACGCTTCAACCAAAGCCGTAAACGGTCGTTGTCTCCGAGCAGGGATCGAGAATCCTCCCGAAAAGGCCCCCCTTCACACTGGGTCTGAACGGACAATTCCATCACTTCAGATAGCTCAGCTTGCCAAAGTCATTCCCATTTCACCCGAAATATATCCACTTGATAGATTCTATGGTTTCGATGATGTTTGTCTACATCGTGACCTGGGAATTCGTGATCTATGTCCTGTGCCGTCTAAGCACACCGAACCTGTCACTTTGGATGTAAAACCCTCTAAGCTCAATGTTTCGCGGACCCCAAGAGGCAGGAAGAAAACGGTGCCGAACCCCAGAGATGCATTTGATGAAGAGGAAATAATGATTAGGATCATGTGTGATCAGCAACTCTACCTACGTATACTTCGCTATGAGGTAAGCATGAAGGCTGCGATTGCGAAGAAGTAGTAACAGATGTGATATAGCCGATTCACTTCAACGTTTTCTTGAAGCTCCTAACACCTGATGTTGTCATCGTCAGTGGTAAAATCAAACTGCAGTTGCGCGCTTTTCTCGATGGGCAGGTAAGCACAATCCAACACCTAAATTTTCGGTGACTCAAAGATTATAGGCAATCAACTTCTATGGTGCAGACCGTACAAGTAAAGTTTAGGGCGAATGTAATGACCCGAAGTAGATATCTTATGGAAGACAAGAGCTGGTTCACAACGCCACTTCTGATAGCCCTGCGACTTCAATCAATCCACCAACAAGATGGAGGCTGCCAGTAACCAGGACTTGAGTCCGGTTGTCTGAATTCGATTTCGATGCTTCAACTTCCTTCACGGCATGCTCGACGGATGGTAAGACATGTATGCAATCAGGAGGATAACTTGGGCACAATTTTGACCAAGCCGCCGCAAGCTGATGTTGAGTCTTGAGTTCTTCGAGATCACTCTTTGGCATGGCCAGAGTTGCGAGGTCTGAATTTATTGTTTGGTCAGGTCAGCTTTCCATACGCGTGATAATAGACTCACCACTCTTGAAGTGACCTCCTGCGTAAGTCACATTAGTACAGAAGATAACTTGATCGAAGAAGTATTCTGGCTGATCTTCGCGACAATGAATCACAAGCTGGTCGGCTAGCTTATTTCGTATCGTGCCCAGAAAACTATCGCCAGAACGACCGCTTGTGCAGTTAAATATGAGAATGCGAGTCACTTGTCTGGTAAAAGGTTAATCTGTGGACCCATGCAACCACGGCTGAGCCTCACTTGTCGTCCATGTGACCGCTTGCATCCAAAGAAAAACCAACGCCAGGATTCGCGAACCATTGAATACAGTACTCTAGACTTTCGACAGTGTGGGCTCCATCAAGATACCATGTCACTTGTGAGCGTTTCGGATCTACAACGGTTTGGCAACGGCCAGGCCAGCTGGTCTTCTCCAGGCCGGAAACAAAAGATTCCGGTAATTCCTGATCGTTCTGAAAAGATGATTGCTTCTTTAAAAATTCCCTAGCAAGACTGACAGCTAGGCTGGCGTTTTGCAACTGATGTTGACCAGCAAGACCTCGAAAGGGCTGAGTATTTGGAAAGGCATTGGAATGTGACTGACTTACCCAATTTTACTTTGTCGAGTTCATGGTTCAATGGAATGATGGTTAAGGAGGATGACTGGTGATAATTCAGACGAGTTGGCCAACGTTGATCCAGTCGGAGATAATACCTTTAGTTCTCTCGCGCGACTATCTAGCACCTGGGCACCTTCTTTGGGCTGAACGACAGTGTACGCAGGCACGCCCTCCTGATTTGGATTATTAAAAAACCAGTTATCATGGGAAGCTAATCGCCTGCCTTGAAAATTCCACCTTTCTGCCAAGCAATTTCTTCCAGTGTCTTTCCCAAAACAGCGACATGGTCCAACCCCAAAGCGGTGACTCCCGTTACAACAGGCCTTGGGACGATGTTCGTGCTGTCGTATGTCCCGCCTACGCCAACTTCAAGAATTGTTGCGTTGACCTTGCTTTCCAAAAACGCGTGGAAAGCGAGGAGCGTTATGAATCGGAAGTATCCAGGCATAGGGGGGGTGTCTTCCGTCACCCTCTGTAGGAGCATCCCGATTACTTGAAGAAGTGAAGTTTTCTATGCAACATCTTACCGTATCATTTTCCTTGAGCCTATCCCAAACTTCAAAGAAATGCTTTGCAAACTGCACCTCCGAGAGGGGAGCGCCATTGATCCTGATTCTCTCTCGCACAGCGACCAGGTGAGGAGAGGTATATAATCCTAGCATCATCGGATGTAAGACAATGTTCTATGCTAGAATGGGGATACGTGCGAACCTACTTTCCATCCGGGCATCGTCTGTCGTAGAATGGAATCTGTGAAAGCGCTAGTTGAACCTTTGCCTTTTGTCCCTGTTATATGTATAACGTTGAGTGCGTTTAATTGATCCGGCTGTGCTTATTTGAGTGTTGAATCCAAAATATTTCGATAGAAAACCTACGTGATAGCCGATCCTCCCCAAATACTCGAGCATTTCTGGTATGGCGAACTGGCTCAAACGACCGCCAGAAGCTCGAACGGCCTCGAGAGTAGCTGCATTGGACTGCAGGGAATTCAAACAATCCACAGCCTCTCTGTAAGATCTGGTGGACATGGCTCGTCTTGAGGCTATCGGCCTTTCAAACAATTTGGTGGTCGATCGATAGGACTTGACCAATTTAGACGCATCCTGGCACATCACAGTCAAAAAAGTCGTGACGGAACGCACTGGCACATGACGTGAGTTGCGTGATCTCCGCGTTTACCGTGATTCCTCTAATTACGCGCCCCTCAAGGGGGTCTTAGGATTCCAAAGTACGACCAGGGGTTGGGTAGGTAGGTCGGCCGCAGGCCCAGAAAAAAAAAAATGGAACCCTCTACAAAATGATCTCAAAACAGGCCTGGAAGGCCATATCTTGCAGGTTTGCAGTGCCAATACACTCCAGAACATGTAGATCAGTCAGAATTCAATGATATTCAAGCTTTATATAATATTTCTTTAATCTTATCTAATCATAAATTTTCTCCACCAAGCATCAACAGAAACACCCACCTCTTGTCATATTGGAAGACCATCGTGCCGACATTCCTGCAGGGTATGTTTGTAGAAAAATTGCTAGTGGAAAAGTGACTCACCATAAGTGTTCCAGTCATGCAGCCATGGTATCACATCAACTTAAGGATGACTGGGACGAGCAGGAGTTGAGGGGCGCTGATTCAGACCAACGCGCCGACATTCCTAGAGGGTACATATGATGTTTGCCAAAAAAGCAATTTGTTAGTGCAAGAGTGACTCACCGAGGTATTCCAGTCATGCAGGCATGGAATCTCCAGAAATCGAGGATGGCTCGGATGAGCAGGAGTCCAATGGCGCCGAATCTGGATCAGAAGAACAAACATCAGAGTTTGAAGAAGAAGGGGAGAAGGACATGACAGGTAACACGAAATCTGCAAACAAACGCGACGTCACGGTAGATTGGGGGTGTAGTAGGTGAAAGTGGGGACATGGCGGTAACAGACGTAGCAACGAATGTCACCATTGACGACATGGGCTTGGAGAAGGACAGCATGCGTATCATCTATACATAGTTGAACACGCACTCACACGATATGTAGCGCCCTGTTCTTGGGCCGCCATCGGAGACCATCTCATGCGCCTGCAATGTTAGCGACGCTGGGATAGCCGCAAGTAGTACCAACTTGGAAGAAAGTGGCTGTTCTAAAGGAAGTAGTGTTTGAAAGTCCGGTTAGGTCTGGTTATTGGGTGCTCAGGGGCTCTAACCGAGACCGAGACTGGTTAGCCTTTGTCCTGAAACCTAAAATAACCTAACCGGACCACAACTAACCGGTTACGGTCAGTTATTTGCAGTTACTAACCGGTTAGGACCGAAAAATAAAGAATCGGTTATAACAAGGCAAATATGCTCATATGTATCTTGATAGATATTATTTCTGCATATTCTAGCTTTAAAACGAGCCCAAGAACGCTAAAATCGGTGAAGAATTGACATATTTATGTGATTATCCTTGAAAGTCTACACATTTGAGTGATATTTTAGAGATTTGACCGTAACTTAGTCAAATTTTAAGCATTTTCGACATTCTCAAGTGCGTTTTGAAGGTGTATAATAGGGCTGGTTATAACCGGTTATTTAACAGTTAGTTAACCGCAAAATAACCGGTTATTCCATTTTCGAAATCAACTAACCCTAACTGCGGTTAGGTTTGTGTTGCGGTTAGGTCCGGTTATTTTCCGGTTAACTAACCTAACTTTCAAACACTAAAAGGAAGCGCATTCCGAGGCAAATGCCAGCCTTAAATGGATGCCTGTGTGGAATGGTGGCGGACTCACAATCAGATGGGGTTCTTGAATGTAAGAGGCTTGGCTGTGAAACATAGTGTTTAAAGGTTCAGTCCATAGGACCGCAAAAAACCGGTGGACCGAACTGAACCGGACCATGGACCGGTCTTTTTTTCGGTTGCAGTTGCCCCAATTTGGGGTTGGTCCGGTTGCCAGTTGCCTCATTTCGAAAATCTTTTAAAACCGTTCAAAGACCAGTTTTAATTGGTTGCAACCGGTTAAACGGTCACGTGCGTTACATAGCCTTGTAACCACGTTTATTGCCTTTTATTGGGTTTTTGTTTCATCAAAAACGGTTAAGAATTGAGAAAGATATAACCAAATCCATATTTTACCCGAGTCTCTACGAGATGTAACTCGGTTTCAGTCATAGCTATGTCAAATCTTCATTAAATCTCTTGAAAATTGGTAGAATGACGGGTATTTATATGCTTTACTATTTTATATAACCCGTTTATTTTTCAGAGTAATAATGGTTGAGATACAAATGGTTTATATTGGTATAATAAATTATACGCAAAAAAACCGGTCTGGATCAGTCTGAACCGGTATCATGGACTGCAAAAGACCAGTCCTAGGTGGTTCGGTTCGGTTCCCTCAATATCTGGGTCGGTCCACGGTTGCGCGTTTTCGGGGCAAAAAACCGGACTGAACTGAACCTTTAAACACTAGTGAAACACAATGGGTAAGAATATATTCCATACAGAAATTACTAGTCACTCACCTATATGCCAGTATCATCTACATTGCATTTTGTTCCACGAAATTGGGTGTGCGAGGCCTGTGAGGCAAGTAGAGGGACAAAGCAATTATGACGATGACATCACCTTACCATATATGGACACGTGCCTGATTACGTAGGTAGGTAGGTCAAGCTAGTAGGGCTTAAAAAAAAAAATCGACCCCAGGTCTATTTTTTTAATCCTAGGACCCCCTTGGCGCCCCTACTCTCAACTAGCCTTCAAGTCGACTTAAATTCCAATTTATGGAGAGATACTTTAAGAGAGTCCAGAAAAGCCCTCGCTATCAGCCGTACAAGAAACAAGATAGTGCGAGTTTTGACTTACCTGCTGCAAGTTCGTCCGATTTCACTCTCAAGGAAAGGTAAGCTCTCCGGGATTGTTGCAGGAAAAAGAAATCATAGTATCATCGTCTTTTCGCCTCGCAAGCGACCTTGGTAGACTTGACTCGACCAGGTCTTCAGTGTCAACAATAAACAAGAGACTGCTTGCTACGTTGGGTGACCCATCCAACCCAATCACACACTCTGATATCGGCAACCGTTCAGGTTTTTTGAAAGCATATCTATCTGCTGGCTGGTTACTTAGCCTTGAATGTAGACCGCGTCATCTCCACTTCTACTGGCCATCAAGTTGCAGAGGACCGTCCAGACCGTCGCCTATCATCTATCGATCGCGAGAAGAAGCTTATTCTACAAAGAGGTTGCAAAAACTCAACGCTTGAGCGCAAAGTTTTGTCAAACGTTCGAGTATATATAAACGGGTACCTGAGTTGTACGACAGACATTGAGATGAAGAGACTTGTTGTCGAAGCTGGGGGACATATCCAGTGAGTGGCAACTTTTTTTGCATTGGCCCTGCTTTCACATGGAGGCTGATAGCTTTCATCGACAGATTGGCTGCTTCCCGCTGCACACATGTCGTAACGTCCCATGGTTTAAATGCATCGGAAACCCATATATTTTTAACGAAAAACCGACGGAACAAGATTCACATTGTGAAGCCAGAGTGGGTGATCGATAGCATTGCGGCAGGAAGGAGACGACCTGAGAGGCTCTATTCCGCCATTCAGAGTAATGTGTGATATGGTGTATGGGGGAGATCCTGTAAACAGATGTATCATGATAGTCAACCACGCTTCCTCTCGTTCAAAACACTTTTTTTCAACCGCAACATCCTGCATTTCACATTCAAATGATTGATAGGCATTGTCCTAAATGTAAGTGCGTACGGGGGGCTGGGTATTAAAGGGTATCTACATGTGCGCATTGATGAGATTACAACACCGTTACAAAAGTGCTCAAGGGGCTTGACTCATGTCAAGACCAAGGCTTTCTTGAGCTGTTCACGTCAAGCAGATTAGCAGAAGGTTCAAAAAGGTGGAAGAAATGAAAAAAAGAAGGATCAGGGATTCCCAAGCGTATAAAGGGAACCAACGAAGTTGTCGTCAATGAGCAAAAAATCACTTGGACTGGTGCACAGCGATAGTTCATCGTGGACATGTTATTGGTAAATCAGCACGTACCTTTTCAAAATTCTTGAAATGGTGATGGGATGATATACAAGTGAGTTACTTAGTTGGTGAGTCGTTGAGGGTAACGAAAAGAAAATCTTCCGCCAGTTTCTTATTTTTATGTGAGCCAAACAAGACTAAACAAAGCAAGTTGCTACGTCACGTCACCATATGTACATATGTAAGCTACCACTGTGTTATTTTAGACCAATCCGAGACTAAGCATTCTAATTCGCAACGCCTCTGGCAGCTAAACGCTCCTTAATGCTAGTTTTACGATGCATCTGCTTTTTACACCCAACCACATCCAGCTTCTCAAGTCGTGTTACCCTCCAGGATCTGCATTACAGACCGCTGGACCTGATTACTCTCCAAACTCACATGAGCTTAGCCGTTTGACTTACTATGCGTCAGTCTACCTTCGTCCCTTTGAGATCAACACCAATTCTGCTTCTCACAGGTCAAACCATCCGGGAAAGCTGACTAAAATTGCCAGCGAATTGGAAAGACGGTTGAGGTCAGAATGCCGGAAAGCCAAGGCGGGAAATATACGCACAAGAGCGTAAGTTCTGCCCTTCCTCGTTAACTAGATCACTGATAGCCACTTAAGCTCTCTTCTCATCTCTCTGCTGATATTCCGAGCCCTTGCAACAGAGTGCAGGCGAGATATCGCTCTCCTCTCACCATCCCTAATAGCAGCAGTGGATGTTACTCTTGCTGCTGTTCCTCAAGACCTAGAAGTCGTAGCAAGGGCCGCCAGTGTGGTATTTCGCTCTTAGCCCTGGCATTCGATGTTGCTCACATTGTCAAGTTCACCGCATGGACTACCTATACAGATGGGCATTTGATTGGCGCGGACAGTTCCATGACGAAAGACTATCTTTCAACTCTTCGGCGGTTTTCAAGTCTAAGCTGCAACGAAATTGCTGACCCGGAGTCCCGAAATCGGTAACAGACTTACCTTACCCGGCTACTCTTATCTTACAACCCCTGTAGGGGCCGGCTCATTGGGTTTGCTGCTTTAAGTGGAGCTTTAAATTCCGAAGCTCTATACAATGACTCTACTCAATTTCGAACTCAAGTCTCAGTCATGTTACAGCCGATTATGATGGTGCTTTTTCAAACTCCATTGTCCACCCTCGACGACCAGTAGGTCATGACTATCTTCATTCTTTCGAAATGCGTTATAAACTCATCATGTTCAGAGCGTCTGTGGTGAAAGATACCCCGGCATCTCCCTATTTAGCTGAATTTAGAACAAGGCCAGCAATGGAACGGCGTGCTGCTTCAATTCATATACACATCGATGGTGATAAGGGCCCCTCTGAAAGTGACGTATCAGACGCCGCGGTGCGGGCTCTCTTCTGTTTGTTAAACCATGCCGGCGGCTCACAGCTGGGATGCATCATGGCGTCTTCGTTTGACAGTCTTGATAGCTTTCTAGGTTGGACCAGCCTTAGCCACTGCTGTTGGTTTGCAAAAAAAACTGCCGACTGGGCGCAGTATCAATATCGTTATGTAGTTCCGACTTGGCTCGTGGAACGACTGCTGGAAAATCAAAACGCTGCCACGTCTACGCCTGTGCATGTTGCGCTTACCGCCATGGTCACCGCCGTCTTCAGCTCTTCAACCCCTCTCATCAATCTATCTTCTTCTGACATCATGTCCAATCTCTTAACACTTTTGCTCCGACGGACTGCTATTTCTGCTGAAGACGCATTGCTCCCTTCACTGGTCGATTGCGTTGCTTCTTTGGGTTGCCATGTGTATTATGCGGACCAAATACAGGACCTTGCGGTGAGATTTACTTCCGCCTTACCTTGGACGATCTTAAATCATTTTAGGGAGAATTAATCAATCGCCTTGTGATAGTGGAAGTACAAGGTGTTTCAGCTCGTGACAAACCTACATTTGTGCAGAGCAGATCTTCCGCTATACGACGCATATTAGCTGGTCTACTGGGTCTTATCCGCTCTGCAAACAAGACCGAGATCATAAAGGGGGCCGACGCACAAAATTCGCCGACCTCTGATACTGACACCCCACTGCAACCTTATTCTTCCTCAGCCAATGTCTCTCGGAGAGATCGTGGCGCTGACGAGCGCCTTCCCAGAAGAACACGGATTGCTCCTGATGTATGGCAAGACACCCTTAGTCTCGTTTGCGACAGCGACGACGCTGTGCGCATGGATTACGCAGATGCGCTTACGTATTATCTGGCTCAAGAGATGCCCAAAATTTACGAAAATGTGAATGCGAGTAGGATGAAGCACGGGGAAGGCGCCCACTTGAACCATTTCGCTCTTGGTGGCGATTCTGGAAGCAAATTTCTAAACGCTATACATGCCTATATTTATCTCCTTACAATCACTCCTGCTTCAACATCCACCAATCTTCCACCTCCAAATTCCTCTTCGCCCAGCGATCCAATCATCTCTCTTGACACCTCTCACGTCAACCTGCCAGACTCACCCCGGTCGCCTGCGAGTGAACGTCGCCTTTCTGTACCTCATGGCCCACGGATGCAAAAAGTATCACTTGTCCGACGCCTTCTTGAAGGAGCACCGTCTCGGGTGATCTCAATACCCATGGCTTCTCCGACAGACTACGCAAATATTCTCAAGATTCTCACGGCAGTTCAGGAGCACCTACCTGTCCGAGGTTTGCTTACAGGTGTACCAATGCTGCTTGCATTGAATGCAGCCACGGAAGGTCATGAAGGAGCTCCTTCACAGAACATAATTTTTATGAAAGGAGTAATCGCCAGAGTCTTATTAGTGATAGGCAAGGTCTGGAACTCTGACGATCTCCAGAAGCTAGTTGAAGAGGTAACTTTCGACTTCTTGTTATACACTTCGTTACTTACAAGCAGTGCTCAGGCACTCTCTTCTGCACCACTGTTTCCTGTGGGAAGTCGTACAGATGAGGGAGGGCATCCACCCTTTCCCTGTGTTTCCTGGCCTGGAGTAGACCTGGACGCTGCGCTAATGGCCATCGCTTCATGTGAGGCCATTCAGGAAGCTACTGGGATGGACAAAGACGGGCTTCATCGCCAGATATCGTCCAAATGGACGGCAGAAGCCGCACTCAGAAACTGTGAGCATGGTCATCACCATCTCTCTTTTTGGAAGCTAAGTTTTAACAGCAAACGACGTGACATTAACGAACTACGATTCGACGATCAGAGGGGACGGCATCTCTCCGCTGCTCAAAATATCTCCCGCTCTCATGCACATTGAAAACGTCTCACTCCAGAGTTTGGCTCGTTCTACCAGAGGGCTGGGAGTCACAGACCTTCGCGAGGCTTTGGAGGGGCGAAGCAGCATGTCCAACCCGGCCTTAACAGGACCGCCTTCTATCTCCACACTTGACCACGCATCATCAATGACGGGTGGGGATGCTTTCCTCAGGCTTACCCAGACACGGTCAAGAACTAGGTCTAAGAAGCGCGGACCTCCCTCTGGGTCAAGTGAAGTTCGGGATGTTCTCACCAGGCTTGGCATTGGAAAGCAGAACGGGAACCTTCTAAAAGCCTCATTGTTGCAAAAAAATGATTGAAAATACATATCACGGTTTTTATTGCCAAAAAGGGGGTTACTTACCATCTGTTTGGGGTTTAGTGAGTAACAGGAGTGTGATTGCCCCAAACATGCAGTCGCGAAGTTTAAGGGCTAGACGATTGTGGTGTAATCTGCTCATAGCTGGGAGGGGCTTGTACGACCATGTATTGTTGAGTCAAGAACCAATTTGATGACGCACTCGTGACAAACGTCACGATAGTCTGACTACTTACGACTTGTCACGGCAAATTTGTGTGGTTGTCGAAACCAAAATTTCGACAGGCCTGTCACGCGTCACGGGCCCTGTCGAATTGAACGAAATGCTACAGTAAAGTGAGTAAAAACGTTCAACATAAGTAAAGCTGTTCAGGCTTTCGAATCGACTTGGAATCAATACGGCATCATGTCGACCCTTCTCAGCCACCTCGACCGTCTCGTTAGTGCTTCTCAGAACGCGCCGGACACCAACAACTGGATTGAAAATGAGTGGGCTTCAATGTAAATGAAATTGTTCCTTCCAAACAGATATATCTCATCACACCTACAGAATTACTGAAGGCCCTCAAAGGAAGCTATATGATGACGAGGACGCAACCCAACACGGCGTGATTGGGGAGGATGGCGGTAATTCTGCTGATACCGTCCTCGAAGTTTTTCATGAAATCTTTCTGCCTACCACGACCAATACATCAAAGACCGAACATACACCTTGTCTCTCAAAGCTCCGTCGGTCCGTCCCAAATCAGCTATTCTTGAATGAATTGACTGACTGTGTATCTTCGTCACAGAAAGCCAAACAGCGAGTTTCTGTTCAAGGCTCTCTATTCCGTCTTGTCATCCGACCGGCCCAACGATGACATCTCTGGCGAATTAGCTGATATCATTGGGTTTGAAGACATTGACCTTGTGATGGAGATCCTTGATCAACGTGTCCCCATTCTGCAGGAGGTGAGATTTCTCTACATCGTTTGAAACTGTCAAGAAGCGGTCCATGCTTAGTAAAACCTCCGACTTGATAGCTCCACGAAGGGATTCCTCTACAGCAGACGGAAGGTAATGTTATCCTTCGCCGATGATATTGCTATCGTTTCATCAATTAAGCGATGACATTTATTAATGTTGTTAATAGCATCTGATGCGCATTACTTTTCCGCCTCCATGGCTCAACGAAGGATGGGAAAAAAATTCGAGGATAATGCAGCTCGTCCCCTATTTTCTGGTACCATGGTAAGTATTTCGCCATCAACAGTCTAGCTTAGTGGGGTTTAACTTGGCCTGTTTTAATTTAGCAAGCAATACCAGAGACCTATCCACATGTTTATACTTCAACGCCTATGGCTCAAGGAAATGTTTTGTCGCAGTTTGGTACCAGGTATCTGCTGCCTATGGGCACTGTGCGCCAGATGCATGAGGTCCCCATCCATCCATTTCGTTTCTCTTCACATTCGTTCTTACTCAAACATCACAGGAGTATGAAGAAGTCATTATCCCGCCAGCGAGACCGGTTCCACCCCGACTCATGGAACGCCTTGTACCGATAGCTGAGCTGGATGACCTCGCAAGGGGGTGCTTTCCGGTGAATTTGAAAGCGTTTAAGAGGATGATCTATACTAATGCAATGGCAGGGCTACTCAACGCTCAATCGTATACAATCCATCATTTATCCAACAGCATACAAATCTAATGAAAACTTGCTCGTTTGCGGTTTGTCCAATGCGGGAATCTAACCTCACCTTCGTTTAAACTGATTTCATTCTCTGAATAGCCCCAACTGGTGCAGTAGGTGGTCCCCTTTACCCTTCGTTTCTGTTATTGAAAACGCCAAGGGAAAAACAGATGTGGCTATGTTGACTATCCTTCGTGTTTTATACCAACATCAAATAATTGCTCATCCAAGTTCCCAAATTCGCGATACTATTCGTCGGGACTCCTTCAAAATTATTTATGTGTAGGGACCCCTTCAGATTTTCTGTTAGCAGGTTATTTATTCGCACCAGTGCACCTATGAAGGCTTTGGCATCTGAAATTGTGCGGAAGCTCGGTAAAAGGTTGAAATGGTTATCAATTGAAGTCCGTGAACTTACCGGTACGAGTGCGAGTATTCACCCTATTTTATAGCTAACTTCTAGCTAGGCGATATGCAAATGACGAAGTCAGAGATTGCGCAAACTCAGATAATCGTCACGACTCCTGAAAAGTGGGATGTTGTGACAAGAAAGCCAACTGGAGAAGGTGAACTAGCTTCGGTTCGTTTTTCCTAAAAGGAACTTCACATTCCTCCTCACCTTAGTAGAGCATAAAACTTTTAATAGTCGACGAAGTTCACCTGCTAAACGAGGAACGTGGCGCTGTCATAGAAACTATTGTGGCCCGGACGTTGCGACAGGTAATTCAAATGACCTACCCCAATGCGAAAATCACCAAATGCATTTTAGGTAGAATCCAGTCAATCAATGATAAGGATCGTAGGTTTGAGTGCTACGCTTCCGAACTATGTGGACGTCGCGGACTTTTTGTGGTACCAAAGACCTTCCTTTCCGAGATACTTCTCTCACGGTAAACTCTCTAGCGTCTCTCGGCAAAAGGGTCTGTTTTATTTTGATTCATCATTTCGACCCATACCACTCGAACAGCATTTCCTTGGAATAAAAGGAAAACCCGGAAGTGCTTTATCCCGGAAGAATTTAGATTCTGTTACCTTTCAAAAAGTTTCGGAGTTAGTGGCCCAAGGTCACCAAGTTATGGTGTTTGTCCATGCTCGCAAAGAAACCGTGAAAACTGCAATGGGACTCAGGGAAACGTCTCTCTTTGAAGGAAATGCGGAAGACTTTAGTTGCGAAGAACATCCTCAGTGGAACTTTTTCCGTCGAGACATTGGGGAGTCCAGGAATCGAGAAATGAAACAACTTTTTGACAGCGGGTTTGGAATTCACCATGCTGGTATGTTGAGGTCTGACAGAAATATGATGGAGAGGATGTTCGACGCGAGAGCGATCAAGGTAATCATACAGAAACATACTCACAACTAAGCTGACCCGATGGGAACAGGTACTATGTTGTACAGCGACACTTGCTTGGGGTGTCAACTTACCAGCACATGCTGGCAAGTGAAATCTAGTATAACCGTCCCCCGATGATCATCATGTAATCATTCCTTTCAGTCATTATCAAGGGGACGCAAGTGTACGACAGTTCAAGAGGTACTTTCGTTGACCTGTCCGTGCTAGATGTTCTTCAAGTATTTGGTCGTGCTGGGCGGCCTGGGTTGGAGACCAGTGGCGAAGGCTATATCTGCACAACTGAGGACAAGCTCCCGCATTATCTTGATGCGGTGACTTCTCAGGTACGGCTTTGAGGTTCATTTGCGACGGATTCTAATGAGGCCGCGCCAGCTTCCAATTGAATCGCAGTCGGTTTTTCTCGCGTCATAATAGTGAATGAACTCACGTTTTTATAAGATTCAAAGGGGGGATGGTAGATGCCCTCAATGCTGAGATTTCTCTTGGAACGGTTGCCAATACCAGAGATGCTGTACAGTGGTTGGGGTATACATATTTGTTCGTGAGGATGCGAAAAAACCCCTTCATATACGGTCTTCCCTTTTATTTCGATTCCGTTTCGTTGCTAATGGTTTCTATTAAGGTATTTCTAGAGAATCGACTGGCGATGATCCTAATCTTGGGAGCAAAAGGAACGAATTGATCACCGAGGCCGCGAAGAAGTTAGCAGATGCACGCATGATTCTTTTCGATCGCCCAAGTGGAGGGTTTACGATCAGCGACCTGGGAAGAATTGCAGCCAAATATTATATCCGTCATACATCAATTGAGATCTTCAATGAAAATTTTCGACCCAAAATGTCTGAGGCTGATATTCTAGCCATGCTATGCAGAAGTACGGAAGTGAGTCCCCCTTTGTATTCATTCCCGTAGCATTTGTTGAAAGGGAGTCCAGTTCGAGCAAATTCAGGTCCGCGAAACAGAAATTAAGGAGCTGGAGATGCTTATGGGACGAATACCATGCGACGTCAAGGTTCTCTAACCGTGTATTCATAGTGCTCAGCCGTTAACTGACATTAATTCTATAGGGTGGTACCGATACCAGCGCTGGAAAGGTGAACATTTTGTTGCAGGCTTTCATCTCACGCGAAGTCGTTGAAGATTTTGCCTTGGTCTCTGATATGGCATACGCGGCTCAAAACGGCGGTCGCATCGTACGTGCGCTTCTTGAGATAGCGATCAGCCGAAAATGGTCCTATGTTGCGGCGATCTTGATGGGCTTAAGTAAAGCTGTTGAAAAACGCCTCTGGCCTTTTGAACAACCTTTGAAGCAATTTGCACTTAAGCCCGAATCTTTACATGCGTTACAGGAATGGGCGGACGAGTGCTCTGTGATGGATTTGGCCAGTCTTGACGCCACTGCGCTAGGCAAGCTAGTGCACTTGAATGAACAACACGGCCTTGCAATCCTTAATGCTGCGAAGCAGTTTCCTGTAGCGAGGATTACTTATGACCTCAAGCCTCTCGGGAGTGACGTCCTCAAACTCGTTTTACACGTGGAACGCGCATTTACGTGGAATATTAAAGCGCATGGATCAGCTGAACCCTTCTGGCTTTGGGTAGAAGATCATGAAGGTCTGACCATCCTTCAAATGACTCACCTTGCTTTCCACCAAACGTCGAGTTTCCTCAAGGTGGATTTTGTAGTTGCGATACCTGACGGCCATCCACCGCCGTCCCTAACGCTGAGATGGGTTTCAGATCGGTGGGTGGGAGCAGAAATGGAGCTCCCAGTTCCCTTGGATGGGTTGATCATGCCAGACCCCCCTCAGTGCCACTCGTCTCTAATAACCCTGCCGTTTCTCCCGATTTCCGTCTGCCATAATTCGGTTGTAGAGGCGCTTTCGGGTCGGCTGGACACCCTCAACAATATCCAAACACAGTGTTTCTGGTTGCTTTCAAACACAAAATTGCACTCGTTGCTTTGTGCACCTGCTGGTGGTGGTAAATCTGCCCTTGTGCAACTTGCGATTTGGTATGCTTCCGGTTATCCAGAACAATCACAGTCTCAATGCTTTTCAGGTCAAACACCTTGAGGGCTCACGGTGGATGTACTCTGATCGTCACCCCTCAGAGCAGTGTGGCGACAGAAACCGTCACCGAATTGAAACTTGTCTCACAAGCCGTTGGTTGCACGGTGGAATATAGCGTAGATGAGAAAACTCTTGTCCAGCCGAAGACTCCGACTATTCGCGTTGCAACATCAGCTCATCTACTTCGTCTTCTGTCGGGCAGAAACCCGTTTACTCCCATTCCATGGTTAGACCTAGTGATCTGTGAGAATCTAGAGCAGTTGGATGCCACTTATGAACTTGGAATATCGCTTCTCCGTTTCGCTACTCAGTCCGCTCCCACAAGATTCGTTGGTGTTTCTCAATCGATCAATGACCCAGTGGATTTGGCTGATTGGATCAGTGTCGACCCGATCGCGATATGTAGCTTTCGTCCCCGCGACCGGGACCAGTCTTTATCCTTTTCGGCGCAGACTTTCACCATACCACACTCTGCTTCACTATTTAAAGCGATGGCGAAACCGGCGCACTCGGCAATCCGCAGTGTTCCACTCGAGGAATCTGCTATAATTTTTGTTCCTTCGCGAGGTCAATCTAGAACGATCGCCCTGGAACTCATCACTCAGTGTTCTTTGGAGACGGAGACCGCGCGGGGATATCTCCCCAACGACGTTGCCGATGAATTCCTCCAAAGCTATTGTGCCCGTCTTCAAGATACAACATTGATTGATTTTATCTCAAAAGGAGTTGGATTCTTTCACGGTGGAATCAAGAGGGGTGATCGTAATATAATGCTTGAATTATACGCCGAAGGTATCCTGCGTGTGCTTATCGTCCCGAGAGTGTCCTGCTGGAGCTTACCCTTACGAGCCGCCGTTGTTGTTGTGATGGGCACTCAGTACACGCATGTGGAACCAGGAGACAACTCGCGGCAGATTCAGGATTACAGCATAACGGAGCTTGTTCGTATGCAAAGCCGGGCCGTCCGACACAAAGGAACAGGTCATTTTCATCTTTTCTGCCAAGCGGAAGCTTTGGACACTCTCATGCGTTTCTTGAACGACGGAGTACCACTGGAATCTCAGCTTCAGGACTCACCCGTCTTGGAATCTTGGTGCAAGACACAGCGTGTTGTCGCTCCAGATATTGCCAGCAAACAGCAGCTTACGGATATTCTGTCCTTTACGTTCCTTTCTCGCAGAATCGCCAGTAATCCGTCATATTACGGATTCTCGAATACCAAGCGGGATGAAAGTTTGTCTCGTATCGTTGACAATTTGTTGTACGACGATGGGGGAACAGCTTGACAAATCTATCATTGAAACAAATTTACTAGTAAACACTTCTTGAGAAACCGAGACTCTACACGTTCGGTTAATCATGGATGTATTTCCGTAATCGCTGAAACCGTTCTGCAGCACGGTGAAGGGTATCAAGATCTTTACAGAAAGCAAAGCGTGCGTATGCCTCTCCGATGTTAGCGTGCTCCTCACAATAGAACTAAAATGTAATGTTGAGCTCGTAAAGTAACCCAACACTAAAAAATGCCGGCCACTACGCACCTCGCTGACTGGAATGGATGAGACACCTATCTCGATTGCGATAAACCAGCAAGCCCTGTTTTGTCATGGTCAGACTTCGCATTGAATCTGATGCCCCAATTACTTGAAATCTCTGCCTCTCCCGAGGACACTTGGCGGGAAGGGGTAGTCGTCTGGGAACTTCACTTTGGAAATATCCTGCAACAAGGCCGTGATTGAGAATGCGATCCAAAAGTATTGTTCAAATGCTAACCAGTAGAATGAAGTAGCTTCCTTCAGGCAAAGTATACTTTAAACCCAGCGCATCAAAAGTGTGGGATAAAACGGCCCGTCTTGCATCATATTCGGAGCGCTGAACTTCAAAGAAGTGACGTTCCTTCGCCTGCTCTAAGCCACAGGCAGCGGCTTCCTGTAAGGGAGAATTTGTACAGAAGATAATGCGAGTGGAGGCCGCCAATGTAGGTTGTATGATTGATGGGGGAGCGATAAGCCAGCCGATTCGCCAGCCAGTCGCCGCGAACGCCTCTAGCCACAGCAAGTCAGTTGGAATTGTGCAGAATATGGGGACGGCTTTCTTACTCCCCGCAGAACCAACAGTTACGGTGCGATCCCACATTCCAGGTAAGTTGGCAATACGGATGTGTTCCTTTCCGTCGAAGACTAGGCAGTCGTACTGAAATAGGCGTTAGCATCAGCATTAGACGCATACTAAAGGAAGGAAATGCAAAAAAAAAGTTCAAAACTCACCACTTCATCTGCCATTACTAGAAGATTAAATTCTTCTGCTATAGCCGCAATGGCCTCGAGTTCCTTCTTCGTAAATACCTTTCCAACAGGATTGTGAGGAGTGTTTACGATAATCATTTTGGTGCGTGAAGTAACGGCGGCCCTGGATTGGACATCAAAAGGATTCCACAAGACGATATGGACAAAGGACCTCAGCTCGTCAACATCGATGGTCCAATCATCACTCGTTGGCTTGTTCGTTGAAGGTGAAGGTGGATGCAACGGTACATAGACAGGCTTTCCTCCATTGAAGGTTACAGAGGGGAGATACTGATCAAAGAAAGGTTCAAACATGATGACTTCGTCCCCATGCTCGAGGAACGCGGTGAAGACTGAGTATTGACCTAGGAAGCCCAACTTGAGATTGAACAGGGAACTTTTTGCGTATAACGGCACCTTCATTTGCCCCGCTTGTAACAAGAATTTCGGATTCGACATCAAGATCCCTATGAAACTGAGGACTGTAGAAAGCCTTGAGGGCCTCCCTGAGGCGGATCCGACCGCGAGGGTGAGAGTAATGATTGGGTGCGACAGATTTCAAAGCGTCTTCGGCGGCAGCTGTGATCCAAGTGGGAGGGGCAAAGTTCATGTAACCCTGACCCAGGTTGATGCAATCGGCGGGTAAGTTGGCGGCGCTGTGGAAGTGAGATGACGAGGAAAGATAAGTATGAGGAAAAGGATACCTAAAGATGGACCAGACATCGAGTGCAAGGGCTCTGCCTTCTTTCAGACGTGAGGAGAACTTGACGAGGTTTGAACGATCTTGAGTGGAAGACATTGTTGACAGAGCTCGAGGAAAGCGGAAAAAATCGGTAAAACGGCGGATGATCATAAAATGGTGTGAAGATTACCTGACTAGTAGCTAGTAAGTACTAATGATACCAGTGATAATAATGCTAGTCGTAATAGATACTAAGATAGTGCTAATCTCACATGTCACGTGTTATATCCTACTTGTTGGCAAAACTTCCATTTCTCACTTTTACAATGCAACTCAGTGACGACGGCGACGATGAACACTTCGTCTACCCAGCCCCCTCGAGTAGTAATATTCGGGAAGCCACTCCCCCACGTCAGATTCATCCCACACCGGCACAACTAGAGTCACTGTATGCCGCCGCCTCGTCGGGTGACTTAACTCTTCTGAAGCGACTGTTCAAGAGCGCGACTGAGACTGGGGATGTCCAGCCATTTAGTTTGGCTAATGACGCGTCGTCAAGAACGGGGTTTACTGCTCTGCATGCTTCCGCTAGTCGTGGATATCTTGATATAGTTACATGGCGTGAGCCTCTTGCTTTCTTCCCCCTTCCGGGTACTCACCGTGTTCTAGTTGTTGATGATTGTGGTGCAATGCCAGATTTGGAGGATAGGGAAGGTGAAGTAAGTGATATCGTGCTATGCACGCTTTCACTTTCTCATCTTGATGTCAGACGGCCCTCCATAAAGCTGCACTCCATGGCCACATATCCATAGTTAGTTACCTGCTACCAGGCAAAGCCGATGTACATGCTCAAGATGCCGATGGCTGGACTGCATTGCACAATGCATGTTCCAAGGTGAGCACAATACTTTTCACGTTCATTCCTATAAAAATTGATTTTCGCAGGGTTATCTTGATATCGTGATGTGGCTCTGCGAAAATGGCGGCGCGGCGTCCACAAAAAATGGAGTTTCTGGGGTAGATGTGCGGAGCAATGATGGTTGGACGCCATTGAGTGAGGTTATCCGCACAGTTAGTGAATGATATACTAAAGGCTGCAACAGTGAACGCGTCTTCAAAGGGGCATTTGCCCGTTGTGCTGTACCTATTGACCAAGCAGTCTGCAAACCCGTTAGTACGAAACAAATGGGGTGAAACAGCTTATGATGTGGCAGCTGCTGTGTTCGAGGTATGGATATGCGAGGTAAGCTCTCAGGCGTTTGATTGTCGCTTTGTCTGCACACAGTTTCCAGGTTCTTCAACAAGCCGAATCCAAACGATGGCATGCTTCGCCAACCCCGTATAATCCCCTCCTAGTTCACACCACGTTGCCTTTACTCTTGTATGAAAACCAACGTCTTGATACCAGAGGCCGGCCCAAGTTCTCTGCCTCTGGACTAGGCCGACATGGACGTCGTCCGCCTTTTGAGTTGAAATTACCAAAGCCTGATGATGATACTGGCGCACAAGAGATTGCTGCGTGGCGCAGTGGTGTGCAATTGCCCGCCCGCGAAGCTCCTTGGGTATTGCCAAAGCCGGAAGCCGTCACAGAAAATGTTGAGAGGAGTCACTTTTGGCTGTAAGTCCAGTTTCTTGTAGTGCTGCGTCACGATGGATGATTTTTTTTCTTAGTTCCGATTGGATCCTCGACATATCTCATTTTGCTGTTGATCCACAGGAAGGATGGCAGTATGCTCAATCCTTTGGTGAATCAGATGAATGTTGGGTTGCTGAGAAACCTCCTCACCTGGAACGCATGTTACACGGTAATGGTGGTTCGACCTCGAAACGTAGCGCATCGCTGTCATCTTCAAGTCCTGGTCGGGTTACTCACACTTGGGTTCGACGTCGACGCTGGGTCCGTATCATGCGACGTAGACTAGATATCCCGCCGCTGCCATTCCTGGAACCTGATGGTGCCATGTATCATCTTGAGGCCGACGGTTCATTGATTCCTTTTATCGAAGAGACCCAAAATGATCCGAGCGATGGGCAAGAGCTTGGAACTATGGCTTCTACATTTTTGTCCTCTGCACAAGACTACGTGGCGCGCGCACGATATCTTGTCGAGAAACATTCCCAGGATCTCGACTCAAATGCGGCCCTTACCTCTGCTGTTGAGACCCGTCGCGCCATTGCCAATTTAGAGCGCTCTACAACGGAGTTAAGGCAAGGAATTCTCGGTAGGCATTTCGAGCAAACTGCTACAACAGGGAAGTTGATGGTTTGGTAGGAGATGACGATTCCGAACGCAAAATTCAAGCGGAAGTACTCCTCAATGCGTATAGTCGGGAACTTGAACGTCGTCGGCTCTCCGCCGGCGCTCTGGGCCTCCTTGCCGAACATGGTGCATATCACTTTCCTGATTGCAAATACGCGCTGAATCGTCGATGATGTAGATGATGAACAATTTGATAGTGGTGACAACAGTTCCGATGAGGAATTTCACTACCCAACCTCTCCTCCGTCACGCGAGATGGCCCGACTGTCCTCGACTTCGTTTGCATCTACTGATCACTTCACTCGACCAGGAACTTCTCGTGTCCCTGCAGATCTCACTCCCCAGCTCTCACAAGCACCGGACTTTCGCGTGCCTACGCGTGAGGCACCTCAAAAGGTGATATCGCATCAATGGATCTCTCCTTCTCCCCATGGGTCAAATGCGCAGTGGGAAAGAGATGAAAGCGTGAAACAATGTCGTGAATGTCAACGGCGGTTTAATTTCATTCTCCGTCGAGTAAGTCGAACATCCCCCTTCATTATAATAAAACTGATTGTGAAGTAGCATGTAAGTTGTAGTTTACCGGCAATTTTTCTCAATCTTTACCATTTTATTAAGCATTGCCGTAAATGCGGCCGGATATTCTGCGATCGTTGCTCATCGCATTGGGCGTCACTCGATCCTTCGGATATTGTTTACGACCCTACATCACCAGACGTGCCAGCTTCCGCGACCCCACAGCGCCTTTGTCAAGGATGTTTTGATGAAGTCAACGCAGATCGCCCCGACAAGTTACGTGACGGAGGCACATCCATGGAGTGTGTTATTGTTGACCAAGAGAGGCTGACGATACCCGGACGCCTGACGACAATGCAACGCAGTTCGCAGCTCAGTGATCTGGCAGAGTTAGTGGCCATCATCTAGTTACCGGATGTTAACAAACTTTGTTTTTGTCCGTCTTTAGCTGTCCCGTTTGCAACCAAAACCTCGACGACGTTGGAGGATCGTCAAAGCAAGAAATTCACGTCAAGCGTTGTTTAGAGGGCGAATCCGGTTCTACTCCCCAAGCCGCCAAGTATTTCGTATATTGTCTCCCAGCGGCAAGCCCCTTGATCGGCATTCAGTGTGAGCTAGTAGTCGTGTGATATTTTCGATTCTCATAGGCCATCTAGGTGTCATCTGCTTGGGAGGAGAGTTCGTCAAAGGTGAATGATAGCAATTTCTTCTGGAATGGTTCTAATTTTCGGTGCTAGGAACTTCGGTCGGGCGCCTAAGCTGTTTCTGCAGTTTTCACAGTGGTTTGTTTCTTCTCAATGTTATTCTCACCTGCTCAATCTCCCTTAGCTTGCCTGTCTTGTTGGTTACAACGGGGAAAAGATTGCCCAGTGCACGCGCGTTGAAGAGCGTCCAAAATACTACCCTTTTTTAGGTCAATTTTAGTTAGGGTGTACCCTATATGATACCTTGCAAATTTAATAGACTACCCAATGACAATATGAATCACATCATGCAGATGTCGTTGAATGCTCATGTTCTCTGGTGAGCGCAGACTTACCTTGACACAGTTTGATCACCCTGACAATTTTTGCTCAATCGCTTTGTATCGCACTGGTTCTTGACAAAATCGAGGAAGAAAGAATGTTCATTAGTCGCCCTCATATCCAGGTTTGTATAACGTGTTATAACAGAGTCTGCTTTCGTCGACCCGAATTATGTCTGTAAGATCTCCGATATCTGGCTCGATGATATCTTGCCCTTTACGGCCGTCGTCTTGGTCATCCTCAAACCATGACGCAGGGTCTTCATCTTCATCTTCATCCTCATCATCGTCTTCGAGATCTGATTCTGTGGGTTTGTGATTCCTGAACGTTATCAGTACCCCATGAAAACATTCTTGAAAATGCGAACATACATAAATGCCCAGATACGGGCTTCTCTCTCCTGCCTGGTCAGGATTTCTCCTTTGATTGGCATTCCAAGACGCTTCTTCTTTTCGATTATCCGCTGCTGCCTCTCCAGGTCTTGGGCATGTGCCTGACGCTCCAAATCGATAGCCTCCCGCATCGTCAAAGTATTAGTGCGAATTGACTCGTTGTTGGGTCCCTACACGAATTATATTTGCGTGAGATGTAACAGCAAAGAAAGTTAATGATCAAGACGAACAAATTGAGAAAGTGCCTTCCGCTTTGCTTCAATTGTCCTACTTGTGGGTGGTTCGGGTGGAGCATCTATCAATATATCTCCTTCACCTCTGATCATAGTTCTTTTCAATCCTGTATTGATAGATTCCATTCCTTCAAGTTCAATCAACCGCGATTCTACAGCAGATTGCTGAGCTAATACCCTTTGGATGAGTGTGGAGGTTGAAGCTCCCCTGCAGGATGATTAGATAAATACGGTAGATGTAGCAGATCAATGAGACGGACGGCGACGCGAGAACCCTTGCATTCAAGCTATGCAAGTCTTGTAGTTCACGAACGGTCATCTCAGGTACAGGGCGCTGTTTTGGTCTTGGGGATGGTCGGAAACCTGGTAGTATGGGTTGCCTGTTCCGAATGGGCGATATCGGTGACGACGGTGGTGGACTGTACATGTTGCTGGCGGAGTTGGAGACCGATTGTGAAGCTTGTGAAGTCTGATACTTAACGTGTTGAAGAGGAAATGCGGAGTCAATAGCGGGACAATAACTAAGTACAACTTTGATGGCATCGTTATTCGCCGAATTGCCTGAGTATTATACAATCTATAACTACATCGTACCAGGGAAACATCAAGTAAAAGGTCATTACATGTACATATCACCCTGCGTCGTCGATGAGCCATGGATAAGAAAAAAGAACTAAACAACTCACCGAACCGGGAGGCATAAACTCGTCATTGTCTGGCCCTTGCGTGTTGCCACCCCCAAACCGGCCGCCTCTTCCACCACCAAGAGGTCCAAGTCCACTTCTGTCGGGGAAAAAGTCAGGACCGACAGGATCAAATCTTGCCCCGGGGGGTGCACCAAGAGGTGGCAGGAATCCGTCGCCACCCCAGGGCCCTTGATTCGGTCGACGATCCCTGTTCATACCGAAGATTGGATGATTAGGCCCTACAAGCATACCATCGCCACTGCCAGGCGGAAAAAGGGGAGGCGGCGCAAATGGGTTGATTGGAAATGGATCCAAATCCCGCCGGCCAATCTCTAACGGATTATGGGCGGGGCGTGTAGGAGGGGGTGGCTGGTACGGCGTATACGGAGGGTTGACTGGACGTGCGGGAGGTGGATTGTTTGATGTGGAGCTAGAACTACCGGATATCTCTTCCATGTAACCCTCCTTTTGCAGGCTAGGCATTAATTTTTGTATAATGTTGAGTTTGAGTAGTGACATCAAATCTTTAACACGGGTGGATGATATGAACCCGTGCACAAGAGGTTGCCCGTTTGCTACATCGATGTCATGCGGATAGAAAGACGGCGATGTAAACTCATCAATAGAAAAGTCCAGAGTCGCAACCTTGTCGCTCTATTGTTGGCACTCAGATTGACGTCGGTAACAAGGGAGTGTGTACTGACCTGGAAAGCAATCGCATTCACGACTGTGCGCGGGCCGAGTTTGGATATCTTGATGACAAAATCAAGACTACTCTGGTCATGTTTATACTTGAAGGTGTAATGTCCTGGGCCACCCTTATTCCATTGAGGCGGAAGAGAGTTGGCGGTGAGTGTGGCAGAGTCGTCGTCGTCTACAGATATCAATCGAAATGCCAAGACGGTTAGAGCAGTGTGTATAAGGGCTGAAATTGCATCTTGAGGAGAAGAAAGTGATTTCGAAGACGATGGCAATAGGGTTGGCAGCAGAGAGATCAATGCTGCTGGGTCAAAGATATCAGAAGGAGACATTACTTAGTGCGCTGAGCTAGCTGACGTCAGCGCCAGTAAAGTTATATCCTCCAAAAGAAACAGAGACAAATAATACCTTTGCTTTGTATCGTCACGTCTATTTTCCTTATGGCTCGCAGAGACAGATCTTTCTCACCGGAACCTTCAAACAAACGGGTAAGACCATCTTATCGCTCTTCTCCTCGGTCTCCCTCGCCGACGAGGCGCAATACCCAAAGGCCCAGCACAACTAGGTCGAGGCATGAAGACGACCGAGACAGAGACAGGTACCGGGACAGGGATCGCCACCGCGACGATAGATATCGAGACGACAGGAGGAGGGATTCGTATAGAGATGGTACCCGTGATGAGAGGAGAGATAACCGGCGACGCTCCCGTTCACGCGACCGACGCCCACCAACTCCACCACGCCCTCAGCCAACAGATGAGCCGGTCCAAACGCCCCCACCGGAAGACGAAAAGCTCAGGGCGAAGCGGGCCAAGCTTGAAGCGTGGAAAAAGGAAAGGGAGGCAAAAAAAGCTTTAGATGAGGCCAAGGCCAAAGCCATGGCGCTAGCTGGAAAGTCTGCTCCATGTGAGTGTTCATGGATCTGTGTAAGAGTATTCTTGGTTTCACATCACTTGATCCATGCCCCACAGCTTCTATACCTGTCGCTACGTCGAAGCCAGCTGGTCAACTCAACCGTGCCGCTCTCACTGGGCTTGGCCTCAAGGGCTTGCCCCTCAAACCCGAATTTGCGAATCCTGCAAAAGGTCTTACTGCCTCTTTGGATGACTCTGAAGAGTCGCAACGTAAATTGGAGACTCTAGGGGACATGCCAGCTATCGACATGACAATGACTGAGGATGCAACCGGTGTAGGGGATCTCGAGGTGGATGATGATGACGAAGAAGCTAACAGAATGGATCAAGCCTTGAAAGCAAAGGCAAAGGATGCCATGGAAGTCGATGATGAGGACGGCGTTGACCCATTGGATGCGTTCATGACTGAAGTAAAGGCTGAAGTCAAAAAGGTTAATTTGGAAGATATGCAAAAGGTGGTGGGGGCACAAGGCGGCAGATCTAGAATAAGGCTGGACGAGAGAATGGCTGAAGACGGCATGGAGGATGTCATAGAGAGCGTCGTTCCCGACGAGCTTGACGCCACCGATCTCAATCCTGAAGATATTCTCGCGCTAGCAGCCAAGAAGGCCAAAAAAAAGGAACTTGCAGCGGTCGACCACGGACGAGTACGTTATGAACCTTTTCGAAAGGAGTTCTATATCCCTCCTCCCGATATTGCGGCGATGACAGAGGAAGAAGCTGAGTTCCTTAGGCTTGAACTTGATAGTATCAAAATTCGTGGCATTGATTGTCCAAAACCCGTCACAAAATGGAGTCACTTCGGGTTACCAGCGAACTGGTGCGTCAAGAAATAGTGGCTCTCTCCGGGACTGACTTCTCTCTACTCCTCAGTCTAGATGTCATTAAGCGACTGAACTACACGGCTCCCACTTCCATACAAGCACAGGCGATTCCCGCAATAATGTCTGGGCGAGATGTTATTGGCGTTGCCAAGACTGGGTCAGGGAAGACCATCGCATTCTTACTGCCTCTTTTTCGTCATATCAAAGATCAGCGCTCTCTTGAACAGATGGAGGGTCCAATTGCTGTGGTGATGACTCCAACTCGTGAACTTGCTGTTCAAATTCATAAGGAGTGTAAGGCATTTCTAAAAGTGTTGAATCTACGCGTACGTTTTTGCCACTTCACGCTGGGTCATGCACATTGACAAAGTTCGCTGTATTGCAGGCTGTCTGTGCGTATGGGGGCTCGCCTATCAAGGACCAGATTGCAGAACTCAAAAAAGGAGCTGAAATCATTGTCTGTACTCCAGGGCGTATGATCGATCTGCTAACCGCCAACTCAGGTCGTGTCACAAATCTCAAACGAGTAACCTACGTCGTTCTTGACGAAGCTGACCGGATGTTTGATATGGGTTTTGAACCCCAGGTCATGAAAATCATCAATAACATTCGACCAGATCGACAAACCGTCCTGTTCTCAGCTACATTTCCCAAACAGATGGATTCTCTGGCTCGAAAAATTCTTCATAAACCGTTAGAAATCACTGTCGGCGGTCGATCTGTCGTGGCTGCAGAGATTGAACAGATTGTCGAAGTACGCCCAGAAGATACCAAGTTCAATCGCCTTCTTGAAATTCTCGGTCAAATGTACAATGAAGACCCGGAATGCCGTACCCTAGTCTTCGTTGATCGCCAGGAAGCCGCTGACAATCTCCTTCGTGAACTCATGCGAAAAGGGTATCTTTGTATGTCCCTACACGGTGGTAAAGATCAGGTTGATCGGGACTCCACCATCGCCGATTTTAAATCTGGAGTTGTACCTATCGTGATCGCCACCTCCGTCGCTGCGCGGGGTTTGGATGTGAAGCAATTAAAGCTGGTCATCAACTATGACGCGCCTAATCATATGGAAGATTATGTTCATCGTGCTGGACGGACAGGACGTGCTGGTAATAAGGGAACCTGCGTGACTTTCATAACACCCGAGCAGGAAAGATATTCGGTGGATATCTATCGGGCAGTCAAAGCCAGCAACGCCACCATACCCAAGGATTTGGAGGAACTTGCAAATGGTGAGCACGATATAGCTATGATCAGGACTACCTTACACTGCTGCAGGCTTTTTGGACAAGTTGAAGACAGGCAAGGCTCAAGCGGCTGGGTCTGGCTTTGGTGGCAAAGGCCTCGATAGATTAGACAAGGAACGTGACGCTCGAGAGAAGGCCGAACGTAAGGCGTATGGAGAGCCAGGAGAGGAGGATAAACCTACGCCAGCCGAAGAGATGGCTGCCAAAGCGACAGCATCCAGTGGTGATGATATGACTTTCGGAAATTTCAAGGTTGAAATCAAACGCGGTCCAGCGCCAGATTCTTCGAAAGGTCTTCTTGGCGTCGGTGGGGCCATCGCAGCCGCCAGACGCCTGGCCCATGCGAAAGAAGAAGAGAAGATACAGAATCAGATGCGTGCGGCCGAGGAAGCAGCGGCTCGTGCTGGAAAAGATACTGCAGCACACAAGCAAGCCTCCAGCGTTGTGGCGAAGCTGAACGCTCAGTTGAGAGCATTCAAGCTGGTTCAGCAATCTCAGCTTCAGGCAGAAGACACGAGCGGAAGAAAAGCAAATCCTGACTCGACAGATTTCCATGCCATCATACCCATCAATGATTACCCTCAAAAGGCTCGTTGGCGTGTCACGAATAAGGAGACTATGGTCCAGGTCAGCCACTGTTCAATCTTTGTTCTCTTGCACGCTATTAACGCCCTGCAGCTCATCGACATGACCGGCGCGTCAGTTACTAACAAGGGTGAGTCAATTTATTTCTTCATTGACATATTATAAACATCGCACGTGGAGGTATCTATTACGATCATGGCAAAGAGCCTCCTTTGGAAGGGCCACCCAAGCTCCATCTCCTCGTGGAGTCGAACGAGGAATATCGCGTAAGCATCCATACTTCCTCAAACGATGTTCGCGCTGATTTATCCGAATCACTTGCAGGTCGAGCAAGCTGTTAGGGAGATTAAGCGTTTGCTGATCGAGGCATCTGCTGCTGCCTTGCAGGCAGAAATGCGCAATCCAACAGCAACTGGGAGATACAGTGTTTTGTAAAATAAAAATGCGTTGCTGATTATCAACTTGACATTTTTGTAAGCACAAAGTTTCCAACGGTTACCGATTAAGACCAAAGCCCCGGGGTTTCGCCCCTGCTGGAGTGCTGTGCCCTGACTCTCTCACACGCTTCTCCACGTCTGTCACCTTGCTTTCAACCTCGCGTACTGCGGCATCGATCCATTGCAAACTCTCGAGGTGACTGCTCAAAATCTGAGCTATTTGTGTCATGGCATCATCCCCCGAGTCAGAGTGAGGTTTCTGGCTGATTGATAGTGCATTGACTGAATCAATCATCTGGGTCAAAGAACCAGAGAGGTCATCGAGATGCGTGTGCAGGTCGGTCGCAAGCATGTAACTGTGAAAATGAGCGAATGAGGCTGCCTATTTCTCGTGGGATGGTGCAATTCGCTCACTTTTTGTCTCGCTCTGTATCAGCAGGACCAGTATCAAGTGTTCTTAAACTTCCTCCTTGTCCCCCTAAAATTTCCTGAGAGACCTTTTCATATGCGTCCAACGTCGAAGCGATGTCCGCTTGCTGTTGTTCGATGTGATCGAGGGACTGTGAAATATCATTTTGCTGCCTTTCGGCTGCCAGAACATGGCTGTAGAGAGCTGCTATCTAAAAACTACTCAGTGGCGAAACCAAGATAGATTGAAAATACAACTGACGTTGTTACCATTCTCAATTAGAGCGCGATCCCATACAGCCACTTCTCCGGCAAATCTACCAAACTCTCGTACGTGTGTTTCAAGCTCCGTGGTCCACCTATTGACAATTTCCTCGAGCGTTTTACCCCGAAGCATCGATGGAGGGGGAACGGTTACAGTCGTGCTTGATACTGCAGCAGCCGCAGCCGACCCAGGTACTGAAAAATGATGAAGTCTGGAACCAACGTCATAAAATAGCCGCATTCACCTGTAGTTTTATCGACTTCTTTCAATGTTGTCGCATTCAATCCGGTTGCTGCAGCCCAGTTTATCAACTGGATCACAATGTTTCACGCACACGTACGGGTGGGTGCATCTTTCTTTTCGTCCGTCTTGGCACCACCAAAAATGTTGAACGTAGTAGGAGCTGAAGGGACGTGATGAGACAAGGATACGGTTTTCATACTCAAAGGTAGTTACCCGTTTGTGTAGCATCTTTCTTATCAGATTGTTTGTTTCCGTTATTTCCAAAAAGACCTCCCGATGTAGCTTTGAACGTGGCACATAAAAATACTTGAAATGGATATATAAAAAGGGAACCATACCTAAGGGGGCAGCATCTTTGTTCGCCGCCAGAGGCGTGGTAGCAGAAGAGTTTGCAGGTTTTCCAAAAATTCCTCCTCCAAAGAGTCCACCAGATGTAGCGGCAGTACTGGCTGCAGTGCTCGCACCTTCAGCTAACTTGGTGGATAATCCATCCGCATTGGTAGAGCTTGCTAAAATTATAGTCAGCATTGATATATCGAGAATGCATTTGAACGTTGTATCAAACCTGTGGTTGAAGGACCTGCTTGATTGAAGACTATCCAAATTATTTTGAATTGATGAAAATGGGAATAACGGAAATTCTCACAACTGGAGGGTGTATTTTTTGGAGTGTTTGTAGCCTGGTCAGCAGGTTTGGGAAGAGTGAAGGCCGAACCTCCGCCAAAAAGGGTATTTGTGTTAGAGGGCGCTGTAGAACTGGCGGCCGTCGTACTGCTGCTTCCAAAGAGTGTGTTTGAAGTGGAGGGGGTTGCACTTGTAGTACCACTGCCACTTCCGCCGAAGGTGGGAATTGAAGTAGAGGCAGGAGCGGCTCCACCTCCAAATATGCTAGACGAAGGTGTCGATGCCGCCGAATTGCCAAAGAGCCCTCCTGCAGTACCCGTATTCGGCGCGTTAGAGCCGAATAACCCCCCTGTATTGGCAGGTCTTGGTGCGCCAAAGATATTGCTGGTTGCTGCTCAAATGATTCAACAAAATGAAATAGAGAAAGCAAAGGTTTCGCACCTCCTTGTGCGCCGAATATACCTGCACCTCCGGGGCCCGAAGCTGTGGTGCTGCTGCCAGAGCTTCCTTGCGTTGATGAACTGGCAGGATTATTAAAAAAGCTCATCTTAGTTGAGATCAAAGCGACGAGTCACGACAAGCTGGTATTATTTGTTCAGTGTTGTGCAACAGTCCTTTTCCAGAGAACCTTTCTCTCAGCGACCTGGAGTTAGCATCGAGCTCTCAACTTCCTTACAAGTCCCTGGAACACTCAATTTTTCTTCGCAACGGGAAGTCGAATGTCGGTATTTGATTAGCATAGTAAACCTTACCATCATCAGCTGTCGAGCCTGGAGCATATTCCCCCATCTCTACAACGATGGTAGACTAGGAAAGGATGGAATCAAAAATGTTTATGTTTTATAGAAAAACGCTCGTGGTCAGGACAAGGCCCTCTAGCGCAGTGAGAGGATTTATGGTTGGAATATTGATTAAAGTAGTAAGTAGACTCCTGGTGAAACGAAAGCTGCAAGATAAACGAATGATATTTAGGAGTCAAGGACAAGAACAGAGGCCCCCCCGTCTTGCGTGACCCGCTTGCGAGTCTTCATGATAATGTATCGCCGGCCAAAATAGCCAAGTGTGTCATGGGACCGTTGAGGGCGCCGGCTCGATTCGACATCTCCGCTGTCTTCAAAGACACCTATTGCTGAAGGTGCTAAAACTATTGCCTGTCCCGTCTGATGGGGTCATAGTTATTGAACGATCAAAATATGTATTAGACGCAATGAGAGTAATCACCTGGAGGTTGACCAGTTTGTCAAATGCATCGCTCTGAGAGAAATCAGCCGAAACGTGTTGAATGAGGTGCTGCCACCATGATGGGGAGGAGAAGCGGTGCAAAATGGCCACAGTGCATAAGTCTAATAAGACTGGGGGAACAACTGTCGGCTCTAAATGAACGTCTTTTTACTGATGATTCAGGCCCATTAAAGACGACGTTACCTTGAGTGCTGATAATGACCCTCATTGCCAAGTGGCGTTGCTGTCGAACGAGACGCAAGAGAGCCTGAGTCAGGCCAGAGGAGGATTTAGAACATGACAGATACTAATTATGAAACAAAGATGTGAATTCTGAGTACTTTGATTTGATTGTAGAACAGACCTTGTGCGCCTCATCCATAACGAGCACCTTTCCAGTACCAACATCAGCTCGAACAAAGAGTCGAAGAATAATTTCGAAAAGGCCACACGCCGAGGCTGCATCAAGAAAGGGATCTGAGAGGTCAATGATAGTCAATTGGCCCGAAGCAAATCGACTTTTAGCAGAACCGGTGGAAGACGGGTCAAGAAATGATCTCAAGAGAGACATGCGTTGCTCCAGACCGGATAACTGAGCAGGATTGAATTTTTGCTTTGATAGCTCTAATTTTTTCAAGAAAGCTTGGAAAGAGTAGCGTTCCCCTAATTCACGTAGAATAGACTAACGGGGGAGATAAGTCACATTTGTTCGGATACCAGCAACATTCACCTACCAAAACGACCTGCATGTATAACGGAGCTGATTCAGATGACCCGATTGCCATCATTGACAAAAAGGCGGCAGCATCTAGCTCAGAGTTTTGAAAATAGAGTGGCTCGACTGTTACTTTATTGCCTAGCGGGGCATACACGGCACGCATAGTTGCCAGAGAAGAATGGGAGACATACACACGCACGGCCGGTCCTGAAACAAGAGATGAAATAGACTCGCAGAGCCAAGCGGTCTCGTTGGGGTGGGTGCCGGAACCACCCTCACCGAAATGTAGAACAAGCCCAGAAAGGGCTTTGGTCACAGAACCAATGGGTGGGAAATTGGGTATCAGCATATTTTCCAGTATCGTGCCCACCGTGTGGGACTTTCCAGTGCCTTCAGTCGTGGCTGTTAGGCATCGTAAGCTAGAAAACGAGAGTAAAACCTGTACCTTGAACTCCACATACAAGGGCGGAGAAGGGAGCATTCTGTGCAACGTATTTTTCGGTATGAGGAGCAAGAGATGGCTGAAGAACTCACTGAGCTCAAGTACAACCGTTGGTCTTCTGGTATCTCGGTACCTCCCTTTGAGCTAAATCAAAGTTAGAACAGGGGGGCAAGAATACAGCGCAGCATACGTACTGTATTGCCAAAACTTTACCAATAAGACCATATTGTGTTCTCAATGACTGATTTGAGCGAACAAATGCCTCCCGCGTCATCAGCGGGGCAGTGATCAAATCATGCTCTTGAATGGAACGAATGTACGAGTCCTCAGAGTCAGAGTCATCCAGTAGCTGCCACTCTTCTTCCTGGGAGAAATGGTCAAGCCCCGGGTTGCCAATTACCGTGGAACTAAGCTTATAAGCACAGTACCTGGGAGTCAGAAGTCATCATGGATTGCATCGTCTTGCCCTAAGAGTGGCTGGAAGTAACAGACCGTAGAGAGGAGTTGGGAGGAGTTTGGGAGGCATCTACATTTATAGAGGTACTTAGACTAACGAGAAAGAATTTTTCTGGAAGTGCACGCGGCAAAGCCGCGAATCGCTACATACATAGAGTTGTAAATAAACACTACTTGGTTCACGATCGAGCCTCAACTTCTTGACAACCATGGTCTTATTTGACGTCCCCGGCTGGTCACTACCCTCCGCACCTTCCCTTCACGAGGCGTCAAAAAAACGCAAGCGCCCAACAAGTACTTCTAGCCAGTTGCTCTCCACGGAGATTAATATAGAAAAAATTGTCGAGCGCTTGAAGAAGACTACCAGGCCTGCCACCTCAAAGTCTTCAGCAAAAGATCGCATATCAAGATCCGGGAACAAAAGTAAAAGTGTCGATAAGAAGATCATTTCACGTCCAAAGCCGCTGGCAATTTCTGGAGAGAAAGGCGAAAGACCGGCGAAGAAACAGAAGATTAAGCGTGATGCTGGCGACGTACCGAAACCTGGCTCTACGCTCAGTGGTGAACATGAAACTAATCTGACGCCGCTTCAAAAAGACATGAAGCGAAGCTTGGGGGGTGCTCGCTTCAGGTGCGAGTTCATTTACTTTGTCGGTCTTACGCCTCTGACCCCTGAGCAGAATGATAAACGAAGATCTCTATAAGTCGGATAGCCGCACGGCGTATTCTATGATGCAAAAAGATCGAAGTGTATATGAGGATGCAAGTTTACCGACATCAAACCGTCAATCTTTTTGCGAATACTGATTCTTCAGCACAGTATCACGTTGGTTTCCGGCATCAAGTACAATCATGGCCAACCAACCCCGTCGAATACTACGTAACGATGTTAGCTAGGTATCCGCCCAAGACAGTCATTGCCGACCTAGGGTGCGGCGATGCAGCGCTAGCTCGTGCCCTGATTCCGAAAGACTTGTCGGTCTTATCATTTGACCTGGTTTCTGACGGCGTCTATGTTATCGAGGCTGATACTTGCAGTAAAATTCCCCTCCCCGGGTCCGAAGGAGCTATAACGGAGGAGTCAAATGGCGAAGGGCAAATTGTTGACGTCGTGGTTTGCGCCCTTAGCTTGATGGGCACCAACTGGCCCAACTGTCTTCGAGAGGCGTGGAGAATATTGAAACCCCTGTAAGTCCACTCCCTTTTTACCAGGGACGCATTCTCACAAGTATTTCAAAAAAAAAAAAGAGGCGAGCTCAAAATTGCCGAAGTTACTAGTCGGTTCACCGATGTCGGAGACTTTCAAAGTCTTGTTAGTTCCATCGGCTTCCGATTAAGGTCGAAGGTATGGATATTCCTGAAGCCATCTTCCCTGAAATTTGACATACCGTTCCAGAACAATGACAACACACA
Organism: Laccaria bicolor S238N-H82; assembly: GCF_000143565.1. NCBI lineage: Eukaryota > Fungi > Basidiomycota > Agaricomycetes > Agaricales > Hydnangiaceae > Laccaria > Laccaria bicolor. Next base: position 2,212,230 of record NW_001889875.1, read on the forward strand.
CTTCACCTTATTTGAATTCACAAAGTTGCCTCGGAAAGGAAAGGCCGAGAAAGAGTGGACGAAGATTTTATCAAAAGCGGGAACTCTAAAACCATGTGAGTACAAACGGAGATGAGTAGTTACTGAATCGGTGATCATTCAATTCGCATCCTATCTATTAGTATCTCATATGCCATAATCTTTACAAAGAGCACCATTCGCTTTGATCAGAGCACCCTTTTTGGTCATCTCTCTGTCGGTGCTAGCATACTCCTCAACTCACTCACTCAGGTGGTCGCCACGACGTTTGAGTTAGGATGATCACGTTACTTGTGCTAATTTGGTCTCCCTACCGCTAACCAACCCTTCCTTCTGTCGATTGGCACTAATCTCTGAAACGATGTCGAAGAACGTCAACCTCCTTTCTCATCCTCTGATCAACGCAGAGCTCTCCAAGTTAAGGCAGGCATCAACATCGTCGAAGGAGTTTCGCGAGGCATGGGTTAATCAAAGGACACGATTCTCATCGTCTCATCGACATCTGGCAGGGTATCCAACACATTAGTGTACTGCTGGGCTATGAAGCCAGTCGAAATCTTGAAGAGGAGTCTTTCGACGATGCAAGCGCATTTTCGGCCTCGGCCTTGTTTCGTTGATGTTGACCTGCATGATTGCAGAGAACACCTGTTGGCCCCTTCACGGGGACCAAAATAAAGCCACGGATTGGTTTAACTCCTATCCTGCGAGCGGGTTTGGGGATGACAGACGCTCTGGTCAGTTCTTTGATTCGGTTTACCTGTTATAATTGCTCATCGATATGTAATTTAGCTGACCCTATTTCCGTAAGTTGTCAATGGAGATCGCGCTGTGAGCATCAGGATTGACCTCGTCGACTCAGAGCCGCACCCGTATACCATCTTGGGCTCTTCCGTGAGAAGGTGACCCTCCAACCAGTCGAATGTGGGCCCAGAAGTTCCTCCTTGTCCGAACGTTTCTCAGTTGACATGTAGATTATTCCAAGCTTCCCCCTTCTCCCGCTCTCGACAACGTTTTTTTGCTTGACCCTTTGATCGCTACAGGTGGTACAGCATGCGCAGCACTTGCGATGATTGTAGATTGGGGTATTCCTGGTGAGGCCTCAAACGAAACCATGGTCGTCTCTAAAACGTTACGCCCAAACACAGTCAAGGACATCAAGTTGCTATGCATATTAGCATCGCAAGATGGCTTGAACCACGTCCAGGCCGAATATCCTGACCTCGAGGTAATTAGTTGTTGTTTTGATGTTAATGTCAATGAACCGATTTCACAGATCTGGGTCGCTGGAGTGGATGAAATTTTGACGTCAGAGGGCATCATAAGCCCTGGTCTTGGCGATACTGTTGAGTCCTATTTAATTAAAGTCATACTATAAGTTGACGTCTTTGCTAGGGTGATCGCCTTTTCAATACGGTTATTGTACGATGAAGGGGTGTAACATTGGTGTAGGAAATAGATCCTCAATTGTAATATCATTTCCCAAATGGGGATAGCTTCTTTGTTTGTAATATCATTTCCCAACTTGGAATAGCTTTCCGTTCACGTGACAAGAAGACGCGATCGTGAGCACGAATTGCTCAATTTTTGTTTTTCTTGGCTAGAAATGAATTCCGACGGAGATTTTATTTCCGAGTGGGCTTCCGTTCGTAACTTTGCATCTCTTTGCGTTGACCTTTCTTTCCTCGTCGACAATCATGTCTTTGAATGGCTCTGGCTGGTCGACTCCGATATCCTCAACAACCACACTTTCTTCACCACCCTCTCCCTACCCAAAAAAATCAGCAATACCCAAGACCTTGTATGAAAATCATCACATACCGGCCTACCATCTAGTAGAACACATTGCGTCTCAGTCCAGGACATCCTCTGCCGTCTATCTTTATGACGTTGCTGAGCAAGTCGGGTTCGGTACCTTGACTGACAAGTGGTCAAAAGCAGGCAAAGAGATCGCCACTGTCCTCAAGCTCCAGACAAGGGCTGGTGGAGGACTCGGTTTAATTGGCAGGCTTTCTCAAGGCACTAGCCACGACGCAGGTTCAAATGCTGTTCTGACTGCATACACCACCCCCGCGGGTCTCGCATCCATGGCCTCCTCTTTCGCCTACCTACCTCCCGCGACCTCCTTCAGCAGGTTGGTCATCCAGGTTCCCACTGTCACGTCTACAGGAGAGGGACTTGCTTTATCTCCATCTCTCGCGTCCCTCGCGGCTGTATGGCCGATCCTCCCCAATAATATCGCCATTCTCTTCTCCGCAACCCCCCAACAAACCCTTGACTTTGCGGCCATATCCTATCAGCTGACGAACTGGCATGCAATTCACCTCTTTGACCATTACAGCAGTTCCCGCGAAGTCGGTCACTCTCTTACCGCTCCGCCTGATCCGCAAGATCACGGAGACTCCGTCCATGATGTAATGTGCCGCGCGGGATACTCATTTTTTGAGTACAGTGGCGATAGCGAAGCGGTCACGGTCGTTGTTTTGTTGAATTCTCTATTGGCCTTGAAAATCAAAACATTTGTGACCTCCAGACAAATCAATGGCCTAGGAGTGGTCATCGTCAACGTGCTTCGACCCTGGGACGAAGCGACTCTTCAGTCCATCGTACCATCCAGCGTCAAAGCCGTACACGTTTTGGATGACGTCCCAAACTCTGTTACCCAAGGGAATTTGTATGTGGACGTGTTCAGCGCCCTATGGGATGGAACGAATAATCGTTCAGTTTATGCCCATCGTGCTACCCCATCGCAGCATCAACTTTATCTTGGAAACGACAACTCCTTCCTTCAATTTCTCAATACTTTCGCCCCTACACGCGCAGAAAAGCCTCTCGCAGAACCCTTATCCTTAAGGAAGCTCCTGTTCTTCGATACTCCTTACTCTTCGTTGTCACGGATTGCCCATGCCGTCCAGGAGCTGTTCCTCGCAAACAGAGGCATGGTTGCGCGCCTTCTCACAGACTACGATGCATTTTCAAAATCAGGCGGGGTTGCAGCCCATCGCATCCTTTTGGCATCCGGGAGCAATTTGACCTCCATACCTCCCGTCGCTATGGCATTACCACTGGACCCATTGAGTAATGGCGAGGCGGACTTTTTGGCTATTTTGGACCAAAGCCTACTCAAGTCGCATTCGTTGCTCCAGTATGCCAAACCGAATTCCACAATCCTCGTAGACACATCTTGGACAAATGCAGAGTTTTCCCATAACCTTCCTGCAGATCAAATCAAATCAATCGTAGAGCGAAATTTGACCGTGTTCGCCATTGACTCGAGTCGCCTTGCTGCAAACCTAGCTGGAGCACCTGGACCAGTCCGTGACGCCGTTCAAAACCTCATCGTTCACCTTTCATTTCTTCGGCTGTATCTTGGCCCAGGGGCGGAAGAGGCAGCCGTCCTTAAAGTGACCCAGAATGAGTATGGCGAGGTCGTTCAGGGCTTTTCACTCTTGAAAATCAATGCCCATGCATGGTCAGGCTTACGGATTGTGGAAATAGAAACTTCTTTCCTACCCGTTTCATCGGATGCAAGTCCTTTGTTAAAGAACTTTGAATCTAATACCATCACGGTCGATCAGAACGTTGAAGGCGTCATTCAAACCGGTCGAATTGGCTCATGGCACGACGCGGCGAAACACTTCTTATTCTCAGCAACATTTTCGCCCTCCGCTCAACCATTAAGAGCATTGCGCCCAGAAATTCCGGATCATACGTATCTCGTTACGTGTACAGTGAATAAGCGCCTCACTCCCTTGGAATACGATCGCAACGTATTCCACCTCGAATTTGATACTGCGGGTACTGGGTTGAAGTATTCCATTGGTGAAGCACTGGGGATCCATGGCTGGAATGAAGAGGCACAGGTTTTGGACTTCTGCGCGTGGTATGGCGTGGATCACAATAGACTTATTACCATTCCTGTTGTCGGCGAGGAGCAGAAGATGCACACGCGGACTGTTCTTCAGGCCCTTCAGCAGCAAGTCGACTTATTTGGCCGCCCTCCGAAGTCTTTCTATTCGGATCTTGCAGAATATGCGACCTCCAGCGTAGACAGGCACGCGCTCCTATTCATTGGGTCACCAGATGGCTCCTCGACGTTCAAGAAAATGTCGGAAAAGGATACTCTCACCTTCGCGGACGTTCTGAAGAAGTATCCGAGCGCCAGACCTGGCGTTGAAAAGCTTTGTGAACTTATTGGAGATATCAAGCCGAGGCATTACAGTATTGCAAGTGCGCAAAGCGTCGTTGGCGACAGAGTGGATTTGTTGGTCGTGACTGTTGACTGGAAAGACTCAAATGGTCCAGTGTTCATCCATGTTACTCTGCTCCGATTCTGACTTTATTCCAGGCAAGATAAGGTATGGGCAGTGCACACGATACCTGGCTGGCCTTAGAGTTGGTCAGAAAGTGACTGTCTCGATAAAGCCCAGTGTAATGAAGGTCAGCATATCGTACTCCTTTTCTATGACGAGCCACTGACGCTGCCTTCAGTTGCCTCCCAATCCCAAACAACCCATCATCATGGCTGGGCTCGGGACGGGCGCGGCGCCCTTCCGTGCATTCCTTCAACACTTGGCGTGGCTTGCCCGCAACGGTGAAGAAATTGGGCCCGTTTACTATTACTTTGGCTCAAGACATCAAGCGTCTGAATACCTCTACGGAGAAGAAATTGAAGCCTTTGTTCTTGACGGTGTCATTTCTCGAGCAGGACTTGCGTTCTCCAGAGACAGTGCCAAGAAAGTTTATATCCAGCACAAGATGCTCGAGGACTCGGAAGCGCTTGCTCAGATGCTCCATGACGACGAGGGAGTCTTCTATTTGTGCGGCCCTACATGGCCCGTGCCGGATGTATATGAGGCACTGGTCAATGCGCTCGTCAAGTACAAAGGTTCCGATTCAGTTAAAGCGGGCGAATACCTAGAAAGTTTGAAGGAGAAGGAGCGATATGTTCTCGAGGTATGCAGACATTACTTGTCCAGACTACATATTGTGCGCTAACATGAACCTCTCCAAAATAGGTATACTAATTATGGGGATTTGGATATTCCGGCGGAAACTACTTATATCATGGGGGTATATACCAGCATACATATGTAGCAGGATTGGATGTCATCAGAACGAAGTATCTAAGGAAAATGTCAACATGTTATCAGATCCAACAGAATCAAAAGTAAGTGTGAACGAAAAGCAATTCTATGTGGTTACCGTTCTCTTGAGTAGTAGCACCACATAATAAACAGTCAGGCCAAGGATAATCAGGCCAACCACTGTGATCACCACAGCCATCGCTATTAGTCCGCCCTTGCTGAGATGCGGGCCTTGGCACCCTTGGGAGAAGACAGGATCGCATGGGAAGCCTTGTGGTTTGACTTTGTCGTAAGCCCCAGCTTTCAGCGAGGTGTAGTAGGGGTCGTTTGTGTCCGCCAACACGTGCATTGCTGCGAGGGTAAGCATGGGCGCGTTGTAGTCAAGCGCAACCTATATATCAAGTGCCGGGTTCAATATTCTGGAGAAAGGAGAAAAAGTGAATTTATACCTCTGTCTGTGGCCAGTCACTTCGAATGTCAAAAAATCTGCCGCGTTCGTCCGGCCCACCGATAACAGCACCATAGAGCACATATGTCTCCTGCGCTGGACTAGTATCAATTTGACCGATATCTTGGCCGCCGCTGGCCATTGCGGAGTGAGGATTCGAAGGCGAGTTTGGATTGACCCCCACGATATATGGAACTGTAAATGTTAATCAGTGGCCAGCACCTTGATTGGCATTCCAGCAATGATTAAGCACCAACCTGACATGGAATTCTTTCCTAGTGCATATGCTACTTGCCGGTTTGCGAAATCCTTTTTCACATTAAGAGACCAATTATGGCAACCAAAAAAAATTATAACTACCAAGTAGGCAGCTTTCTTTGCTGCAGAAGAGGCTAAGGGTGAGAATCGGTGCAATAACATGGCAGTGTTGAGAGCGGGATTCAGACTGGCCAGATTAGAGTCTCCTTGAAAGAACAAAAGTCCATCTTGGAATCATTTTGAGCCGATTTTTGCTTGAAAACTAAGCAAATAAAATGTCACACCTTTGGTCAAACTTCCCGGACCTTGATTATTGACAATCGAGTCGAAGTAATTTTCCGCGACGGCCTGCCACGCTGAGAAGTTCCCGCTCGAAGCCGAAAATGACTGCGCAATCTGAGAGAATAATACAGCCAATCCAGGCGTTTTCGAATCCCAATTGAAAACTCGGTTCGCATCTCCGAGCTTGTATTTCGAATAGTAAGCTTCAGCTTCCTGATACAAAGAAGCAGAACCCGTTGCCCATGACAGGAAAAGAGCCGCGATTGCAAGTTCATCTCCGTAGCCCGATGATTGATAAGCAGCCGCAACCTGTGGTACAGATGTTTGGTAGGTTTTGCGCCCACCAGTCGCGTTGGCGGCAAATGCATAGAGTTGCTGTGCGTGCGTGAGAAGCGTACTGGAGTATGAGTCATTTCTAAGCTTTGCTGGAGCGGAAAATGTGCCGTTATCAAGTGCACGACTGGCATAGAGATTTGAGCACGCTGCAAATGCAGCAGCTGCACCAGCAGCTGCGTCTGTGCCTGGCTGAGAGTCGTTGATTTTATAAACTGGTCGAGGCGAAGGGATGCTTCGATCTCCCCCCCAGTATGTCCCATCAGCGGTGTCCTCTGGCCAAAACAGTAAGGAAAAAGTATGCGTTATATCCAGAGGAACCCACTTGATGCAATCAAAACGTAAAGTGTCGTGTCGTTGGGGTGGGCCTATGCACATCGTAACATTGGAGAGATACACTGCTTACTATCCACAACATACCTTTATCAGCCAATCAAGGCCCCAGCGTAACATATCATCAAGATAGGCAGTTTGGTTTGCCAGATCATATCCTGTCAAGAATGGATGAGAATAGGTTTTTATCTCGTTGCAGAACATTCGCCTTTTCCAAAGTCGTTTGCACCCCAGCATATCGACATCAAAGTAAAGCTCTGTGAGGAACTCAGTTCTCATTCGTCACGCATTGACTGTCGAAAAGTTGACCAAAGGAAATGTGTCTTTGGAATAATCTGAAAGGGTCGGGTCAGCTACGTTTTCTCTCGAGGAATAACGTAGCACTGGCCTCCAGCATCGTAATATCCACCTGAATGCTTTGGGTCAGTGAGCGTTGTTTTAGAAACTGTGGTGTTACACACCAGAAAGGTCTATATGTGCGTCTATCCCGTCGTCGAGTGCACTGCTATTTCTCCATGACACTCGATTTGAAGATGGGAGTTCACCACTCCGCTGTGCTTCGTAAAAGTAAAGAAGATTCCCGAGTAGTGTTGTCCATTGTTGATTCGGGTAACCGCCAGACGAAGGTTGGGCGCCGGATGAACTGTTTGGTGGCAAGAAGGGTGGGTTGGGGAGAGAAAGTTGGGCGAGAACAGATGTGCACAAAGTCAGTAGAATAACCAATGGTCGAATCGTCGTATACAAAATCATGAATCGCATCGTAAACCAAGGACCGCCTCGAGAACGATGCTACAAGGGCAGTAACAAGCAAAACTGTCAACTCATCCAAGTTCGATCACCACGTGACCGCGCTTTTCGATCCGATTAATGTTAAAGACCCCTGAGTGGGACATTCCACCAAAAATTACCTCAAGTTAGGCTCAAATCTCCTTCAGTGTGCTCACCCCCATGTCGAAGCCGATCAATACCTGCGTTCTCGGTGTCGGACTCGCAGGCTTAACCTTTCACGTCCCCTTTATACTCGCCCTTTCTGATATCTTCACTTTGCACTCTGTGCTAGAGCGGAACCCAAGCACGGCAGGAGGCAAAGTAGCTGAACGTTTTGGCGTCTCCGTCAAAATACACAGATCCCTCGACGATGTTCTGGCTGACCCAGATGTTGAACTTGTCATTATCGGCACGCCTAATAACACTCATTACGAATTTGCTAAGGCTGCTCTGAGTGCGGGGAAACACGGTAGGACCTTGCGATAGACGCAGATCACTTTTCTGACTTGGATATAGTTCTCGTTGATAAACCTGTTACAGCAACGGTAAGCCAGGCACGAGAACTTGGAAACCTTGCCAAAACAAAAGGCCTTGTCTTGTATGGCTTCCAAAACAGGCGATGGGACTCGGACTTTTTGGCTTTAAAGCAGCTTCTGTCTTTGCCCGAATCTTCTCCTCAATCACTGGGCACAATCACTGAATTTGAATCGCAGTAAATCCTCTTCTACATATTCAAAATTAACTTGTACAGCCATTGATCAGAGTTCCATGCAGCTTTGACCGCTACCGAAAGGGCCTGAAGGGTACTTGGAAAGATCAGCCATTGGAAGCTGCAGGTCTTACCTATGATCTTGGCTCGCATCTTATAGACCAAGCGCTCCAGTTGTTCGGACGACCAGATGCGCTCACTGCGTTTGCGCAAAATTTGCGTGGAGTCGGCCATCCAGAAGTTGATGATTCAGTATGTCATTCGTTACCATCGCTTTCCTACCCGTAAGGAAGAATCACTGAATGCAGTTTACCATCCATATGCATTATAATCCTGGACCAACCAAAAGGTACCCAGTAACGGTCATCCTCCGTGCTCATATACTTTCTGTTCGCTCGCCTCAATTGCGATACGTAGTACGGGGGACGCAGGGAACGTACTCGAAGTTTGGCGTTGATTTACAGGAAGACCAGCTCAAAGTCATATCGTCTCCAAGTGCAATCCTCGAGGACCAATATGGCCGGGAACCAGAGTACCTGTGGGGGACTATCGAGAAGATGGAGGCCGATGAAATTACAGTCACGAAATCCACGTGAGTTGCTGGATGGTGTAGAGTTTAGAGAAACTAAAGAGCCTTGCAGGTGGCGTTCTTCGGAGGCGGGAGCATACGCCGAACTGTTTCGCAACCTTGGAGCCGCCATTCGGGATGGAGCAGAGCTCGCGGTCAAATGGGATGAAGCAACAGGGGTGATTGAGATGATTGAGCTCGCCCAAGAAAGTGCATCGAAAGCTGTAACAGTCAAGGTCCCAAAATAGATGTAATCACATGACCTCCACGTTCATGATGTCCATGTAAGTATTATGTCACCATCCAAGTCCTATCACTTCCAAGTTTGTTCAAAAAAACTGTCATTTGACTATCATGTCCCTCATCGAGCTTCGTATAGAGCTACCTGCGTACTCTCGTTCCTTTCCAGTTAAAGTATACAATGCAAGTACAATTCTACAAGTGAAGCAGGAGATATGTCGTGCATGTCCGGGCCAACCACGAGTGGAAGGCCAACGACTTATCTGGAGAGGGAGGAGTCTGGCTGACCATGAGAGGGTCGAAGATCTTTGGAAGGTATCTTCCATCCGACCTCCCCGTCTCCCTTTATATTGATTGACACCGTATCATACAGTCGGACGCAGAGCCACGCATCATCCATCTTGCTGTCCATCCTTCTGCTTGGTCGTCAATACCGCCTGAGATACCCAACACACAGACGGCCCAAGGACTCCATTCCGAAACGATACCATCCCGCCAGTCATCTACTCTGCGCACCGTATTTCCCCCGATGGAACCCTCCTTAGCTCCCACTCAAACTATTCATCGCCCATTGGGTTTCGTTTTGTTGAAGCACGAGAGCGCCTTGTCGGCGCTAACATCGCCTACCATCCCGATGTCGACTGGCGTTGAGGACGTCACGTTTCTGCGTTCAGTTGCAATTTCAGCGGTTGAGCAACATGGCTGGATTTGGCCCTCCATATTGGATGAAGAATTCCCAGCCGCAACTCCCGGGGGTCTGCAATACGATCGTGTCATCATCGAGTATGTGTCGTCTCTTCCTCACTCTCCACACGTCTCAATTGGCTTTTGTCTTATAGTGGTCAACCTTATCTTTCACTGCGAAACCCTTCCGAGACGCCGACCGCTTTCCAGGCACATGCGCTCGAGGTTCTCTCTTACACCTTCACTCTATTATCAATTGATTCGCCACCTGCCACGGTCATCCCGTCTTCATCAACTCAGCCAGTGACCATTCCGCCCAATGTCAACCAGCTCCTTCAACAACTTGGGCTACCTCCCCTTCGCGTTGCTGAGATTCACAACCCTATTCCAAACCAGAACGCTCTACTTCCGGAGCTTCGCGAAATTCCATTACGACCGCTGCTAGCACCCATGATTATGTTGGTGCTCCGTACACTGTTGCTTCTATATTTCGTCGCACCAGCCCGAAAACCCATATTCGCGATTCTGATTCTCGCATGGATGTTGTACGAGATCTGGCAGCCTATTAGGAATGGTTTTCTTCGTGGCATACGACGTGCCGTGGACAACCGCCAACACCAGAACGCTGACCGAGCTGCAAGACAAGGGCAACACCTTGCCCAGAATGCTCATCCAGCACAGCAACCTCCCGCAGACGCTCCTGTAGCAGGGCCCATCGTACCAGGTGGGCCTGGAACTCAAGCCGGCGTACTTCTTGACACTCTGGCCAACATGAACATAGAGGAAGAACAAAATATCATCAATCAAACTCCCGGTACAGTAACATCACAACCGGGCTTGGGGCACAAAATCATGTCCTTCTTTGGCTTATTGATTACAACTTTGCACCCAGCTATCTGGAATCGGAGGCGGGTTGCTCTTAGGCGAAGGGAAGGGGTTATCAGGACGGAAATGAGCATGCCAACACCACAGGAAGCTGGGGAGAACGGACCTGCGGCAAATAGGGCAAGTCAGACACAGGAAGGACTTCGGTCGCAACATGCACGTCAACCTCTGTGGATTCAGCGTTACATGGAACGTGTTGTTGCCGCGGATTGGGTTGACGATTCAGACTGATATGTAGTACGCGTCACATGACACTCATTGTTCATTGTCAAAATATTGTAAATAACTCACGCCCATACCTTGAACTGATTTCGCCTCGAACAATTTCCTTTCGCTGTTTCCTCGCGACCTCATACCTTTTGTTTAGCTAGATTTATTGCAGCTCCGACCTGCTAACATGTCAACATTTGAAGCACTTGTCAATGATCTGACTCGCGACGCCCATCGCGTTCAACCCAAAGATGCTCTCCAATTCTGTGCCAATTGGTTTCAATCTCGCTTGGAGGAACAAAGAGCGCGTACCCGCGATATCCTTTCTCAGCGCTCCGTCTCAGCACCTTGCGAGCTTCATACAGACACGCATTTTGGCAATAGCATTGGGCTACCCACACTCTCACCCTTTCCCCGACCCCGCTCATCTATCCGAGATAGCATCGCACAGAGTCCATTTGGCACACTCAATGTTCCAGGTAACGCGCTGCTTTCGGGTGATCGGACGCCGCCATCACTAAGATACGGGCAGCACGAGCTTCCTCCCACTTCACCACTTACCACCGTGAACCCCTTTGCGACATTTGATACCACGACTCCTACATCTCGGGATTCTGGAGATTATCTACACGCTCCAACATCCTCGATATTTGCACGGCGAACGTCAGTTTCCGCAGAATCCATTGCTGTTGATAGTCATAGCGATGAGCCACTCCCTGTATACCCTAAAACGGACGACCAGCTACGCCGCATCAAAGCAGCCATCAGGGGTAACTTTATCTTTCGTGATCTTGATGAGGAGCAAGAAACGGGCGTGTTGGCTGCAATGCAAGAGCGAAAAGTGCCCAAGGATGAAGTGGTGATTCGGCAGGGTGATGTAGGAGAGTACTTCTACGTTGTTGAATCTGGGCTCCTTCATTGTTACATTCGTCCGGAGCCGCTCCCGCCTGCATGGCTCACAGATAGTAAAGCATCATCCACGGAGGACAAATTTCTCCAACCAAAGTACCATCCTGAACTCGGTAGACAAGTACAGGAATGCAAACCTGGCAGCTCTTTTGGCGAGTTGGCCCTGATGTATGGCCATCCTCGTGCTGCATCTGTTTTGGCTATGGAGCCATCCACTTTGTGGGCGCTGGACCGCATCACATTCCGCACCATTATTTTGAAGGCGGCTCATAGGAGGCGCACGATGTATGAACAGTTCTTGTCAACTGTGACGCTGTTGTCGTCGCTGGATGCCCCCGAGAGGAGCAAGATCGCCGATGCCCTAGTTAGCAGCGTATACAAAGACGGTGAAGCAGTTGTCAAGCAAGGAGAACTCGGGGACACATTCTTTTTTATTGAGGAAGGGGAGGCGATTGCTACGAAAACCCAGCAAACCGACGAGGGAGAGAGTCGTGAAATCAAAGTCGGTCATTTGAAAAAGGGTGACTACTTTGGCGGTATGTCTTTGCGTTGAACAAGTCTGCTATATGTGCTAACCCGCCACAGAGCTTTCTCTTCTGCGAGCAGCGCCAAGGGCGGCGACGGTGAGCGCCATTCACAGAACAAACGCTGCGACGCCGAAATTAAAGGTGGCAGCGCTGGATGAAGCTGCATTCACCCGCTTGCTGGGACCTCTCCGGGAGATCATGGAACGAAAGGCAGGGGAGCGTTATGGCCCCAGGCTATCGTTGTCGCGATGAGCTCTGTGTAACAACTATACCCATTACTCTGTGATATGTACCGTGTATTTCACGTAAACATCCTCATCTTGTACGCTTTGATTTTTACCTTACTTTATTGAACAACAACCGTTCACAACACAGAAACAACTCAACAGATATGTGTTTCTAGCTCAAGCTCCACAAATCGTGGTCATCAAATATTCCAGCACCGTGTCCTGTATTCGCGATGCCAACTTGGTCTTTATCACGTCTCCGAACGGCTTCTACTTCTCCACGGAAAAGTGGAGGCCAAGTACCTCTAGAGCCGACTACGCAACTCGACCCCGTTCACGGAACACTTGCCCCCTGACCATATTCGTCCAGCGGGTTTGACCTTCAGCAGCTCGGCACGTTGCTGGCACGCTCCGACCCCCAGCACATTTGATTATCAATCCCCACACAGCGCATCATACGACTCATCCGTTGTCGATCCTTCGAACTCGCAGCTGGTTCAGGGTGCTGTTGCATGGGCCCCTCGAGAGTCGTTTGGGTCGCCGACAGGCATCTCGCAGCAAGGCGGTATCTGGTGATGGCAGGCTCTTGAAGACTACCTCCAAACACAGAGTCTGACGGTTGAAATTTACTACCAACGGGTGATCTTTTAGTACTATGCGTACCTGCCGTCTTCATAAATCTTCCAGTAGCATCATATGCTTCGTTCGCCGTGTGTAAAAAGAGCTTAGTCTGGGTCACAGTGACAAACGTCCGAGATTCGTACCCTTTTGATTTGACATCAAGGCACCTGCGCACTGACTGACCCCCAACCAGCATCCCAAGGAAATCGATACTGGACAGCGAGGGCTATCGATATTACTGTCTACTCGGGACCGCCTTAGCGCCGATGATTTGTTGTGCAGCTCACCTCAGTTGTCCTGTTGCTGACTCAGAGGTGCATGTTCGATCACCGGCTCGTCAGACATCTGACAAAGCTCCCTCGAGTAAGTAAATGAGGTCTGTACGCCATTTCAAACTTGTCTCTGCGTCTTGTCCTCCGACGCGATGCATATTCGCTGTTCTGCCCTTTCATCCTTTCTCCTTGCCCACCTCTGCTTCCTCGCTTTTCAGCAAGTTTCAGCGACGCCGTCAGCTTTGGATAATGTATCTTCACATCTAATCTCTGCAAGGGACGGAGGGCATCATAACCACCATGCCGCCCCACTTCTTCAACTCAACGAAACGGAGGTCCTCATGCATCATGCCCCGACACCTCCTTCATATTACACCATTGATTGGGAGGGTGATGGCTCCGAGAAACGCCATCCTGGATTGCTGGTCTCTCATGCCGTTCTTATGTCTTTGGCCTTTTTTCTGCTGCTTCCAGTTGGTAAGAGGTTTCATACTTTGTTTGACATAGTGGGCTCAACTTGCACAATAAGCCATTATCGTGCGGTCGGTCAAGCAAGCAGGTCATGGAGCCGTCATGTTAGCATTCTATGCATTATGTGCTTTGGGTTGTTCAGCAAGTGCATTATACACCAAGTTGACACCGAATATGTATGTAGTGGAATCTCCGTTTATTTGTCTTTTTGGTGAACTTTCATCGTCAGGTATCAAGGTAAACACGTTGCATGCTCAATTCCTCTTTCCCCAGCTCTCAACACTGCGACATTCAGGCGCCGCTCATGGACGTCACGGATATATTGTTCTTCTCTTCGCCGTGCTGGTATCAGCCCTTGACATTTTAGCTGCAATCGGACGCATGGTGACATATTTTAGAAGTCAAGAAAAGAAAAGTCTGGGGTCGTTCTGGGAAACAGTGATCTTGAACAAAGAAGTTGAACACGCTCATCAAGAATCTGAGTATCTGGGACTTATTGTCGAAGAGCCAGAAGAATTTGAAGGAAAACTTACAAGAAATTCGGCTGACCTCCAAACTTTTGAACTTTCTGATGTCTCTCAGACCGCGCAGTGGGCGAACGATGTACATCGCCACCACAGACATTCCTCTACGACGTCTGAGAGAACTGTTTTTGGATTGCACTCTACGGTCCATTCTGATGACACACTGCACGACTCCACTCGCAAGCGACTATCAAAAAGAAGCTTCTTGCGCCGAGTGGGAACTAGTGCCTTCGCTGTTGCAGAAAGAGTTCTTGTGTTTGCAGGATTTACTCAACTTCTTTCAGGTATCGTTGTTTACACAGGTACCTTTACAATCCCTCTTTGATTGAGTAGTCCAAACTTATTCAGATTGCAGGTGGATGCAGGGAAAATTATTTGAATGGGTGCATGGCACATTTGATCAGTATGTCCCGACATGTTTTCATCAAGTAATAGCTTCATTCGAATATTTTTTTTCGCAGAGGGTGGGATATTTTGGTCGTATGGTTTAGTGACATTTGCCAGGTTCCTGGGATTGTTCGCCGAACTAGGTTGGGCATGGAACAGAGCACCGTCTCCAGATTGCTATTCCGCTGAATTCGTCGAATCGTTTGTCATCTTCTTATACGGTGCAACAAATATGTGGATGGAGCGTTTTGGTGCGCATGCCGGTGATCCATTTACTACAAAGCAGATCCAGCATATCAGCATTGCGGTAGGTTCTTCGCTTATCACTGGCCCATTGGAAGTTGAATTATTGAAAAAAATAAGGTCATGTTTTGCTTCGCAGGCATTGTTGGTATGGGGATCGAATCAAAGAGGATTCGCAAGTGGCTGGCGTCTTCGACCTTCGCTTCATTGTCAAAGCATGCTAAAGTGCCCAATGATGCTGTCACTGAGCCGCCCAGCTACCTTGGGAGCTTTAATCCCTTCCCGGCCCTTGTGATCGGCGTGACGGGTGCGGCAATGGCAGCTCATGCACAGACCTATCTTTTCCAGGTGTGTATTCGCAGTGCGCGGCTATTACCCTCCCCATTTACGTTCAACCAGGTCCAAATCCACGCACTGTGGGGAAATCTACTCGTTGCTTTCGCGGTGTTGAGGTGTTTCACCTACTTTTTCTTATGGCTCGGCCCTCCGCAGTCCATTTTGCCCAGTCGCCCTCCTACTGAGGCCCTCGGGAGCTTCTTTTTGGCATGCGGAGGTCTCGTATTCATGTTTTCGACTGAGGAAGTGACGTTCGCCGCTATGCGTCGAGGCCGAGATGGTTAGTATCTGTCCAATGAAAAGTTTTTGAATGACTAACAAATGTTGGGTAGATGTCATGATGTTCTTGAACCTTTCAGTTGCAATTACGTGCTTCGCTTGCTGCTGGACGCTTTTTGTTGTGGGTTTCAAGGGTTGGCTCAAATCTCGAACCCATGGTGTCATCACATATCGTAGTCCTGCGTGATACGATTTCTGACAAGACCTTTCTTGATTATCTGTTAGACATCATCTTCGTTCGTAATTTCACTTGTCCACTGTACGGCCAATTTCACGCATTTAACTTTCACATTCACGGTCATTTATGTTGTGCCATGTAACGTATATCACGAGGACATGAGCATCCCATAGTCACCTAGTGCTCCCATCCAGATCCAAAAGCCAGCCCATCCAGATCCTACAAAACCATTCCAACAAGAAGATCGATCATCGAAATTGGTGCGATAAATCACGCGCGCAAGCTGGAGCGAAGCTAGGCCAATGCCAATGTAAAACGCCTCCCTTTGGGAGTTGAGATAGCCAGCATAGGAAATCAAAGAAAGAGAGGAAACGGCAAGGCCTGTAAGGATGGGCCGGGTTTGAGGCCCAAACAGCAATGCGGTGGAGCGGATACCTGCATGCACATCGTCATTTTTGTCCTGTTGAAAAGGTAGGCATTTTCTGAGACGTGCATTGGAATTCTAGACTCACCTGGTGAGCGTAGATGCTATCGTAGACGAGAGTCCAGCATACACCGCCAGCATACAAAGGCAGACAGACACTCCAATCGGCAGAACCAGCTACTGCTGACCATCCTAGCAGGGCACCCCAGTTGAAAGCAAGGCCTGAACGTAGTGCAATATTCCTCTTGGCCCATTGTACAGCTAACATGATGAGAAATGTCACTGACCAAGGACAGCCTGGGGCCAATGCGTTATTCGCTTCATAAGGGGATATATAGTCACGAGCGACAAGGAAGATGCTCCGAGAAAGATGCTGTAGAAAATATGAGGCTTCCATTCCATGACCTGACATGCAAGCGGTAGAACTTGCCTATACCAGTTGATTTGCATCAAAACTCCCAACCCAGCTGCCAGCTGACCTCCGAGAAAAACAAGGGCTTGATTTTGGGTAATGTCACCACGAGCTAGAGGGCGGTCTCTAGTTCTGTCTTGAAGGGGGAGTTAGTTAATTGAGTATGGAGGTGGAATGTTGACCGACCTACGGCTTTGTCTAGGTTTTTGTCCCACATGTCATTGATCGTGCAGCCTGCGCCGCGCATAACGAGTGCACCAAGACCGAAAAGACTCATGTAAGTCAAAGGCACAGTATATGGCGTTTGTAACGCATAAGAGGCCATGGTAATAGACCACGCTAAACGCAAATGAGTACAGAATCCTCATAGCTAATTGTTCGTCCTCTTACCGCATGGATAGAAGAGAAGAAGCGTCCCAATTGGTTTGTCTATGCGGGTAAGATGGACGTATGGTTGCACTTTTTGAGGTAAGCGATCCACCCATGACTTTTGAGGCCCAGGGGATGTGGAAAATTTCCTTGAAGATAAAACGGAAGGAACGTGGGATACGGCGAACGTTTTTCGAACACAAAGGGCATTGTATATCGTGGTTGTACGCCGAGAAGAAGAGAGGGAAATATTGGATCTCACTGTATAACACGCCAACATGGAAAAAGACTCACGAGGACAATGTGACTACTGTGACTTTGTAAGATGATCCAATTTCGAAGTAATTGCATGTCAATGGACGTGATTCATGGATGCGATTCAATGTACAAAGATGCTGGAAAGATAGCAAAGTAGGAAACAAACAGGCATTCGTATGTGTTAAGCCCATTCTTTCGCAAGCTTGAAGGTCCACTCCCAATCTGAATCTATGTTAGCTTTGCTTTCAAATTTTTGGAAAAACCACAAACCTGCGTATACCTCCCCGTCGTCGTCAACCACGCGACTTCGAACGTTGTAGGATCCAGAACGAGCCAGCAGACCAGATGGTGACTCCTCAGGGTCAAAATTCTTTGTGTAAGGTTCCCCGCTGGGCGACGGGCCGTAAGAACCCAGCATTTGCTCCATCTTATCGACTGATATGTGCAGATGCTATTCAATCTTGAATGTCGGTCTTGATAAACCAATCTCACCTTTCACTCCTGCTCGCTTGACGAGTTGCATGTACCGGACACCCTATATACACTCAAAAGAGATCCACAGCACGAAGGTCATAAACTGACGTACGGAGATGATGGAATGGTTTACTTTGAAGGTGATTCGGACACTGTGAGATCATAAGAAATACAGCCAAGACCTGCTGGGATGACACGAACTTGTACTCAACTCCTTCCTTGATTATAACAGGGTTCTTCTTGGTGTCTGCCAGCTTCGCCGTGTCTTTCAGATCGAAAACGATCTTCTTCCCCGGTGGCAAGGTAGGCGATGCAAGCTCAAGAGTCAAAACGGTGACCTAGTGATAAAAAGATAGCTGAAGAGGGATCGTTGACGGAATGAAAGTTCTTTTTCTTTACTTTGGGACCACTTGTGTTGTCTCCCGCGCCTGGAACGATCCCAAGCGATGCTTTCCAACGAGCTAAGCTCTCGTCTTCGGCATCCAGTTTCGCGTATTCATCTGCAGATTTTGCAGCGCCAGGTTTGTAACCTTGATGGGGTTGTGAGCTTGAAATCGCACGAGAGAGACAGTGACCTTACCTGGGGTAAAGGTAGGCTTCAGTTCTTCCTGATCATCGTTCTGAGAAAGCAGAGCTGGACGCGTCAGAGCAGAATAAAAGTAGTAATGAGGAGAAAAATACACTGGACATGATAAGATGCTTTAGTTGCGCACAGATCGTCTGACTTGAACCACTAAGATGGTGCCCAAATATAAGGCAGCCCCTGTCCAGATCGATTTCGCACGCATGCTATCGCTAACTGCCGAAGTACAAAACATAGTGGTAAACTAGCCAAGCATATTTTCAATGGAATTCCCCCTCAGCCTGACTATGTAACTTGGAGAAATTTCATGGCTATCCTGTTAAATGTCAAGAAGAATCTGGGTGCATGGCTTCTGCAAAAAAAAAAAAGGAAACATCTCAGGTATGTGTATTCGCCGAAAGGGGTTGTCTTTACCTCCCTTGAACCAGCATTTCCCTTTGCTAAGATGGAAGCATTTCGGTCCATTAGGACAGACATGACCCCAACAACATTTTTCCCCGTACGGGCATTGCACACCTGGGATGTAATAGTCAACCAGGAGGAAAAAATTGAACATGTTCGTTTTCACCATTTTTTAACCAATTGCAGGGTGCCTTCTTCGCGTTATTGGCCAACGACACAAGTTGCTCAGATGTTAGGATGTAATCATGCGAATATTTGCACATTCCAGCCTGCTTCGAAAAATGTGTGAGGACAAGAGCGACTAACGAGTGCACGGCTCACCCCTTTCGAACAGGTCATCAGGTAGTGTTCGTTGCATGGAGGTGGATTTTCTGTGCCTCCAAAGATTAGTTGTGAATGGCTACTCAAGTATATAGCAGACTCACGTTTATGGAGTGGCTATGTTATGACAGAAAGTCAGTTTATTCAGTTTATTTGGACGACAAACTACCAAATGTGATCACGAGGGAAATACTCACCAAGGATGGGTCGATAACTCGACCCAAAACGCGGTCGGGTGACTGGGGACTTATCAGACCTCCATTGCTCGCCGCCGAATTGAAAGAAGCCATCGTCAACGGAGTCAGTATTCGGGAGATCTTTGGGAGCCGCTCGAACATGAAGAGACTATCCACGCACAGCCGTGGTATTGCATGTATTTGAAATTGATCTCCTAGTCCCGTCTGCGGATTAGCATCGATGAGAACCAATTTACCCAAGATTTGATCCTTTTCCAAGGCACTAAATGTTGCCATGTATGAAACGTCGTATCCTTGAAATAAATTGTGATTGGAGAAATCAGAGAAGATGTGGTTGGACTCGCCACCAAAGAAAACACGCAAGGTTTGAGGAAAATAAATGAAGGTTTGCAGATATTCTGAAGATACGCTATCAGAACAGCAATATCTTCCACGTATGATCTGCAGTACCTTTGATTTTCGACTCCGAAGACTCTGCCCCGAAGCCTACGTCGATGACGGAAAATCGAGGCGAAGCATGGCCGAACCCAGTCAAAAAAGATTCAAACTGCTCTTCGGAGCAGACATTGTTCAAAAGCAGCGTTTCCGATAGGTTTCGTTTATTCAAATATACTGTGATCCAGAAAGAGAGCCTCCCATAAAGGTGGACGTCTTCATTCGATAAATGTTCAGCAATTGCTTTTGTAAGTTGTTGGGCTGCCGCCCTTCCGCCATGATAGCCTTCTGTCAGAAACTCTCGGTTAAACACGAGCTCGTCGCCATGAATTATACAGAGGATGAGAGGATTTTGATTCTGCTACAATTTTCTTCCATGAATTTTCCGTCAAGGAGTGCATGTAATCAAAGCACACCGATTTCACTGGGTCCAGGCCAGAAATCTGCCGATTAAGAGCAGCCATCTGCACGTTATGTGCTTTGTTTTCGCGCTCAGAAGCCTCCAGCGCCACGGAATGCGCCTGCTTCCATACAAGAAGTTCGACCTCGAGCTCTGCCACACGACTCTCCAGATCGGTGTTGCGCCGGACGGTTGCCGCTGAGAGGTCTGCAAAGTCGTCTGATTCAATGTACTGACAAAAAGTCCATTCAACTCACTAAGAAGCCTCGTGAGCGTCTCGTCCCTTGTGATGTCGGAAAATCACGATCACAGAAAGTATACATTAGGGGAGGCGACTTACCAGAGCTGTTGGTTTGCCTCACCAACAGGTTGGGCCGCCATGGTAGGCCTGGGAATGATTGCAGGGAATATGGCTGTAGGAGACGGGAACGAAAGCCTTGCTCAACGTAAGGTGCCTTTAAGTCATGTCTGGGCTTCCAACAAATGAACAACTGTTAAGGCCTTCTCCGGGGCCTTTTGCCAGACGGGGAAGGTACAGATCGGAAAAGGAAGTGGGAGATGATAATTATATCAGCCAGACAGTTCTTAAACTCACACGAACCTTGAATGAGCGCGTTCATCGAAGTTCTTTTACGATGACACCCTGCACGACGTAAGCGCCTCTTTCAGCTCTGGCAAGCGCTGGGTTAAGATAAAATCAGACGAAAAAGATACCAGCCCATGGTTGTGTGCGCTGCGTTTCATGGGGTTTCCACTATGGATACAACTGGAGTGCAATGAAGTTGGCTTGAAATTAGCTCAAGTATCAACTGAAGTGTGAAGTAACTCTTTTCGACGCCGAAACTCCGCGGAACGCCCCGATCATCAGCGCTGAGTTTCAATTCAGATAAGCATGTAAATACGAAGCACCATAATTATACAGGTGCAAACCGAAAAGTCTGGACATCTATGCTACAAGCAACTAGCGCGTTATACTGTATCGATCTTACTCCCTGTGCATGTCAAATATGAGGTGTATGAACTGCATCGTTTGAGGAAGTGGCCATGGCAGCAATCCTCGCCCCAGAGGCAGAAATTATTTGCAAAGTTCCTACTTAGCTAGTAGTGCATACCTTTATTAATAGCCGGCGCCTTCTTCGCATTGGTCCGTACACCTAGGCTGGATCACTCTTGGAAGTGTTCGGGTTATAGCAGATAATCATGGGCATATTTGCACTCGATCCCATGCTTGCAGCTTCCAAGGTCGAACAGTGTATATGGAGGGGTGTACCTGCTCAAGTCAGTCCACATCCGTCATTGTGGATATAGAGAAAGAAGTATACAACCGTTTGGATAGAGGCTAACTTTAACGGCGTTACAGTCGAATAAGCAAGAAGCATGGAAGAAAAGTGACAACGTTAGAACGTATATGGTGTCACTGAGGCGCCATCACTGCTCGATGTAGTGGTGCTTCCGCTGGAGCCTAGTCAAGAACTGCAATAGCTTGCTTGGGGAGGGCTCGAACTGCAGATGAACATCTGGGAAGGACTCGTGGGCTTGCTCTAACTCAACGATGGCGAAGGGAAGGACATCAAGATCCTCATTCCTGATTATTAGGAACGTAAGCTTCGGGCAGCCCTGACGGTGAAACGTCAGAAAGACGCCTCGAAACTGCGGCCTTCAACGGCGTTGAGGATGGGTCGAGTGAAGGTGGGGGGCTACGAGGGGAGAGTGTGCTAAGCCAACCTCTGCTAACAAAGCCTGTGGCTGTCTGTGCGAGGAGAGTTGCGAGGTAGCCATGATCATGACAACCTGCAAATATGTAGGTGAGTAAATCACATTAGATACAAAGACAATTTTTCCACCCTGGGGCAGCCGGATTTCATCTTCTGGCAATGCTGGAGATTCGAAGAAACATCGGTAAAGGGCTGTGGAAATGAAGCGAAGAATGTAACTTTGATTAGGCGTCAGCTGCTTCTCTGCCATTACCACCGTCAACAACCGTAAAACGTTCCACTGCCTGGTCAAAACCAACCATAAAGTCTGGTTTTTGCCCGTCCGAATCCTGAGCGACCCGGAGTGTTCTTGAGGCCATTTTTATTTAGAAACACGTAGATCCGAAGTTGATACCAATTGGATGATAGAGTCTGATAATACACACGCGGCGGCGTGCTCGCCAGCTTGACCTTGTGAGATGAGGTGAGCAGAGACGTCTTTTGTTAAGGATGGTTCGATTTTCGCCTGAGTCGCTAAAGCATGTGTAACAAACCATGATAAGAAGAATTTATGGAAGAGTGGGTGCGGAGGCATCGCGAACTTCATTATTCTCAAGAAACATGGGACAAATTTTTTCAAACTTGTGTTTCCGTGTCCTGCGAGCGCATGACCGTTTTCGACTGGTTAAATTAGAGCATACCGACAAGGCATGTTCAGAATTTTCCACCCTCTGAAACTACACTTTGAACACCACAAGATGGCACCCACCTTGTGAGTGCATGTCGATCGACGGTGGAGGAGCGGATGCCAAACAACGACAAGGCCAAGGTGGCCATATGTCTGCAATGTCACGTTATCGCGTAGTTGTCCTTTGGCAGTGGCACGACCTGCGCCTCTTCAAAACCAGCGGTCCGTAGCAAATCAAA
The DNA here is from genome assembly GCF_000143565.1 of Laccaria bicolor S238N-H82. Lineage (NCBI taxonomy): Eukaryota > Fungi > Basidiomycota > Agaricomycetes > Agaricales > Hydnangiaceae > Laccaria > Laccaria bicolor. The sequence continues at coordinate 2,234,920 of NW_001889875.1, forward strand.
AGACGCGCCAATACTGGATAATTGCACGCAAGAAACGGAACCTCGATGTCTGACATCTACAAAAGTTCTGAACTCTACACAAGTCTCCAAGTATCTCCTAGAAAGAAGAGAGGATTTCAAGCTGCGCTTGACGATGTCATTACCCTTACACCGAAGAAACTTCGAACTGTGTTTGTATCTCACATCCTTTCTTCGATTCTCACATCTCAATTTCATCTGTAGACCCCCCACGCCCCCACGCTCCGTAACTCGTAGCGGCACTAAAGCACAAACCGAACTCCCTGGTCACCTCACGCGTCTTTTCAACATTCAAATAGCGGTACAACAGGCCCTCTCTCATGCGTTGGCAACTTGTGCTGTAGCCCCCACGTCGGACTCCGGGATAGTCAAAAATGTGCTCAACCACTTATCACTGAAGACTTATACTGGGCTCACGGCTTTCGAGATTGACGATCTCAAAAGACTCTGCTGGGTCTGGGGATGGGATGGGACGTCGCTCGAATGTCTCAAGCAGAAACCCACGCCTGTGGAGGAGGAGGAAGACAATCCTTTTTTGGATCGAGTGCCGATTTCAGGTGTTGAATGGACGCGCGGGTCGATGGGTTTCGTTCTGAGTCCTGCGACCCACTATTCAAAGAGTGACAGAAAACGAGTTCCAGCATATGGGATAGGTATCGAAGTGGAAATGGATATTGACAAGGACATGGGAGGTGGTATGGCAGCCGTTGCCCGCTGGACAGCCGCAAGCACCAAACGTCGAATTGAATTTCGTCGCAAGCTTGAGCAATGGGCGACGGTGAGATCTGTACATTGCCATTTAACTCGTTGAAACTTACCTGTTCCTGATGTAGCTTCATGCCGATGACCTCAGCGTTCCTCCAGTGCCACTTGTGGAACTTCCTGTGCTTGCCGTTACCCCCAAGGTCTCCTCCTTGACTCACGCCCTTGCGTCTTGTTCACCCAAGGCATCAACTTCTCCTCAAAAGTTCCCAGCGCCACCCTCTTCTCCATCCCGGTCGCCGATGAAGAAGAGTGTTCGTGATTTTGCGGTGCCCTTTCCCCTGGTGGCATCGGGAACCTCTCCCACGAAAAAGACCACATTATTTCCACCGCAAACTCCTCGTCGTAATCGTTCTAACCCGTCGTCCTCGTTGCTTACCCCACAAACACCTGTTGCATTACTTTTAACTCCGTCCGAAGGTTCGATGCCATCTACTCCCGTCCACCAACGAGGATCCAGTGCAGGAACTGCTCCTCAAACTCCTTCAACATCTCGCAGACAGGCTTTGTATGAGCGTGTTCGCCAGCGCTCTCTAACGGCGTCACCGACCAAGTCATTGGGCAATGAGGTTACACGAGGTACCCTTACGCGAGACCAAATGTTAAAGATGAACCAAGAAGAAATGCGACGACGTTGTCTTCTTGGCCGACTTGGTGGAGTTGCTGACAGCGTTTGGATGTAAGTACTCTCTTCGTGGTTCACTAAGCGCCACATTAATTGAGATTTTGCTCTCTCTCCTGCAAGGCTGTTTTCTAACCCAGTAACGGGAGCCTCTGGAACTCCATCTGGAAGAAAAAGACGTGCGTTGCCGGCCACGGAGGTGGCGCTTGCCATCATCAAATCTTCGCCCGTACCAATCTCAACAGCTGAAGCCAATGAATCCCTGGCAATCCTTACCGACCTCTGTCCTTTTTTTCTCAAGAAGCTTACTGTCGCTGGAGCCGAATGGCTTGAAATGCCATCTTCAATCAATACAACGACTGCTGGAAGCGCGTCAAATGAAGAAAGTCCGACTAAACGAGGACCTGCGGTTTCTGCAAGTCCTAAGCCAGTTAAGGGTAAGGAAGAAAGTGCCCATGCACTTGTTACTCGGAGTCCCAGAAGTGTTAGAAGAGAAGCTGGTGGGTTGAGGGAAGTCAGGGAAATTATCCGAAGGGAGCTGGAACTCCAAAACTGATCTACATTGATTGCTGAATTTACGCCCACTTATGTACCTGCCATACCCAATCGATTTGTAAAACTGTTTGAATGTGTACAGAAAATAAATATAACGTTGCTGAGCTACGAGTAAACAGATCCTTCCACAAGTCGTTTGATTGAAATAAAGTGGCGAAGGAATGTAACCTGCGAATAACGTTGTTGAGCTATTACAGGGTAAACAGCTCCTTCCACAAGTCATTTAATTGAAATAGAGCAGCGAGGTGACCTCCCGTAACGGTTCTGGAATGCGCATTCGCGTAATGTGTGCAAAGCCACTTCGCCATTGCGTCTGGGGCCATGGTGTCACCTTTGGACGCGACCACCAAGATTGGCCGGGACATGTGTTCTTCGTCGAGCGCGCCGGGATCATACCCCCAGTCACTGTGAATGACATCCGAGACCTCCATAAAACCTGCCCAAGTTTGGCGTACGCTTTGCACAACATTTTCCGCCATGGACCTCTCGACTTCTCCTTCACCTCTTCCGTTCTCTTCTCTCCATTTCTTGAACGCGGCAAGTTCTTCTTCGCCCATTTTATCAAAGAGGGTGCTGCGAATGAAAACCTCGGCACTGTCTACCGTCTTCAACTTCCTGCCAATGAGAAGCACAGCAAGGCGTTGCAAGAGCCTGGAGGGAATCCATTGAGAGGGTGGACCAACGGCGATGTAGTTGGGCATGGTCATTGTCGCGGTGTACTCCTTGTGCAAAGAAAATGGGGAAAAGGGGGCTAGCACCATGCATCCCGCAAGATGTCTTCCAGGGGGAAACACATCGAAGGGCGCTCCATAGAGCATTTGGGCGATGACGGTTCCATATGACCCCCCTGCAATGTATAACTTGAAATTAGAGTCATTGGGGTGCAGATGTTGCACCAAAGCTGTGATATCGGATGCGACGGCAATGTCATACGGTGTGGCCGGGTTTCGAGGCGAGGATTTACCCCAGCCTGGGAGAGTTGGTGCAACGAAGTGTACACCTTGTTCTACCAGGAAAGGCGAGGGATGAGAAGCGTCTCCTATGCCAAAAACTCCATGGAAGAAGAGAACAAGTGTAGAACTTGAAGGATTGCCAGACTCTGTGTATGCCAGAGTTCGACCCTCTGGGAGATTGAGGTACTTTTCCGAATCAGGAGTCATGGGCGAGGTTTACAGTATTGAAAACAAACTGGAGTTTATGGAGGATGCCCACCAATTCCGCAGAGAGCTTGGCAAGGGCCGCAGAGGGCCGCAGCGCATGACAAGTGAGGATCAAAAAAGTCTGAATCACTTAAAGTAATAGGGGTCTGAAACGACACAGCAGAATACAAAGTAGAAAATCAACGGACATGGACAGACTTGGTATACACATCTTCAGTTGGTATCTTTCGTGATTGATTCATCAAAAACATCTTTCGGCCTTTCCAAGCACTTGAAAGCTTTTCTAGCTTCACGCTCGAAAGCCTCACAATCCACGACCCTCCCTTCCTTTCGGCTCACTTCAGCTGCAAATACTGTTAGGTGGCTCTTCAACACTTCCTCGACACTAGTCCCTAGCAGCTCTTGTTTGCCTGCACTGACGGCTTCGACGAACGAACGCATAAGTCCAAGGTCTCCACCTCCGTGGCCACCCCCCTCATTCTTTGGATGGTAGACCTTGTTTGTTTTCTTTCGGAAGTCGGAGACGGTAAACTTGGTCATGTCGCCAACGATTTCACCATGCGCAAAGTGCATTCGGGTCTGACGCTCGCAAATGGTAGATGTAAATGCAACCATGGTGAAGGAGGCCGTGCTTCCGTTCGAAAACTCCAAATTGACAACTTGGTGATCGCAGACGTCATTTGTGCTTTCATAGACGCATTTCCCATATGGCCCGTTCCTTAGAGCGGCGGTTACATTCTCGATGTCCGGGATGCCGTCAACGATCGTCTCAACTGGCCATCCAGCGTTTCCGTGGGACACAGGATCGAGATAAACTTTTTTCAAGAGTGGTCAGCATTGTCCGGTTTATACGAGTAGGCTGACAACCAACTCTTTTTAGCACTATACTCGCAATCTTTCTCCATTGGACAGTCGAGGCACCGCGTTGAAGCGCCTGCCGCCGCCGGCTTTGAAGCATTTCTGAAGTGTTTAAGAGAACCGAAAGACGAGACCTTGACTGGTGTTGATGGAGACAACCAGTGGCAGATCATATCGATATCACTGAGAGGCTATTATTCGCCGCGCAGTGCATGCGGAAGGAGTGGGAACATACTGGCAACTCTTTGTCATGAGAGAGAAAGAGCACTCTTTCTCGGTACTCCAGTTTCCTCGCACATAAGAATGTGCAAAATGATAATATCCGATAGGTTCAACATGAACAACGTTGATCAATTCGCCGAGGGCGCCGGAACGAACGATTTCCGTTATTTCTTTGCTGTAGGGCGAATATCTCATGACTGTGGACCATTTGTGTGAGAGGTTGGCATGATTAGCACTATGAAACGAACCGTGTCCCATTCCAAAAATTGTACCTGCTTCCTTAATGGCGTTCTCCATATTGATGCAATCTTCTACGCTGGTCGCCATCGGTTTCTCGCACAGAATATGATAGCCCTGCTGTGCGAACGCCACGGCAACCTCAAGATGGAGGTTATCCTGCACGGCGATGAGGACGGCGTCAGCCAGACGCTTGCCAATGGTGCTTATTGTTTCTGCGGAAGCAGCGTGGAGATCTTGCCATGTATCGAAAACAAGCGTTTGATCCACTTTGTGCAGTTTGGCAAAATGTTTTTGCGTTTGGGGACGTGGTTCGGCGATGGCGACGACCTTGCAGCGTTCGGGATAGCTCAAGGCATATTTAGTGTACGCCTAGAATAAAATTTAGATATCCAGGGTTTGGAACGATAGGGCCAATTTTACCTTTCCCCGCTGCCCACATCCAATGACAGCAAAGGTGACAGTATTTGAAGGATGCAGTTCAACGCTTGAGTCGACCCCTTGGACAAAGGGCGATTCCTTTAACTTGACGGATCTCCGCCATAGATTCTTTGTGTTACTGAGCAGAGCGGACATGAACGTGAGGTAGTTTTGGTTGTAGAGAAACGCCCACTGTTAAATAGATGTAATAGCGGCCCTGACGCTGGTGTAATAGTTCCGCAGCAACACTTACAACAGAGCTTCTGTAGATGTAGTGGCGTGTAGTGGTGTAGCAAGCGCCATCATCGGGAGACACATGTTCAATCATCATGATGTTGATAAACTACAAACTCCGTGACTTGCAATTGCAATGCCTCGCATTCTTCCACGTCTTATTGACAAAATCTCGCAGCAGGCTCAACACCAAAAGAATTTCCCGTTTTACGGGCCTCCACGACGCCCAAAGTCACTTCACCGCCCCCTTCCTCCTCGCCCGTCTTTCAACCCTGCACATCACCCTCGGTCTATTCTTTTAGACACGGGTCCAGACAACCCAATCACCAGTTCTCAAAGCTATCTTTACCATAAAACTCTACCTCCTCGTGTTTTTATTCCTCAGAATGCCAACACAAGACAAGGAGAAACAGATTCACCACGGACCATGACAGCGGAGGAACGTCGTTGGTGGGCGAATCCATATCGTGCGTACGTGTCTTCCTCGTCTTACTCCATTTCCTCTGATTTGGTGCAGTCCGAATCCTCTCCTCGCCCATGCGATATTGTTTTGATACAGACCACCATTTCCCCGCAGGTATTTGACAATCTTCTTCCCAGAGCCGGAAACTGATAGAAGCTAGATACCCTGATACGTTTAGCGCTAGTGCAACTTCCGCCCACTCGCATGTCAAAGTCGCAAACACGAATAACCATCGTTCCAGATGGTGTACTCCACCCCAAATTTGCTCCTCGCAGATCCGGCAGGGCAAGCTACATTATTTGCTCCCGGGAAGCCATCTCTCAGACGGTCAAATCTGGCAGCTATAAACGCGCTCTACGGGGAGCCCAAATTTTCATGAACCCACGTCTAGCAGATCAGATCGCTCATTTGTTGCGTCTACGCGTCCTGCAGGAGCTGGAATTACTTGCAGATCGGTTACATTGTGGAACCGGAAGCCGTTCTGACGCTGGAACATCTCAAACGATAATCCGGAAGCTGACACGCTCGGAGTGGAATGACCTGAAATCAAGTGGTAGTGTACCCTACGATGACGCGCTCGCTATTCTGGTTGTCCCTCCGCTGAACAAGCATCGCGTAACGAAGGAACGTCCCGAACCTTCTATGTCTGCGATGCCTCCAGAGGAGGAAAATGTGTCCTTCTCCAAGCCCTTACCACCCTTGTCGGAGATGCTGTACTCACCCCTTGACCTCAGTCCTCCCGCAAGTGTGCTTCCGAACTTACTGCCCAAACTAGGTATACCTCTTTACAATGGATTGACGGCGTTCCCGAACCGTTCGCAGCGTGCAGCACTTTTCGCGCTACTCACTCGCCTATTGGGTTATGAAAGAAAGATGCGTTATCTCGCTGGCGTTCGTCCAGCTGGAGAACAATCAAAAGCTAGCCACGCCTTCTTGCTACGCTCAAACGCAGATAGCAGTAAGAGAGGGGATGCCGCTGCTGTTGCCATTGCCTTATGGCGACTGCGCATGTTTGAAGGAACTTGCAATGTATCGTAGCACTATAAATTCAACGAAGTGGAGATTATATTTTACACATCATACTTCCACTGCCATTGGGATGGGGTCTACATCAAGCTTCTTAACAGCACCACCAACAATTTCACGTCCCTCCCAGAACTTTGGTAGCTGATCCCCGGGAACAAATAACCTCTCAACTTTGTCTTCTGTAATAACACACATCCGGATGACGCCTCCTGAAGATCCATCACGGGACATAGCTAACGCCAGGGCTTGAGAGTGGGGTAAGCCGTGTGTAAGAAGATGCGAAGGGAGGGTAAGACATACTATTTCTGACAAATTCAACAGTCTCTTCTCGTCCCCAGCCCTCCTTGTAGGTCGCGTCGCAATAGCCATATACATATGTCGATCCAGAGCCTGTGGGTTTTAAAACTATAAGTGACAGATAGTTTGTCACGCAATGGACAAGAAACACCTCCAATAGCCCATGGCTGCCGGAACATACCACCTCCCACGGGAATATTGTATACACTGGGACCAGCGTCCTTATCCCATCCTGCAACAATGATACCCGCGCTCAGAGCGTCCTTGTTTTCGTAGCACAGCTTTTGAAAAAGGGCAGCTGCCGTATGCACAGAAGGTGGGGCACCAGATGTTTGTCTATATGCCGCGATTAGAGTCAGAAAACCAGAAGGAAAAGATGGGGACGGACGTAAACATTTGGAGATAATAGTGGACGATGTCTGCCACAGCCTGGGTATCTGCAGCTGAACCTGAGCGACAACAATAGATGCGGTCATGAACATGTGTAAGTTTATCGGTGACGCGATTGGCCTGAGGGAAGATTGTCGTCAAAGTACGCAGATGAAAGAGCTGTGAAGAACGGTTACAATATAGCTCCCTGTCGTCGTACGACTGTCTGCACCGATGACGACGCCTCCCTCGAACTGGACGGCCATGATGGAGGTCTACTTGAGAAATGAGTGAGTGAAGGATTGAAGAGTTGAAAGACATACCCCAAGGTTGACCTCTCCGCTTTTGAGGCGATCCATGTCGATGTGTTCCATGACGGTAGAAATTGAAAGTGCAAGTAATTGATGCGAGCTGACGCGTCTTCTTATCAGACGCGTTACTTACTGCAACCACACAACAACGATGGCCTCGCAGCTCAAGACTCTGTATGAAGAACTTCAGCGTGCATTTTACGCACAACCATCGTCAGATCTAAAGAAGTGTGCTGCTGTCCTTACTCAACTCAAGGTTAAAAAGTCTCCGTTCTCCAAGTATTCTACCTCATGTTTCGTAGATTGGTTTGATACAAGCAGGTCTCTTACTTCCGCAAGGGAATGTAAACCTTGGCGATCTAGTCGTTGCTCGTGCGTCCTCTTATAACTTGCTGTTTATCATTATTTTAAGCCGAACCGCAGGGGATATTCTTGAAATTGGTGCATTCTCCAGCATTAGGTCACAAGATGTACCTTCATTCGACAGATATTTCTCCCAACTCCAAACCTTTTACATTGACTATAGGTAAGACTTGCCTTGGCTCTCTGGTCCTTCCTTTATTGATCCAATGCGACAAGCTCTTCTCTTCCACCCTCAAAACGAGAATATCCCATCCGTGGCCTTAACCTAGTCCGCCTGCTCACTCAGAACCGGATAGCAGATTTCCACACGACATTAGAGAATCTCCCCGCGGACGTCATCGCTGAAAACCCTTTCATTCGACACCCTGTTAACCTGGAGAGGTGGCTCATGGAGGGGAGCTATAGTAAAGTGTGGAATGCACGAGAGGAGGCACCTGCAGAAGAATACAAGTTTTTTGTGGACAGTTTGATGGGCACTATCAGGTACGCTTACCCAGTTCTGTGGCGGATACTATAATCTGACGCATCTCGCGGGTTTCAGAAACGAAATAGCCAGCTGTGAAGAAGCAGCGTACGAAAGTCTGCCTCTGAAAGACGCGGCCACTTTGCTATTCTTTACCAACCAGTCTGACCTGTTGAAATATGCTCAAAACGTTCGTAGTCAACCTCGTTACCCTTCCACCTGCTAATGCTTGTTATAGCGGGGATGGGAAGTCAACCTTACAGCTTCAACTATAACGTTTGCCAAGAAGGGGGAAGAAAAAATGGAGATACCAAAGCAGAGACTCATCGCTGCATCTCTTGCATATGCTAGGGAATTAGAACAGATCGTATAGGACATAATGTATTGCAACACCGCGCGAGTCATATTTCATCCGAGAAATCGTTAGATTATATCGTGCATCACTAAGACATTCACTCGAAATTCTCTAATGCAGCCTTCGCAGCGGCTTCCGCTTCTTGAAGCAAGTCCTTTGGGACATGCACATGCACTCCCCCGCTCTCAGACCCAATCCATGACATTTCAAGTTCGAACTCTTTCTCCTTCGCATCTTCATGCACAAGATAAATTCTACGACTTGATCAGTATTCAAAAATTGGATAGAGAAACAATGAATGTACATTCGCGCAGCTTCCATGACAGCTTCACGCGTCGACAGTTCTGTAAGATTCAGCTTCTCAAGCTCTGTCTTTGCCAACTGGCGGCCTTTGCCAACTGCAGCGCCGTTGTATCCCTATACTGCGTCAGAAGGGTTTGAAAGAGAAAGAGAAAGATTCTTACAAAAAAGACACCGCTGGGTTCCACGACAAAGAGTGAAGGGCCGTCTTTGTCTACGGCACCCAGGATAGTGCTGATTCCAAACGGACGAACGGAAGAATAGAGCGTGTATGCTTGCACGTAGAGACCCAGACGATCTGCAACAGCCTAGTGGAAAATTAAGGGGATATTTGAAGGGAGAAGAACGAGTACGGCATACTTTCAGTGGTGGGGCTGAGTTGTACGTGTCACGGTAATTCGAGGCTTCGTCACGGGCTCTGTTCGACAAGTGTCTTCCATCTGCGAGAAGGCCAGCAGTAGCCTACACATAAAACTAGTTATAAAAGCGACGGCCTGAGACTGCGGAGACTGACCAGGCCAATATGTCGATCTATAGTCTGGATTCGCCTGTTCGCGTCGGGAACTAGAAGTTTGGAGTGCACGAGCTTCTCCACAGCGAGTACGATGCCATCTTTCACTTTCAAACCAATCGCTGTCCTTTTGTAGTTTCAAAATCAGTTGAAAGATTATGATCAGGTTGTCGAAACATGCCCTGAATTCTCGACGGCTTTATTAGCGTATTCTACCTAATGAAGAAGGTGAGTTGCTAGCCAGAGATTGGCGATAAGAAAGACCTGGAATATGCGTCCATCGGGTGAATATGTACTCGCAGAAAGATCGTAGCCAGTGCCAATGGAAGTCATTGTGGAGGTGAAAGGTTTACAACTGATCAATTGAAGGAGACGCGTCAGTCAAGCGTGTGAACATCAAGTCGCGTCTTAGGTTTCCCTCGTCACAATGAGCGGCGACGAGGACTGGAACAAACTCCTTCAGGATCATCCCATATTCACTCTACCAACAGCCTTCAGTGGACCCGTCGCAAGGTCACAATCATCGCTTGAACTTTCTACGTCCACCCTCCCCAATTTCACCGACCTCGATCTCACAGATGACGGCGCAACACCATCCGGACGACGGCAGGTTATGGTCCTCAAAGATGCTGAACTTATCGTGGCGGCTGGGAAAGAAATTAGGATGACGTCCCTTGGCGATCTCAAACTAAGTCAGCGCACGAAAAATACATACAAGGTATAAGGAATCCCGCCCCACCCTCTGAGCCCCATTACTGAAGTACTTCAGACGCTACATACACCTAACATCCAATTCGAAATACACCAAATTTCCTTGAACCCAAGCGGGAAACTTCTGGCCGTTGCAGGTGCCTTTCAAGTTGCTGTCGTCGTCTTGCCTCGTGCTGGCTTTATTCGACTTGTCCCAGACGTCGTAGATTGCAAGTATGTGATGTTTTTTCAAACCACAGGTTCATACTCTTACTTGAATTAATCTCAGATCTGTACAAGTTGGCCAGTTCTATCACGCGTCCAAAAATCCTGCGTCTGTTGCGAAAATCGACTGGCATCCATGGGGAGATGCTGGTTCTACTTTGTTGGTCATGACCAGTGATGGAAAGTTAAGGTAGGTATACTCCCAATCTTAATGCCCAATGAACGTCGTCTGATCCTTACGTGTAGAGAATATGATATCTCTTTGGACACTGAAGAGCCACAACAAGTTTTGTCGTTCGTTCCTGAGAAGAAGACGAAATCTTTTGTAGCTGACGACGGGTCAGAACGAGAAGTGGTGTCATTCGTTCTTGGGAAAGGAAGGGCTGATTGGGGCCCCCTCACGATGTATTCCCTCATGAAGTCAGGCGATATCTACGCTATCTGCCCTTATATGCCTAAAAATTCGTAAGCATCGAGTCTTCGATGTGGAGAGTTTGCTCAAACATGCGCTCTTGTAGCTCCATCCCATCATCTTATATCCATTCTCTTGAGTGTTTTATAGCGGCAAAACAAGAGTTCCTTGCGCAAGGAACCTCGACGACAGGGCGGGATATCTCAACCTTGTATGACTATCAACGCAAATTCATTACGGCTCTCACAAGACAACTTCCTGCTGGTACCGTTTTCCCAGCTGCGTCACGAACATTTCTCGTACATCCTCCGACAACCATTAAATCTACACCCACGAGACAAGGCCCATTCCTTCTGCAACCCTCTCCGAGGACATTGGAAGGCAGCGACGGAGGAGACGCTACCGACATCTCGTATCTCGCATTCGGAACTGATGAGCAGCCAGAAGAAGATGGCGGAGAAACAGAGCATTTGGGAGTTTTGTTGGTTTCATATCAAGATGGTAAGGTTGATGTTTTCCTTGACGTTGAGAAAGTTGAAGCACGGTGGGATGTCAAACAAGTCAGTCCAGCATTTTGTCATGTGCTCAATAACCATCTGACTCTTTGCCAGTCTTCGAGTCGCGATCTCCCAATGCTCGCTGTCTACGAAACAATTGATCTTGGGCTGGTATCCACATTAAATTCAATATCGCCCGCCCCGAACCAACCCCCTTCCCTTGACCTGTTGACCGGTAACCACCCAACATTTTTAACGGATCCAATCCACGATGATGTGGTGTACGTCTACCATGCATTCGGAGTTCATGCGTTGGATATTGGACCGCTTCTGCAGGGCCTATCCGCGGCCCTTCGTGCGGACGATGAGTCTGAAAAGTCATTAACGTCCGCGCTGCAACGGTCTTTGGGGACCGTTGTCAAGCCCATATTAACTACCTTCTCCGTCGAAAGAAGGTTTTAATTTTTTATCCTATACTTAGCCCGAAAGCTAAAAGTGATCACTTTTAGGTGCTCAAATCCTGTCGTTGCCGTCGCTATTCCCAACGACGTCTATCTGACGTACAGTGTATTTATATTGACGTCTGTGATGCGCATTACAGTGTTTCCGTTGAATCTTCGGTCTGAATCACCGCGGTCAAGGCCTGTTGCACTCGAGGATGGTGTTGATGTTCCGCCTCCCCTTGGAAAAAGCCAATGGCTGACCCCGGTTGAGGGGCAGTCAACATATGTATCTCTGCTAGGTGGCGAACCCTATAAACCACCCCCTTTTCTTGCTCCATCCTCGGGGTTTTCCCCAATCCCGAAACTCTCTTTGCCTCCCAGCTCATCAGATTCAAAGGGATTTACTCTGACTCCTGATACATTACGATATATTGCAACCACCGTAGCCCAGATCACCGGCCATATCCACGAGACTCATTTGGCTTATCGAGCCGCAGATCTTCGTGCGTCCTTGCAGAAACAGGAATTGGTTCGCTTGTCGAACAAGTGCAAGGAAATGGAGACAACCATACTGAAACTCAAAGGTGTCACCAAAGATACAACTGAGGCACGAATCAAGAGGATCGAAGACAAGCAAAAGAGTCTACTGGCGAGATTGGACAGGATGTTGCAATCCTTGATGGAGAAGGCATCGCCGGACTTGAGTGAACATGAAACAAAGTGGTTTGAAGAGTTGAAGCGAATGAAGGAGGATATTATTGGAGCTGGAAGATACGATGAAGGGTCACTCGTTGCCAGGACCAGGCTGGTACGCCATTTACCTCCCCCACACGTTAGTTTTCGGCGCTCATCCGAGATACAGCTTGAACAAGAATATGCTCGTTTAGCACCTGCTTTAAAGAACATACTCGAGAAAGAGAAACTACGGAAGGATAAAGTTGTTGAAAATAACCAACAGCTTGGGTTTTCACAGGCCTTTGAGTATGGGGAGCGTTCAAATCTGGAGTGAGTCAACTTGGGTGTCTTTTGTTCTTCGTAGTCTGACTTTGTCCTCTACTAGGCGGACGAGATTGTCGTCTGTGAAACAAGATATTGTCAGACTTGCACTGAAAGTGGACGTGCCTTTGGGGCGGATTCAATGAGGAATGGTATCATGTACTTATTTGTACTTAATTTTCCAATAGATTCATACTGCGCTACGACAATGCCACAATGGGTTTCCATCGGCTCCTCTGAGTTATCACCTCCCTCAGAAGTCCACAGCTCTGGCGAGACGTGGTGGCTGAGTATATATCGCGTGAAATTCAAGGCTGACTGGTCCAGACAGTTCTCCTTGCAAGTTACAAAATTTCTGACAATACACACGCATGATGATTGTCTGAAGGTGGCAGAACAGTGCGGGAAAAAGGATGCGGCACAATCATGTCTTGTGATCCCGTCATGAAGCGTGGGTAGCATTTACGTCGAAACTCGAAGAGGAGGGAGGTTGGTAGAGCCAAAAAGTGAACAAGCTCGGTGTGAAAGTGAACTGCTTTTCACTCTGAATGTCAACGTCACTAGAAGAACAAACGACAAGCACACACCATCGTCTCCGTCGTAGAAGCCACAATGCGCCCGCCCACATATATCAACTTCGATGTGGTGTGCCTCAAGCACCACCCACAGGCTCAAGGAGTCGGGAGTGCGCATACTCTTCTGAATCGCTTACCGAATTCGCAAGTCAGCCGGGCTGTTTTTTAGACTTATATGCAACGAAGGAAACAAGAAAGAGAACCTAAATATAACAGGTCAACTAGATGCAAGCCATAATTTATCAGTCATCATTATACCTGCATTATTATCGATGTGAAGTTTGTCCATCCAAACTACCCACCCTTGCAATAAATTTCCCAGCAAAACCTCCATCTCTCGTTCTGCTCATGCTCCTGCTCCTCTCGTCAGACCTCTCACTTTCGTACCAAGTCATTGCCCTTTGCCGTTCATACGGATCTGGGGTTTGTATACCAAACTCTAGATCTCCATTTTCACTTCCCAAATGTGAGACAGGAATGTCTCTAGGTGGAGTGTGAACGAGCAAGAGATGCTGGAAGAATAAGTTAGAGTCGGGAGTTCTGTTTTTGAAAAAGTAAACGAACTTGAGCGGGGGATATGCCCATCAGGCTTATGGAACTACGCTTGCGCCTCAGAGTCGGGGTATCTCTGAGGTCATTGAGGCGACTAGGTAGGACGTGGATTGGCTTCCTTCCTAGAGTCCCCATCGCTGATCTTGAGCCTTCAAGCCTCGTAGACACGACGACATCTGGAACAACTCCTTCGGACCTGTCATCCTGTGATAATTCTTGGTTTGTCGTGGGGTTGGGAGCCCAGGCGATTACAAAAACTCCACAAAAAGTGGCTGCGCATCCATATATAAAGGTAACAAGCTGGTGAAACGTCGCTTTCTGAAAGTCGCCGTACAGGATGGCGGAGCCAATAATTGCTGAAAGAGTGAACAGGACAAATTGAATCGGAATGACGACCTTCCATGGCAATCAGTGCTAGGACTTATGGGTGCTTGTTGGCTACGAACCTTGCTGTCAAAGCGCATCAGAGCTCGATTGAGATACTTGATTTGTCCGACGCCAGTCAACAAAAGTACCTTGTGGATCACAGGTGAATTTCAAGTGGGTGTGCTGTGTGAATGACGTACCGCGAAGAGTGGATATGTAATCCACTGCGCAAACACCTCCAGCCACTCCAACGTTAACAAGGTTGACAATGCTTTTGTGGATAATACGGTGAAACCACCAAAGAGTGCGCAGAGCCCAATATCAACGACGACCCATGTTCTTCCAATTATTCCTTCGGAGAGTGTGGCTAAAACGATCGCACTTGCGACATAAACGGAGGTAAACACAATAAAGGGGATTTGAGAAAGGGCATGTACGAGAGCTTCGGGGTCTAGTCGAGCGTCCGATGCATTGGAAGCAAGAACAACGGTCACAGCACCGACGATGGCGATGGCGACACCCAGAAGATCGCGCTGTAACCCCATTTACTCAATTCTTGAATAAACAGTACAGACCGTCAAACTCACCATGCGAAACCGTTCCCCTTGTATGATTGGAGCGAAAAAGCAGTTGGCCATGAGAGCAAACTACAAATCACGGGTCAATAAATATCCACCTGGTTCGAATATTGTTCAACGCACAGTGCCTAACGGTGCTACGACGGAGGCAGGCGCGAATGCGTATGAGATAAAATTGCCCGTTTCGCCAACGTTCATCAAGAGAAAGCCGCACCACCTGAAGCAGTTGGTAGTTAGTAGGTTGCGGATTCGATAAGCAATATATTTCGTACCAAAGTTTGGATTTCAGGTATTCGCCTTCATTCCGCTCCTCTTTCACGAATTCCTGAGGTGAGGCAGCCTCACCCGTCGCAGGGGGTATCAAAGGTGCTTTTCTTGACTGCTTTGATCGAAAAGGTAGTCTGAATATCGGTGGGCGCCTTGTTTCGTGAGGATTAGGAGATGCTGAACCGTAACCACGTTCAGCTCGGGGGGTGGACAGAGGTTGAAGTTCAGAATTGGCAGGCGGACCCGAAACCAGAAAAACATCTTCGCTTATATGATATTCTCTGTCTTCATCGTTCTCGTCAAGACTTGGCCCTTCTGAAATTCTGTGGATGCGACCGTTGTTTAGTCTATTGTGGGCTGATAGTTTGTTCGTTTCGGCTCGTTTATGGGCAAGCTTTTGGAGATTGAGAGCCAACGAGATTAGAACGTTTCCTGAGATGGCGACGACAATGCCAACGAAGGTTCTGGTGGTCAACTTGGGTAGGTCGTCCATATCCTGAGGAAGGCGCCAGTGACCCAGCACGGCGAGTTGGCTCATCCAAGCGACTGGCCAACTGCCTGTTGATTCGGAATCAAACTGAGGCAAAACGGACCGTGCCGGCCGGGCCCTTCTGAAGTGAACGGCGCTAACTGAGCGCTCAGCAAATCAACACTCTCATGCGGCCCCATCATTCTTCACATTCGTTTCCTTCCTTTCCCATATACTCCGCCGTATTCTTGTCCGAGGATTTGCTGGTACTTGGTGGCGGAGGCGGCGCCTCGAGAACTGGTATAAAGAATAAACTTGTGGGTTCACATGCTTCCTACTTTCCGTTGTCTGAGTAGGAAACCCAGAGACTCTACGTCATCAACGAAGACAGGACTGCGGAACTCAAGGATGAATACGAACTAGAGAAAGGCGAAGATGCACCTATGAGCATGGCGGCAGACATTCTGGTACTGGTTACCTTTTTCTTTTCTTTCGAGAATCAATCAATTTCCCTACCCTTTCAGACTAAAACTCTTGTATGTGGCGTCAATAGTACGGTTGAGAAACTTGAAAAGGGCGAAAACGAAAATTGTCGTGCCTTTGGCGTTAAAGACCACACGTACGACGACACGTCAACCCTCAACTCCCCAACTCTGATTATCATTTTTAGAATCAAATTTCTCCGTACACGAAAAACCATTCCAAATGCGGATCCAGAAGATTACCAGGTGTTCATCGGTGTTTCTTGGTTTTTGAGGTCTTTACTAACTAACCCGACCTAGAAAGTCACGGTGTTGTCTTCAGATGGCAAGCTGCTTGCAGTCGCTGGAGCTCATGATGTAGGGATGTCCTTTTCGCTGTGCCCCTACTGTATTGATCATGTGTTATAGCTTTCGCTTCTTCATTATCCTTCTCTCATACCGGCTGCGGAACCTATCCATACTGAGATGGAGATCTACGACGCAACATTTTCCAGTCAGACAGTGAGGACTCTTGTGAATTCAGAAGTTTGACTTTTCCAATGTCCTTTAATTTAGCTAGTGATTGCGACAACCCACAATCTCTTTGTTTATCAGCTACCAGAAGAGTTCTCCGCAAACAAACCTTCTTCGAAAGGAGGGGGGAAGAATAAATCCAACGGCAGTGAAAATAAGCCGGTCGCTCTAACTTTGCAGCATACCATCGAACTCCCCGCGTCAACAGGCGCGGGGAGTTCGTTCCGAGCAGTAAGGTACGTTTGGTCCAGTAAATTTCTTTCCATCAACTCAGAATCGTAGATATCATCCCCAAGACCCTGCCACGCTATATACAGCAATCAACGCCTCTTCACCGCGTTCTCGTAAAATAAAGTCCTCAACGCGCCAAGCGTATGTCTGCAAATGGAATACGGAGAGCTGGGTAGTTGATAAAACGAGGAAGATTAGTGATCGAGGTTTGACATGCATCGATATAAGGTGCGTACATCCTCGATTATTTGTTGGCCATTGTTGAAATCTACCGTAGTGGCGACGGACGCTTTTTAGCATTTGGTTCGTCGGATTTGACCATTGGTATGTTGGAGGGAAAGAACTTGAGTGTATGATTTTCTTTACCCTGGCATATACCTCCCTCATGTGCCGTCTAGCCAATAGCAACGATCCTGAAAGCTCACGAGTTCCCACCGACGACGATTAAATTCAACTCCACAGCGACATTTCTGGTTTCCGGCAGCGCTGATAATTCGATGCGGGTCGTCACCGTACCAGATGTAGCTGGCAGCTCCTGTGAGTGACTTATGTTGCATGAGCTTGCATCAACGACTGATCATAAATGTACAGCTTGGACTTTCCTCTATGTTGTGCTTGCCCTTCTTGTAATCCTTCTCGCTATAGCGATACGTGAGTATCTCAATTACAATGGCGTTACCTGGTAAATTTGGGTACTTATACATCAATGTATAAATGTCTATGTAACTTATCGTTCTAATCATAATCATCTTCCTCTACCAATTTTCGTTTCATTCCGTTTGTGCTCGTTTCGCCTAGTGTTGTACGGACTTCTTCCATACCGTCGCTCTCTTCCTCTTCGTCATCCCCTCCGGCAAACAGCCCGTCTTCTTCCTCTGCAGCTTCACTACCCTCTTCAGTCTCGAGCCTTGCTCCGTTACCAGCTGGAGTTCCAAGCATATCAATGTCCGAAGGTGTGGCGATAGCACTGATTGGAAAGGGTGCTTCCTCCCTCATAATATGATCTTGCGAATTGGACAATGGAGTGCCCACACCATGAGCCTTTGCGATTGCCGCAACTTCCATATCTGCATCCTCGTCCTCTTCCACTTCTTCTTCAGACGACTCGGATTCTTCGATTTCATTTATCTCTTCTTCGTAGAGTTTCACGCCAGGTGGTGGTTTCGTCGGAACCAGATCAAAGTCGACGGAGGTCAAACATTCGGATATTTGAGGAAGACGAACTCCAAAAACTTCTGGAACGGCAGGAAGGGGCTCTGCATTAACTTCTGTTGCTAGCGACAAGATGTACTGCAAGCACGAACTGGAGGTTGATAAATGTAAAGAGAGCATGATCGACAACGAACCTCTTTTGGAACACGACCACCAAATTCCCATCCAACGCGTGCTTGTATAGCCAAAACAACGTCGTCCATTTCTATCTTTCCAGTTCTGCCTGCATGTTCTGCATACACGCGTGCATCGTCTAGGACCTGCGTTGTATATCGATGGGAGAACTCGAGCAGCTGGTGGAGGACTCCTGGTTGCGCATCTTGCACCGCCGGCGCCGAGGCAAGAAGGAGGGCGATGGCTCGTGCGGTGCTTGGAAGATTGTCGACTGGACGTGACATAAGAGGAGCAGCATTGTTGACGGTTGTTGTCTTGCAACCTTGTGCTGACAGTGCTTACTCGTCGCTGTCAACCTTTGCTCCAACATCGACATGTTCCGCTCAGCCATCACCAAATCTCTCCTGTCTCCTTCCGCGGCTTCGAGAGTTGCCCTGCGACCCCTCGCTGCCCGTGCCTATCACGAAAAAGTCATTTCACACTACGAAAAGCCTAGAAATGTAAATGGGTCTTTCTGGCTCAAGTCTGGACCCCCTTATCTGATAAACATTTAACACAGGTTGGCTCTTTGCCCAAAGGTGACTTGGATGTTGGAACAGGTCTCGTCGGTGCCCCTGCGTATGTGTTCATTAGTCGACGTTGGGCCTCGGCCACTCGTTGCTCTTTCTCGGTGCTAACTTTACCCTTGCAACCAGCTGCGGCGATGTGATGAAGTTACAAATCCGTGTTGACGACAATGGTATCATTTCTGATGTTAAATTCAAGACGTTCGGATGCGGAAGTGCCATAGCATCCAGTTCTTATATGACTGAACGGGTGAAAGGGTTGTCGCTGGACGAGGCGGGCAAAATTAAAAACACAGAGATTGCAAAAGAGCTCTGCTTGCCCCCAGTCAAGCTTCACTGCTCCAGTAAGTATTCCGTCGTGTGATTCTGTTCTCCTTGTTGATATCACCCCTCAGTGTTGGCTGAAGATGCTATCCGCTCTGCCATTCGGGATTATCGGACCAAGCGCTCGAATCTGGCGAACCCCAAGCAGTCCGGATTCATTGACGTCACTGAAAGCCCAGGTGCCTCTGTCAGAGCTCATTAGGTGGTGGCTCTCAAGGACGACTGCACACGCCTAAGTCTTGGCCTCATCGCTCTTGCCTTTTCTCACAACAATCAAAAATCACCGCTCGTTTCCATTACCCAATTTTAGCATCCTTTAGTTGTACCATATGATTATTTCTCTTCTGCATAGTGCTATGAACGACCTTCCAGGGTAAAATACTTGATGGCTTCTGTCTTTGATATCTAGACAATCTTCACCAGGCAATATGTTACTGCATTCACACAGCCTGAAAAGTGAAAATTGCCAACTGACTCCTCTTATGATTGGCAACGTAATCACTCCCCCTTCTTCCCGACAAAAGAAAAATTTCCAGCAGCAAACCACCTCTCATTAGCCTCCTTAACCCTTTGTGCACTTATGGCATGATTCGTTAGCTCAAATCCTGGCCCGGCATCAGTTGTCAAGTAGTTACAAAGAAAACGTGGCACACCTTGTGCTGGCGTGACGCTCAATGACGTTGCTGTCCCAGACGACTGTGCCGTCTGAGCTGATCGGGTAATGGCTGCGGTTCTCAGCTTATTCGCCTTCGATAGCTTGGCTGAAAAAACGGTCAGAATAATAGATTGGTCGCTCAGTGAGATAGAACGAACCGCGGCTCTTAGCCTCGCCCAGACCGGCTCTGACCTTCCCTGTGCCCGCCCCAATCATACCCATGCCCTTCGTTTGATCAAATGCGCCGACCTCCTCCTCCGCCTCACCAAACGCCATGCGGTTCTGAAGTTTGCGTAGTTCCGTCTGAGCATATGCTTCTTTAGCCTTCCGCGCACTACAGACAAATTAATAGGTTTTCAGCGATCTCAGAGATGACGCTACCGCTTGCCGCCTCTGCGCTTTTTGGGGCCATCATTTGGTAAAGGCAATGCTTTGATAACCTTTGAGGGCGGAGGAGCAGCCAAGCGGTCAATATGTTTCTCGATTTTATCTCGCAAGAGTTCTCCGTATGTTCCTTCAACCAGCATATTAGACAAAAAACCAGCGCTGGAAAAGAAGCGAGTGCAACAAACCATCTCTCCTTTGGCGTTCAAGATCCATACGGGCTGCTAGCACGCATTTAGCACCAACAGTTCGCTGAACCTTCAACTGATACTCAGGAGGAGTCTGAGTGACGAGTTCGGACTGAAAGATGAAACCTGTATGACGTTTCTGCGTCGCCGTTGAGAACCCTGCAGTGATCTTTTTTTGTGCACCAAGTAGCTAGGGCATCGAGTTAGTGCAGATTGACACCAGGTAAGAGTCAACACACATGAACGTTGCAAGAAGGCATTTTTGCAAGGCCACTCAAGCCTCCAGCAACACCAAGAAGTTTCGCAGCTGTGGTAGTACCGACAATAGCTGACAAATTGGGTGCAAGTACATTCATTCTCGAGCTGACGTACATGAATATCTATATAACAAAAATGATTCTCAATGAGTGGGACATGAAAAGAGAAAAAAAGTGATGTATGTACCTTTTTTCGAGCCTCCTCCAGATGATCTGCAAGGTCGCAAGCACGCTGCACTGACCTCCAATCGGGATCGGAGAGTTGTTTACCAGACGTCGTTGTCGCCGTCACAACAACACTCATAATGATGGCTGGTGGAAGTACTCCCGCAAGGTCCACTTTTGTAAGATCCTAGAGGTATCCCGAATTTGTAAAAGGAAAGGAAAACGCACACGGTCACTCACCTCGTTGTTTCCTAGCACTCGCACAGACCGAATGAACATTGCTGGGTCTGTCACAAGCTGCTCCAGCTCTGGAAACTTTGGCGCATAATGGTCACGAATAAACTGCGTTGACGTTAAGACAGGCAAATAAAGTGAATGATCTAGGTCTACACGCCTTGTGCACAACCAAAATCTCATTGTCGACGTCGACTGAAAGATTGTTAGCCTGCACAATGACATTATATTCGGGATTCATATGGGCAGGAAGAGCCATTGCTGCCGGCGTGCTTGGATTTTCTTGGTATTTATTTATTTCCTAGAGTGAGAGTAAACGGCTGGATTGGCATGAAATGGGATGGGCGCACAGTCAGGATGTCGTTCATCCTCTTGCTACCGTAGAGCTTTGCGATTTTTGTGACGTCTTCTACGCTGCCTAGTTCCATCTGCTGTACATCCTCCACGTCAAGTTCATCTGCTGGTTTAATGCCTCCCTCAAGAACGAGGGAGCCCACGTCTCTTTGAGATTCTTGTCCTTGCTCTTCTGGATCAGATATGTCGTCGTCTGACTGAGCTTTGCGCTTATGAGATGGGGAACCAGAGGAGGGTTGAACCTGCATGTCATCGTCGTCTGCGTCGGAGAGACCATCGAGGTCTGCGAGGAGCTCGTCTGCAAGGCCGCTCATGGTTGTGAGTGAATTCAATGTCACTGTGTGACTAGTGGCGTCATGTGATGGATGACGGAGGGTTACGTCATCGATCACACGGATGCTCCTTCAGCAGCTTTTGCTTTTAACCTTCGTCACTTTTCTTTACTCCGTCCTTCAGCTTCAACAACCATGCCTGGCACCGGCGTCGTCGACGCCTTCAAAAGTATTTCCTCTTCTCTCCTCCCTCTTTGTTTACTCATTTTCTTCTCAGATCTCATTAGACATGGAAAGCACCACAATCACCACGCATTAAAGGAAGAGCCTCCATCTCCGACAGCCTCACGTGTTGTTCGTCAACAACCACAAGCACAAAGCAATCCACCGCACGAAATCCCTCACCCTCGGGAGGCCGCAGAAATTATCGTCAACGAGGAGCGCGAGGCCAAAACCAAGATGCCCCACTACAGGGGACTTGAGAATTTCAAGCTAATCGAGAAGATGGGAGAGTGCGCCCCTCAATGAGATCTCTCACTCAATCTCGTCATCTGACCTTCGATCTCATTAGCGGTGCCTTCTCTAATGTCTACAAAGCGCTCGATCTTACAACGGGCAAGAAAGTGGCTGGTAATTGGCATCATCATCTCTTTGATCACCATTAAAGGTTAATGAAACTATCGTAACAGTAAAAGTCGTTCGGAAGTATGAACTCAATGCATCTCAGGTTAGTCTTCCCCCTGCCGTCGTTTTCCTCTCGCCTGGTCCCATTGACCACCTTCTTAAAATATCAATTTCAACTCTCTTGCGCGCGGTCTCTTTTGTTAATACTTCGAAATTAGGCGGGTGACAAGCACCTAAACCCACAATTCAAGAAGAAACCGCGCGTGACAGAGGTGCCGTTTTCCTTTATCGGTCTTTCGCCAGCTTCCGGAAAGCAATTTCTAATACTTGCCTCTAGCGATCAAATATTCTCAAAGGCGAGTGCCCTCCCCATATTTTCATGTACGATTCGCACTAACGGAAAATTAGAGGTGCAAATAATGCGCGGCACAAACCATCCGTCCATTATAAAGCTGTACTCTTTCTCGGAATCTCAGGAGCATTATTTTCTCGTCCTCGAAGGTAGAGATTGTGACCTATCTGACCCTCCAGAATTTTAATTGTCATTTTTGATAGTCATGGAAGGCGGGGAGCTTTTCCACCAGATTGTCAAACTCACTTACTTCAGCGAGAACCTTGCCCGCCACGTTATCCTCCAAGTGGCCCAGGGCATCAGATATCTTCATGAGGAACGTGGTGTTGTACACCGTGATATTAAGCCTGAAAACCTCTTGTTCGAGCGGATCGAAATCATTCCTTCAAAAGATCCTATTCATCGGCCGTATGATGAGGAGAAGGAAGATGAAGGCGAGTTCATACCTGGAGTTGGAGGTGGAGGGATCGGACGTGTCAAGATCGCCGACTTTGGTCTTAGCAAAGTTGTTTGGAACGAAGAGACGATGACGCCATGCGGCACAGTTGGTTACACGGCTCCAGAAATTGTCAAAGACGAGCGATACAGCAAGAGCGTGGACATGTGGGCTCTTGGATGCGTCCTCTACACGCTGTTGTGCGGGTTTCCGCCGTTCTACGACGAAAGCATCAATGTTCTTACGGAAAAGGTTGCAAGGGGTTATTACACGTTCCTGAGTCCTTGGTGGGACGACATCAGCCATAGCGGTACGTGTATTGAACACCATGAGAGCAACAATTAAATCTCAATACCTCCATAGCCAAGGACTTGATCACCCACCTCCTTTGCGTTGACCCTGCGCAGCGGTACACGATTGATGAGTTCCTCGCCCACCCATGGTGTAACGCTGCTCCAGCTCCACCCCCACCTCCGACTCCTTTCACTTATGGTGACCTGAAAGGAAAACCCCTGGACTCCCCCTTGTTGTCAGCCGCACGCGGTGGCCGCAATCACGAGGGTCGCAGTCCTGGCATCGCGACGCTGAAGGAAGCTTTTGATATAACATATGCTGTCCATCGGATGGAGGAAGAGGGTGCCCGAAGACGCAAGTATAACGGTCCCGGTGGAGCTGGAGCGCGAGGTTTCCTCGGAGGCTTAAACGAGGATGATGAGGATGAGGACGAAGCCAATGAGGAGACCAATGATACGAGCGAGGACGAGCGGTCAAAAATAGATAGTGCGGGGCTGGCAGGGGTGGGAGCAGGTCAACAGCGGGCACACCTGAACGACATGGATGGACGCGCTGGTCAGAGAGATCAAGGTACTGGGGTGAATCCTGCCGCCCAAAGCCGAGGCAGACGTGCTCGAGGTGCTGCCGCAAAAGGATTCGAGCTGGACATGGACGCTGCCACGCTTCTAGGACGTAGAAACAAGAGGGTGATCGGGAGCAGTCCACTCGCAGGTGCATCGACTGTAAGCCCTCTGAGGATGGAGGGTTTACGAGTTGGGGAGCAAGATGTGCTTTCTGAGGTCTCATAGGGCTGTGGCAGGCGAACTTAAGTCGTTCATTGGCTCCCAGCTGGTTCGACTCCTTCCCATGCACTGCTGCCTTGCCTGCGATCCTCGTACTGTGTTATGTATTTATATCCTTTCTTCGTTCTCTCCATTATCATTATCGGCGGACAAATACCACACCGTACCTTGCAACGCACGCCTCCAATATCATGTGTAGTAGTAAATTTCATGCCCTTCAGTTCCCTCTCTCTATTCTGTCGTCTTGTAATGTAATACTGCCCATTTCTTACTGTGACTTCTGTGAAACAGGGTTTTCCTTTGATGAGTCTGTGAGCCATGAGGGCAAACACATGGAGTCGAAACTGGTAGACAAGAGATCCCGAACCAGTCTCCTTCAGGGATAATTAACAGTTCCGGAATGGCACACGGACAGGTCCAGGATCAGGTTACTGCAATGGTGAGCATTACGATCTCATAACCTGTTCTTGTTGTTCATCCCAAGCTCGCCTGCGAGTCGGACTGTGCGGACCGCAAAAATACTGTTGCGTAATTCCGAGAAAGGGATGTGAGAAGCGAAAATTTGGACGGATGGAGATCTTGTGGTGATACATACTAGTGCGGGTGTTGAGAGGAGGAGAGATTCAGCGACTCGGTGCGCGGTAAAATCCGGGGCTAGGCCATCGTAAGCGTAGCTGCATACTTGAGGTGGCGAATGGTCGCGGCGACAAGGTCCTACAAGGGAGTGTGCAATTGCCCCGCATCCAAAAATAAGCAGAGCGGTATGGAGAGGATAGTCCTAATAATAGCACGGTCCGAAGATATTTGGTCACTTTCTTGTAGGGCAAACATACAAGATGGTCCGTGCGCGTGACAGAAGTATAAAAGGGATGGATGAACACATAGACAACTCATACTTACCTTGATGGCATAAGCTCCTTCAACTACCTGGGTTTATGGGCCGTGGAGATCCTCCATAGCACGGCGACCTTGTCCTCAGGGGGTGTCTGCGGCTTGTATGTGCTTCGGTGCATGCACCGTCTCAATATTTTCCTGTCCCACTTCGGCCACTCTGGCTGGGTGGGCTCTTTCTTTTTGCTTTTTCGATCTTCCTAACCCTAACCCTAATCTAAAGTAATATAAAATGTATCAATTACAATTCTTTATTACAGCTCTATATTTGGGAAGCGACGCGTCGTTTAGTTCAAGCAACAAGGGCAAATGCTATGCAAATACAAATCAGAGAATCCTTATCACAGAGAGTGTCATTAGACGTATTTCTAGCTGTAATAACCATTGGCTTACATTAGAATACATTTCTTGGGCAACAACATCAGAATCTTCCCAATGACACACCATGTCTGCTCTGGGAGACATTGAGCAACGGGGTAGCCTACTATGCAAGAACACACCTGCCACCCTGCCCCAAATTCTCATTTATTTGTGTTAATACGATATACTTGCTGTGGAGGATGATCACCAGGGATTATAGCAGAGCCGGATCGGGCTACTCACAATCCTTTCGGCTGAATTTCAAGCATCCTCTCTTTAACTCTCTCTCCGATCTCCTTCATCCACCCTTTCACGCGATCCTTTTCCCTTGCTTCTGGCCAGACGTTGTTCTGGAGAGTAGATGAAAGGAGCTTCTTAATGTAAGCCTTGAGAAGATCTGTGTCAAATTTTTGACGCGGAGATGGTGCTGAAGACCGGGAAGGAGTTGGTGAACGTAAACCGGACGCATTTGCCATGAAGAAGGGACGGAATGGCAATTTGCAAATCCCTAAAGTTCGCGTTTGCTTTATTTGTCCAGTTATTTGTTCCTCCACGTGTTATAGATTTCAGGCTCATTCACTCTCAAGCTCAACGCTCGTTGCTCGCCATGTCGTCCATATCCTTTCCAGAGTCTTCGTCTAGGCCATCCGAAGACCAGTTCTACTCATCTCCCTTTGACCCCAGTTCTTCGTTTCAAATGAATCCGCTGTCTTCCCATCCGCCACGAACACCGAGAACGTCCATCATATCCAATTCACCACACTCCTACAACCCAACTGGCTACGAATCTAATGAGGAAACAGTGGAGAAGGCTGACGCCGAAAGTGTAGAACTAGACGAGGAAGGGGATAAAGTCCAGGCTGCGGAGAAGAGAATCCTGAAGGAGGAGGTCTGGCGGGAGATGTTCTTGACCAGCGACGGACGAGACAAGGCATTCGCAAGTAGTTTTGCCATCTTGCGTCGTCCGCTATGCTTATTATTTCACTTAGAAACTGATACAATATTCGATCCGCGTGTTCCTCCTGTTTCACAGCTCTTTCACAAGCAGTCGACTTTTGCGCCGACCAACGCGTCCGCCATGGGAGTTGAATATCGTCCAACGGCTACAATCGGCTGCTTCTGGACTATCTTTTACAAGGTTGGTTCAAATATCAGCATACCTTTCGTCCTGACGTCCGACGTAGGAAGTTGCTGTTGCTCTTCAACTGGTTGCGACCGTTGACCGAGATTCGGGCACAACAAACTGTTCCATTTTCCTCTGAACAATCTGCAGAGGTAGCCAGAAAGACACAGAAACCATTTCTTCACACCGTCCTCTATGCTCCTCCCCCCATTTTATTGGAGTTGGTCAATGCGGTCGCAGACGATGTGGCAACGTTTTCATTATTAGGGCTTTTGGGAAAGAAGCTCGGGGACCGCGCGGCTCGCTTTTCGGATTGGTGTTGGCTCTTCTCGACATTGGCTGGTCTCGTGGAGAATGGATTTGAACGGCAGCTGATCACTAGTCGTACAGCTGAAGGCACGTTTCATCCTTGTTTATAAATGTTCCTTATCAACCGCTATATAACAGTGGAGGGTCGAATGTACACGGAATCAATGGCAGGTCCCGTCTCAGCCACATCAAAACCCAAGGCATCGGTATACGACGAGAAGGAATTGGCGAGGCTGCAAAAGCAAGATTATTGGTTACAGGTTTCACGCGCCAAACTCGTAATGGATTTAATTTTTGTCTGTGAGTTCGTTGACTTGATCATCATGTGTGTGCGTATCCGACTCGGTTGATCGCAGCGTATGAGGTGTTCAACATTCGGCGCGGAAAAGACGCCATGAAGGCGTTTACAGGTCTCACGGCGGCGATGTTGAGGTGCGCCACACTGTTTCTGTTGTAAAGTTGTGCCTCTGACATGATTGCGCCTGTCTGTCAGCTCTGCCAAGCTGTATGAGCGACACAAGACTACGCTTCTCAAGGCTATCATGACATCGTAATAGGCCTGCACGCTTTCCACTATACCTGCTAGAATCTATATCATTTATGTTGCGTATAATTAACGGGAATGTATGAAACTGCTTGGATCACCACCACCATCGTGACTGGGGCGGTTTTTCTTGGAGAGAGGGAGTGGATCGAATTGCTTGAAGGGTGGCAATATCCTCCTCCAAGTGTTTTAGGCGAGCGGAAGCCTCCTCCATATACTTTTCATGTGACAGTTTCGACTGGGTGAGTTGTAGGCCCTACGAGAACGTAAGTATCAGAAGAAGAAGGGCTGAGATGGAGATTCGAACAAGATAGACGGCCGAGCCCAAAAGAACGATTGGAATCATTGCTGGAATGATATCGGAATATAAGGATTTGTGGTTGACATTTGTGGAATATGTGCGATTCAGGCGAAGAGGCCGATGTAGCATTTGTGAGAGGACTATAGCGTGAGAGCATAGCCACTGACCCTCTCTCTCCTTTCTCTCAGAGCCAGCTCTCTTCTCAATCTCTTCCTGACACCCCAATCCTGGGCTGGTATCCATGGAGAATCCACCTTCGCCCTCTCTCGACCTTATATCCCTCGCCACTCCTGCCCGCCCAACAGATGACTTTGACGAGAAAGCACCCATTCCCCGTCAGTCTTCTCGAGGGAGGCATCTCCCTCGCGAGCACTCCTCACCAGCATCTTCTCGTCCACATCGATCATTACATCCCCCTTCACAGTTTCTACGGCACCCGCCACCGCCATTGAATCTCCAAGTACACAATCGATCCTTTTCCAGCGCCTCGCCCTACCCTCGTCCATCAAAGGCTCTGCGTATAGCTAGGCTTCTCAGGCCTTGGGTACCCCTTCTCTTGTATGCACTCACCAGTCTGGCATTCGTCGTTGCCATCGCCCTTTACAGAACCGACGTTTTTGCACGTGAGTTTTCCCTCGTAACATTGTATTATCTATGGTCACACCCGTTTAGGTCTCGACGAGCTATCCCTCTGGCTGCGCGTTGACGGGCAATCTGGTCATGCCATCCTTTTCTGTCTCATTTTCATTACTACCATTCGTAAGTTACCCTTCACATCATCATACCGCAGCTAAATCACGTTTCATTAGCTCCAATCCCACTGTATTCTACGCTCATTATCTTATCAGGTTATACTTTCGGCCCATGGACCGGTGCTATCATCTCTTATTTCGCCGCTCTTTCGGGCGCGCTCACTGTATTTATTGTTTCACGCTCCCTCTTCCGCGAATCTATCTCCCACTGGCTAGCCTCATGCACATCCATCAAACGCGTCGTACGGGCCATCGAGAAGCGACCCAAGCTTCTCTTTCTCATCCGATNGNCTCCGTACCCNNAAANNNTCANNNANNNT